>NC_047089.1:206823027-207126057 GCF_902459505.1 Geotrypetes seraphini
CACCCCTGCTGGGAGATAGAGCAAAACTGAAGCAACAGAAGGAGCACCAGGCTTTAAGGCCAACTGTTAATCAGTTCTCTATCTCCACCTGCTGGTCGATGTGAGCTATACCCACTAGTCTCTGGATTCATCTGCTGCTTTGCTATGGAAGTACCCCTTTGCTCTTCTGCTATCCAGGTGACCAACAGGAACAGGAGCTGTCAGTCCATGAGCCGTCTATCATCCTCTGAACATTCTATGGCTGCACAGAGCCCTTAAGGTGTAAATCACACAGAGCTACTTTTGTTTCTCCCTCCCCATTTGCTGGTTAATGGACATAACCCACAGGTTCTGGACTGATCTGACATGGATGCTAAGGAAAGTTTATTTACAGTTTTCAGTAGGGAATGCCAAGCCTTGCTTAAGAATTCAGCCAATTGTTAGGTTACCACCTCATCCCTAAAATGAGACTGCAAGCATGCAACTACCTGTTGAGCCTGTAGGAGCTGCTGCTGCTGCTGTTGTTGATAGTAAGCTGCTGCCTGCTGCTGCTGCTGTTGCTGCTTTAAGAAGAGCTGTTGCGGAGGTGTGGTCTGGGCGTGTGTGGGAGGAGCCGGAGCCTGAGCCTGGGCCGAAGTCTGTGGTTGAGGCAACGGTGCAGATGTCACCCCCGGAGCTGCTGCTGGAAGCTGAGCTGGCTTGGATGGAGGCTGCTGGGGTGTCAAGTTCAACTGAGGTTGAGGTTTTGGTTGGGAGATGGTTGTAGGGAGGGTAGGCTGGCCTTAAAAAGTGATTTGGAAAAATAAAAAAGCAAGCTCTCTTTACTGCTTTATATTGAAGTTTATTTTCACTTGATATACAGTCTTTCTTGTGAAGAACATTAAAGGTGGTTAAAAACAAGATGTAGAAAAAAATCCTTTAGAATAAAATCAAAAAGGACACCAAGTCCAATAATTTCCATGGTTATAAGTAAAATATTTACCCAACTGTTGCAGTTGCCCAGGTCTTGCCGTGTCCGAGTAAATGACGCAGCAAAATCTAGATAACTGCAATAATCATGGCACCGTCTGCTGGCTGTATTTACCTGTTTCTATAAGAAAGTAAAACCAGGTAAGATGGATGAGAGCACAGAATAGCAAAATAAACAAAAACTAATCAGTTGTACAGTTCTGTATTTTATGTTTTTGGTTAGATCAGGGGTTCTCAACCCAGTCCTCAGGACACACCTGGCCAGTCACTCTAGTAATCAATTTCTTCTCCACATCCCCTCATTAAGACATATCTTCCCAGAAGCAAACATTTTTAGTTACTGCCCCTATGCTTTGGAACACACTTCCACTATACTTATGGGAAGAGACTGACCTTGAAAAATTTAAGGGAAACTTTAAAACCTTTCTATTTAAGGATGCGTACAACCTCTGACATCCTTATTCTCACCCATACCATCAAAGGAAGAGCATAGCTACCCCTCCCTAATGTTCTATCCATTGCCGTTCTTCTATCCTATTCTCAAATGTAGTTCTGCCCTCCCTTCCATTTGTTCCTGTACGTCGTGCTATGTCTTGTGTCCTCGTTTTACTCCCCCAAATTTTATTTACAAGACTTTTATATTGTCATTTTGTACACCGCTTAGACAGCTATTATAAGCAGTATATCAAATTTTAATAAACTTGGAGACTTCAGGATACCTACTATGAATCTGCATGAAAAAGTTTGCACTTACTACCTCCAATGTATGCAAATCTCTCTCATGCATATTTATTGTGGGTATCCTGAAAACCTGACCAGCTTGGTATATCCCAAGGCTTGGGTTAGGTGGATAAAATACCACTATGAGGGTCATACTATAAAACCGTCCACAGATACAGAAGTGATCAGTTTGCAGTTTCCCACACCCACCCTCACCTGTGGTGTCCACAGCATCACAGTGATGCACTCATACATGCTCATATACCACAATTGTCTACAGCAGTGCCTTTCAAACTGTGTGCCAAGACACAGTGGTGTGCCCCAAAGAGATTCCAGGTATGCCATGAGGGAGTCCAGAATTTTACTTTAATTTTAAAAATTCCTTTCATAAGTATAGACTAGAATAGATGGCATGTAGGTCACGTATGCAAGAGTCTGTCAATGTTATGAGCATCTGTGTGCGTAAGGATACAATCGCCCAGACAAGCATCATTCTTCGATGTGATGCAAGTAATTTTATTTTTTATGCAGTAGATATCCTTAGTTACTGTTTGGATCTTCTTATCTTTGCAAACTTGGAATTTTCAGTTCCAACAGAAATTAAATTGAAAAAAAAAAAAAAAAGAGAATGACTGCAGATGGTAGATGATGAAATGCGTGTTTGCTTGTTGACTATCGAGCCACATTTCAAGTTAATTTGCACTCAAAAACAAGCTCATCCATTGCATTGATTAGCGATTCTATTCTATCTACTTTAGTTTCAATTACCCATAAATGTTACAATTACCTATAAATAGCTTATAGAAATCTCAAATTTAACCTCCCCCCCTTTTTTTTTTTTTACAAAACCATAGAACTGTTTTTAGCACCAGCTGTGGCTGTAAACAACTATGATGCTCATAGGAGTTCTAAGAGCATTGAAGCTGTTACCGCCATGGCCAGCGCTAAAAACAAGCTACGGTTTTATAAAAGGGGGGTTAATTTTTTGTTGGTTTTGCAATTTTATAATTCCAATTATAATGTGCCATGAAAAACATTTGCTTTGTTTAGTGTGCTGCAAAAAACATTTGCTCCATTTAGTATGCCAGTGATAAAAAAAAAGTTTGAGAGACACAGGAATCTATGTGGTTTGCAATAAAAATTAATCAAGTTTTTAACATTACATTTTTAAGTGGTTGTTAGAAGGAAGAGGTGAAGGATATGAAGTTAGCTATAGAGAGAAGAGATATGTCTTAAGTTTGACTTCCGGAATAAGGTAAGTGTTCAGTGGTACAATCCACTCTCACTCATCAGAATGGCACAAACATTAAGTTATAAATACATTTTTAAATCCTTCCCCCAAACACTGATATAATAATTGTTACACAGGCCCAAGTTCTGGTGCTTCGTATTCACATACTTTCCTGATCTTTGCTGCTCTCTTACCTGCAGGGGGAGTGGCAGTTGGAGCAGTAGGCCTCTTCCGTGGAGTCAAGGCTGGCTGAATAGGGAGAATCCCAGGGTTTGGTTGGGTCTGGCCTGCTTTGGGTCTCTGGCGAGGAGCAATGGAAGTTTCTGTGGTAGGAATGGGATCGGTCAATCTAAGAGGGGAGGAGAGGGTATAAAAAGATAATTTTACTAGTTAAAAAGTAACTCTGCTTACCCTCCATCAAGCAGTGTACCTCAAATCTACGTTCAAGTGAACTCTGCTTATTTTAAAATTCATTTTACAGATTTCTCTCCTACTATCCATATAATTCATCTATGCTAGGTGGACAGCACAATTCATCCTTACAATAAACTGGTTTGGCTTGCAGTCTCTTTTTTATTAAAGGAAATTACTGTAATATTAACTCAGAAATTTCTGCTGAGAGTTCTGGTGGAACTGGTTCTTCTTACCTGGTTTTGGGTTGAGTTTTCTTAGCCGCAGCTTCACTTGCTTTCACTGGCTCAGGAAGTTTAGCAGGGATAGCAGAGCTCTGTAAAATTTCAGAAAAATAAACTTGAATGCAACCTCTACAAAGTATCTGCAAGGACTGCGACAGCCAGGTCTTAGGTTCTGGACCGACACAGGACACCAAAATGTTCTATTTAGTCCCAAAAAGAGCTACAGCACAAGCAACAGTAATATATACTTCCCTCTCAGTCTGCTGAATGAGCACCCTATGGGTAAGAGGGTAATTCAGTATCCATGCCTGGGAGGTCTTAGTCTCTGTGCTGAGATCCCATCAGGGCCACATCCCAGCACTAGAAAGCAACAGCAGTTTTAGCCCAGTGAGAAACTGGATGGGTCACCAACTGACACACACACACAGATGGTAAGAACTGGAAACCTAGAGATTGAAATGTTTTGAAACCAGTGTGCCAGCCCTCTTAACCATCATGTCATAACTTAATATCAGCATTTGCTGATGTCCATGTCCAGTGATACTCATTTAAAACTACCCCCCCCTCCCATCATCCAGAAGCACATTCAAACTTGCCTGTGTGTTCTGAACAGGACACTCCTGTTTTGCCATCTTAAAGGCGAAATGAGAAACCAGGTAAATATCTGGTCTCTTATCAGGATCCGGTTCAAGCATATAACCTAGACAAAAGAAATATTGTGTCAAAATGTGCCAGTGTGCAATGAAAATACTGTAAACTCGCACATAAAAACTGGCATCATTTCTGCCCAACTACCTGCTGTCTTTCAAGCCCACATTGCTGTTAAGTTGGCCAATATACTTTTAAGAGCAACACTTACGTATTAGGCAGTGCATGTCGTGGGAGTATCGCGAGTTATCTGGAATGGTGAAATTCCCATCACATATTGCAACCTGACTCTCCCCAAATGGTAATGTGAAATAACAAAGCTTGTACAACAAGCAACCAAGCGCCTAAAAAAAAAAATAAGAGTGGGAAAAAATTGAGAGAAGAGTCAGAAAGCGTACAAGGAGGAAAGACAGCGTCCATACTAGGACACTTTTAGTGGCTATATGTTAAAGACAGATCCTGGCAGGCCAGAATAAATGTGGCACTAAGTTCATTAGCTATACATAGTACAACAATCCACCATTGTTGAATTTACATGCACGGGGACAATGACACACCATTCCATTCACACTAAGCAGCACCATTTATGCTACAGTCAAAAGCCAAAGTGAAATATACCGGGCAGCCCAAATAGCTACAAATGCACATGGGAAACTTCTTGACCATAAAGGGCTCAGGTGCACACCAAATGTACTGGGTCCATCTAATCTAGGACTGAAGCAGAGGACCAATGGCAGCACAAGCAAAAGGTTTGCCAGGATTAATACATACCCAAATGTCTGCCTTGGTGGTAATAACTTTACCACTATAAAGGTTCACCATCTCTGGGGCTCTATAGGACAGTGTAGTGTACCTGCAAAAGAACAGATCATAAAAAACATACCCTAGAGCCAGCTGGAGAAAGAATGACAGGGAGATGCATCACAGCCAAGCTCACCAGCTACTATCAACACACCTGAGCTTGGGGGTCTTTGATGGGACACAAAATGATTGTCAAAAGAGGTTATAAGAGTTCAAACCTTTTGTGGTGCAGGATGAGAATTATATATAGTACAATTTTGTTTGGGGTAGCAAATTTGTGCCGCCAGTTAAATAGGGATAGGGATCGGGGGAGGGGGGAAATCTTAGTTTCAAGATTTTGTTAGGAAACTTGACTATATATATATATATATATATATATGTATGTATGTATTTTAGAGGTGTATTTGTACAGTTTTTTGGTAGGTCAGAAGTCCCATGATCGCATTCTTTCATTTTGTTAAATGTTCTCACTGATATGGAAGGTAATTTTGTAAACACTGTTATATCTCCCTTATAGGTTTTACTCTCCAGTATTTATGCATCCTCGGCATAAAGCCTCCGGGGGAAGGGGGGGGGGCATTGTTATAGAATAGGGATGTTGTTAAATGCTGGAACGTCTACGTTGAACAATGTTTTAAGTATTTTTAAAATTTTATGTTCAATAAAACTTGTTAAAAATAATAGTTGGGGGTCTCTTCCCATTAGAAAATTAACCCATTGACATGACAAAAGCAAAGCCTGGGGTAGTTCTGTGGTTACGGATGTTGAGGAGAGTTTGAGGTTTTTTTGATCAAAATCATTTTGCAGTTTTGGTTCAAGCGATTATTTTGGCACATCTGGATTATGCAAATTCCCTGTATATCGGATTAACCAAATTTAATCTGAAGAGGCTACAACTTATTTAGAACACTGCGGCCAAATTAATTTTTGGAAGACATAAATATGATCATGCCTCTCCATTGTTGAGGTTACTTCATTGGCTTCCTGTTTACTGGCGAATTCAATTTAAGTGTGCCAATGTAATTTTTTAAAAATTTTACATAGAATTTTTTCACCTTTATTACTTCTATCATTTAACTCTCTTCAGTTTCACACTACCAGGAATATACATACATTTAAATTGCTCTTCCCTTCTGTTAAAGGGATTAAACCCTAGGTAAATTCTCACATTTCTTATCCTATTCCTTGGTAAAAGTTTTGAACGATCTTCCCTCGATTATCAGAACGTCATTATCTCTATCACTTTTTAGGAAAAATCTGAAAACTTATCTCTTTCAGAGATTCTTAACTGAGGACTGAACTAATTTATTGAAAATTTTTCTATTACCTTCATTATTGCTTTATATTATATTATTTTAAATCTTTGTTAAGCGGCTCGAGTCCTTGCTGGAATGATCCGGTATATAAAATGGAAATTAGATTAGATTAGAAATATTCTATGCAGGTATACAGTACAAGACATCTTATTCCCTATACTTCAGGACAAATCCTAAGTTCAATGGTCCAACAGCTTTTAACTCAACCCTCTTTTGACAAGTTTGTTATGAACAGATTTACAGCTCTCTCTCTTATGTTATTGGTCCTGCATTATGAAAAGCTATATCTAATTATCTTTGCCTAGAAATTTACTTTCAGAAATTTAAATATCAGGTTTAAAATTCTCTACAGGATGTTCTATATTTTAAAACTGTCTTTAATTTTCCTATAATATTGTACAATCAACTAATTTTTTTCTTCCTATTTTATTATATTTTAATCATATTGCATACTACTTAGATAATATTATAATAAATAACATTTCAAGCCTAGTACACTTGAAACTTGCAGCGTGTAATAATATATAGTGCTATATTTATCAGTGAGGTGAAAACACTCTTGTCTTCCACCACATTTTTATGGACCTGTCTTTTTAAGGACAGACTTGAGTGCTGTTTAATTCTCTCTCTCTCTTGAGCCCCTTGCTCCCCCAATCCCATCACCTGTAATAACTTAGTTCTGCAGATCAATAACAGGGTATTCTACCACTAGTTGGAGCTGTAGCACTATATCTTTCATGGGGCTGACTTAGGTCAGCTACAATGAAATGTTACTCTAGAATAAATGAAGCTAGGTTTCTGCGCCAATGTTCCAAGCTTGTATATTAGATTCAGATTACTTTGATAAAACCAACACAGTAATTATTCCTAGAGGCTATCCACAGTGTTCCATTTTAGCAAGGCTGAAAAACAGCAGGTAGGATAATGAAATGTTAACAGACTAGAAACAGGAACTTATGCAGCAACAATATTTGTCCAGCTTATAGTTTTTTGCTAAAAAAAAACATTGGATCTGCAAAGGGCAACAGCCTCCCATGGAGAGTAGTGTTCTTACTGAACCTTCACTTAGGCATAATGACATCTCTGGATGGTCACTTTGACCAGAATGACTGATTTACACTCTATTTTACCTCCATGCTGTCTATAAATGTGTTATATAAGAGTCGCTCTGTTGGGTCAGACTGATGGTTCATCTAGCCCAGTATCCTGCTGCCAATAGTGGCCAATCCAGGTCACGAGTACCTTGCAGAGTTCCAAAACATAATAAAATTCCATGCTACTTAACCTTAGAGATAAGCAGTGGTTTTCTTCAGGTCCACTTTAATAATGATTTACAGACTTTTCCTCCAGTAATACGTCCAAACCTTTTTTTAAACCAAGCTGCATTAATTGTTTTTACTACTTTCTCTGGTAGCAAGTTCCAGAGCTTAACTATATAGTACACTGTGAGAAAATAAATAAATTCTCCTATTTATTTTAAATGTGCTACTATGTAACTTCATGTACTTTGTGAAAAACAACTAATTTATATTTACCCATTCCCTTCCATTCAGAATTTTGTAGCCCTCAATCATATCTCCCATCAGCTGTTCTATCTCCAAGGTGAAGAGCTCTAACCCCTTTCGTCTTTTCTGTAATCATTTTGGTGTACCCTCTCCAGTTCCGCTATATATTTTTTGAAATGCAGTGACCAAAATTGCACACAGTACTCAAGATGTGGTCTCACCATGGATATTCTTTGATTTATTGTTTATTCCTTTCCTAAACATTGTTTGCTTTTTTGGCTACTGTCACACACTAAGCAGAAGATTTCAATGTATTGCTCACAATGACCACCTAAATCCTTATCCTCAGTAGTGACTCTTAATGTGGAACCCTCCTGACCTGTTGATGCCTGGGTTCAAAAAGGTGCCTCTGAGCCCCCTAGCTGTAGTCTTGCAGTACTACCGCTAGGAGTCAAGCTGCCAAACAATGGCACACAGCATTTAGTGATGCTGCCACAATAAATGCACCGAAGCCCATTCAATTCCTATGAGTTTCGGTGCATTTGTCGATTTGTAAGAAGCCCTTATTTAACAGCTTGACCCCCTAGAGATATAACCCCTATTGTTGAGGCTATTTTTTATACCATTGAGGCTTGGATGTCGGATTCTTGCCCAGAAATAGCTAAGAAGAAAAATTTAAAAAAATTTAAATTGAATCAGGTTGGGCAGACTGGATGGACCATTTGGGTCTTTATCTGCCATCATCTACTATGTTACTATAAAGCTGAATGCGGACAAAACAAAATTCTTTTTTTGCTTCCCCACGACAGTTACGTTCAGATTCAAAAATATCTATAAATTCTATGCAATATACGATTCATTCTACAATGGTGTCACCCTGGATTACAATTTAACTATGAAATACCAAGTTGATAATGTGGTCCGTAAATGTTTTTTCATGTTGTGGAAGTTGCGCATGCTCAGATCTTACTTTAATGCCTCAGCATTTAGAATTTTGGTCCAGTCCTTGGTGATAAGTCAGCTCGATTACTGTAATATAGTTTATCTTGCGGGATTCAAAAAGAACATCTCAAGATTGCATACTATTCAGAACACCGCAATTAAACTTATATGCAATCAAAGAAAATATGATCATGTTACCCCATTGTACCGCAAGATGCAATGGCTCCCTATGGAGGCGTGTATTATCTTTAAATTGGGTTGTTTGTATTTCAAAGTTATCTCCGGCCAAGTCCCACAATACCTGATAGATCTATTTGTCTTTTCATCTCAGAAACATTTGAGAAAAACCCATGCTCTTCTTGTCTTTCCACCAGCCAATGGCTTCAAGTTTAAAAGATTTCAAGAGTGTCGACTTTCCTTTCAAGCTGCTCTGCACGATGACGATTTCAGGCATTTGTGCTCGACTTCCCATTCTTACCTTCAGTTTAGAAGGCAACTGAAGACGTATCTTTCTGATAAATTTATAGATTCTCTGCTCTCAGATCTATTTGTAATTTTATAATTCTTTTGTTAACCACATAGAACTATTTGGTTATGCGATCTATAAATCGATGTATTGTATTGTATAAAGATAGAACCACGGGAGGAGAGGGATCCAAGGTTCCAATTTGAACCTGGGCACCAAAGGGTCAGGAATCGCTCACTTCCATTGGACACCAGGGAAAAACTCTCAGTAGAAGCCAGAAGAGGAGGGCTCCAGGAATAACTCAAATCCACCACTGGCTACTTTAATGGAGGGCACTAATCTGCATTGCGGTTGCTGCCAGGAATCCAGGAAGAGCTCAGGATAATCCTTTTAATCACTTAATTTATTTTATTCAATTATTGCTCCCTCTTGATGTTGCCAATACCTGTGTTTTCGATGCCACTCTTCTAAGTATTTTACAGAAGGCTCTGCATTCAGCAAAATCTTTTGTTAAATATAGGAGGAACTGCGTGCATCTCAACATTATTCTCAATGAGCTATACAAAATGATCTAATTTTAGCATGCTTCTGACACACATTTGTGCAGCCATACAATTTCCTTGTGCAGCCATTTTCCTTGTGTAAAACATACTTTATAAAATTATCCCCTTGATGATTTTAAGACTTTGAGAAGCACTAAATCTTTACATTTTTAGAACTGATTAATTCATAATAAAATAGACTCATGCTTTGTATTCGGCTGATTCCTTAATTGAACTTCCCTCTCTTAACTATGCACCTGCCTTTATCATTTTGGACCTTTAGGGTAGAAATCAGCTACCTAGAGATTGTCATTCTTTTAACCATCTTAAGTAGCCATCTCATTTTGTTTAGTTTCTTATGTTCTTTGGCAGGCTGTTTCATTTTGATTTTATAATTTTTTTAGGACACTAAAGCAACAAGAAAAAAAAAGCACAGGTATAGATCCATCAGACAGGGTTTATTTGGATCAGCTGGCAAGTGCTCAAAGCTGAACCAGGAACAGATTCAGATCATGGTAGGGCGGGAGCAGGGAAGTGGCCTAGTTATAAAAATTCATGCTTTAAGAAGCACAACCTTCTCTCCCCCCCCCTCCTCCCCCAACTGCAATCTCTGATAATGCTGGTCAGCAGTCAGAAACAAATACAACCCCTTTGAGACCAATGAAATAAATGGACCCAAGCCTCCCCCCCTCCCCCTTCCCTTAACTAGGAAAAATAAAAAGGAAGCCAGGACAGACCATTGGCAATCTGCCCATTCATTTGATGCTTTGTAAGCAGAGCGCAGTCCTTGCAGAAACCATTAGGGTACAATGTACAGATAATGTAATTCCTTTAAATGCTTACTACTGTAACGTGTTGTAAGATGTGAACCTTTGCAATCTTGTTACTGGCCAACTTACTTCTTAATTTCTTCCTCTACTGCATTCACACCTTCTGTCTGTGGATTTTGGAACTTGTTGGTAGCACTTCCAAAGTCACACAACACGTAATGTCCTCGGTCATGTAACAGGATATTTTCCACCTAGGAAAAATAATGAGCACATCTGTAATACACACACAGATAAGGCCTTGCAGGGAAGTCACCTTCTGCACTTTGGTTCATCTCAACCCTATTCTCAATTGTCTAATTCTTGTCACCATGAGCCAGACCAGTGATTCCGTGGAAGAAGCCCTCATCTGCTTCATGAATCTACACATGACTCAAAATACCATATTCAGTTTTCACCAAATCCAAGAGATATTCTAATCATTTTCCCCATGATTGGTAAGCCAGCAGTCCATGGTAAAGTAAAGGGTGAAAACACATATTAAATCAGACTGCTTTTCTGCTCCACTGTTCCCTCCAAAATGCTTTTTAAAAAGCAACAGTGAATCTCAGAAATGTAATCCTCAATTACTAATAGTAGTGACCATCAATATAAATTAATCATAAGTAGAATGGTACAAACAAAATTTTTTTTTCTTGGACCGTCAGATAGTATATTTATACAAGACCTGACCCATCAGTTTTAAATTTATCGGACTCCAGTCACACCATAGAAACATAGAACATGACGGCAGAAAAGGGCCACGGCCCATCTAATCTGCCCACACTAATGGCCCACCCCCTAACTACCTCCATGAAGAGATCCCACATGCCAATCCCATCTTTTCTTAAAATCTGGCACGCTGCTGGCCTCAATTACCGTCATAGGTCCATTAAATAACTTTTAATATATCATACTTTATAATAAATTCATTATAATAATAAATTAATTATTCATCAAATAACCTTTTATATATCATACTTTATAATAAATTCATTATAATAATAAATTAATTATTCATCAAATAACCTTTTATATATCATATTTTATAATAAATTTGTTCCCAGATTTAATGTGACAGTTAATTGCACTTATCTGAATTTTGTCGGCATTTTTACAAGTTGAAAAACTTTCTTTATTGAGATGCATGCGGGAGTGATGGGCGTCTCAATAAAGAAAGTTTTTCAACTTGAAAAGAATACCGACAAAATTCAGATAAGTGCAATTAACTGTCGCTTTAAATATGGGAACTAATTTATTATAAAATATGATATATAGAAGGTTATTTTATGAACCTATGATGATGTGACTGGAGCCTGAAAAGTTGAAAATTTCAAAAGCAAAACATTTCAGAAGGAGGTATGGGAAGAAGCAAAGCACCTCTACACATTTGACCTGGAAGACAGTTTTGCCCACATTCTGTTTCCTAAAAACAATAAAATAGCCCAGATTCTGCCATGCATAAAAAGAACATCCTAAGATATCAACATTTATATGACCAACACAAAACAAAGATACACAGAAAGAATATGCAGGCCAATAGTCAGTCAGGGTGGTCAGCATTAATAAATACCATTCACCATGGTTGAATAAACTTTGGATATTCAGTATTTTTGCTATCTTAAACTTTATCTGGCTAGTTATCTGGTTAGCAAAATCCCAGATCCACCCACAGACCATCCCACTATTCGGATGGTGTCAAGATACTTTGTAATAAATATTTAACGGAAGTTATTTGGATAGCGCTGCTGAGTATTCACGGATAGTCCTGAAAAAGTGCTGAGAGGAAGAGACTGTGTCTGAATTTAAAAGGGCCTGGGATAGGCATTTAGGATAGGTGGAGAGAGAAAGAGATGATGGTTACTGAGGATGGGCAGACTAGATGGGCCATTTGGCCTTTATTTGCCATCATGTTTCTATGTTTCACTGAGGGAGTATCTTACCTGTTGGGAAATTGCATTCAGACTTGGGTTAAAATAGGTAATTCCATTGTAATTTTTAAAATTATTATTCTGCTTATATAGCAAAATCAATTTAGATAATAGTGTAGCCTTTAAAGTTTCCATTAGGATTTCATATACAAGATGTTTTAGAGTCTAGGTTTGTAGAGATTACATTAACATCAGTTTAGAGCAGGGGTCAGGAATTCTAGTTCTCTAGAGCCCCCAACAGGTCAAATTCTCATCAGAATATACTCAATGAATATGCACAGACCGGGCCATGTGGAGAAGTCAGCTCCTGCACTTTGTTCATCAATTGTCTAATTCACATCACCATGCACGAGATAGATGTACAGGCAGTCCCCGAGTTACAGATGCCCGACTTAAGTACAACTCATACTTAAGAACGCAGTTGCGGCTTCATTTGATTTCACTGGGCAGTATTTCCAGTGACACAGAATCCTACACTTCTCCTGTAGCAGATTCAGGAATGATGCATGGCCACATTAAGAATAGTGTGTGGTTGTGCAAGTTAGCCCTTTTGTCAGCCGATAGCAGAAGTAAGCAGCAAGAATCTTAAAATCTACAAGTTCTGAGTTACAAATCTGACTTAACAACTTTAAAAACGTAAGTTGTTCTTAACCCGGGACTACTTGTATATACACTGCCTCCTTGCCATGCAGATATATCTCCTGCATTTTCATTATGGATATCCTGATAACCTAACTTGCCTAGGGCTAAGACTATTTATTTATTTAAAAATTTATACCCCACCTAAAAATAACTAGGCGGTTTCCAATTAACATTCATAGTCTTTTTTTTTAATACATCTTTATTGATTTTCATACCTTCAACAATGCAATACAACAAATGCAATGTACAATGATACAATAAAAGCACATTTTAACATGCTCATAATCAACTTTTTTCCCCACCCACCCTTCCATCCACCCACCCAATAGTCATTCAATAGAACATAAATACATATATTACCACAAAAACTTTACCCTATTTTAGATAATGATATCTTCCCACCCACCTCAAATATAAAAACTCAAAAATCAGATTATGACATAAATATCCTTCCCCCACCCTACCCTGGATATGTGCCAAAATAAACAAAAACCTGATTCACAGTAATCACTTACTTATTATTAACTATAATGAGGTAACATAAGATGTCATTGGGCCCCATATCAATTTTTGTATATTACCATGCCCCACATTCTCAGCATTTATTCTTTCAAGTCTATAACTAGAGTAAAGACTTGCCCACCAGAATGAAAAATTTAAACGATCACAGTTCTTCCAATTTTGAGTGATCATCTGGATGGCTATCCCAGTCATTATAAGGAAAAGACAACCTCTATATTGATCTAAAGGGGGTTTAACATGTAATATTGTACCACAAATGACTGCCTCGTAAGTTAAAAGAATTGATGATTCCAAAATGTTATTAATTTTACCCCATATTGACCTCCAGAAGCTAAGTATCAATGGACAATAGAACAGATGATCCAGTGTCCCAATGTCTAAATGACAGTGCCAGAATCTATTAGACTTGGAACTATCCAACTTATGCAACTTAACAGGGGTCCAAAAAGATTCACAGTCCTTTTTAAAAATATTACATACATCTATAATAAAACAACTGAATATGTGCCCTGCTTCTCAGTCCTCTCACTCCTTCACATAAAAACACTTACAAACAGATGAGTCTTTGCTAGGTTTTTAAATATTGCTCTCCCCTCACACATCCGCATTTGCCCTGGCAAGGCATTCCAAAATTTTATCCCAGCTGATGAAAACATTGCATTACTTATCTTTACATGATGTACCCTGGCTACTTTGTCCACTGACAATGTCATACTAGTCTCAGATCTCAATACCCTCCTAGGATTGTACACTTCCAATAAGACATAGAAATATGCAGGGGCCACATCACTGTTTGATGAATTATTGACATCACTGTCACTCTCTGTTATCAGGAAGCCAGTGCAATTGCCTCAAAAGAGGCATCACATGGGCTATCCCTAAATTCATCAAGAGATGTAAAGCTTTACATTTTAATTTTGTTATTCCTAAATTCAGCGCATTACAGTAATCCAATCTACCCAAAAATCATTGATTGTTCCACTGTTCAAAAATCCTAAGGCGCGAGCATAGACTTCACTCTGTACAACTTATGCAACTGTCCTTAACCTGTCTGAATAGTTTTTGAGATCTGATGACTCATTGTCAGGGCAGCATCAAGCCAAACCCCTAAAACCAACATCTCTCTTTTCAAATTCAACTGCTCTCTCATTACATTCATCTTCTCCAACTCAACCCCTTTTTCATCATTCCCAACTACCATAACTTCTGGTTTAGAACACAATTAGCATTTCAAGGGCGCACCTATGTAGTGGACAAATATTTAATTGAAGACATTCAAAATATAGCAGTGAAAGGGGAAGTACTACTAATAAAGGATTTTAATGTGCCAGATGTCTGTTTGTTTATTTCTTACCCGCCCTTATCCAGGGTTCCAGCAGGAACAAAATAAACACTGTTCCAGCTGTTGGTAATGGAACCCACATGGGATGGGGCCATAAAACATTTACATTTGTCATACAAAACACTTCAAGGACACACTGTAACAAATCACCTACTTACATATAACATACACATCACATCAACGACAAATATCATTTAAGGCCAAAACTGGCCAAACCCACACATACATCAAAATATAAAATTCCATAAGCCATACAAGATGTCTCAATAACAGCAATCATTAAACCAAATAAAACCAACCAGACCATCGAACACCTCCGTGACCAGCACTCAAGAGTCATCGCTCCTTCTCCTGGAGAATGTTGATTGGGGTATCCCTTTTGTAGGGTCATCTAGAAGTAGGGAGATTTTGGATTCTCTGCAGGGAGAACTGTTCCAGCTGTTGGTAATGGAACCCACATGGGATGGGGACATACTGGATCTGGTGCTTACAAACGGGGAGAGTGTTTCTGATGTTACTGTGGATGATCATTTGGTATCTAGTGATTGCCGGATAGCGTAGTTCAATATTAAGAGAGGTGTGAAGAGGATTCATTCAAAAGTGAAGGTTCTAGACATTACCCCTCCCCCCAAAAAAAACAAAACAAAACCCACAACTTTTGTTGAGATGGGGGTATACCTCAAGGAGTTGTTAGATGGATGGGATCATCTGAAGAGGTAGGAAAGCAGTGATCAAGCCTGAAAGGAGATACAGTAAAATCTTGGATTGCGAGTGTTTTGCAAGACGAGCAAAATGTTTTATTAAATTTTACCTTGATAAACAAGCGAGGTTTTGCAATACAAGTACATATAGTATATGTGCGTCACATCATCACAACTGAGCTGATGGTGGTTCTCTCTCTGACACTGCGGGAGTGTAGTGACTGTTCTGTACAGTATTTTGTAATAAAGTTCTTGGGTTGTGGAACGAATTGTCCGAGTTTCCATTATTCCTTATGGGGAACTTTGATATACAAGTGTTTTGGATTACAAGCATGTTTACAGAATGAATTATGCTCACAAACCAAGGTTTTACTGTATTTTAAACCATTTTGAAAGGAAAATAAACAAAATAATAATAACTTTATTTTTATATACTGCCATACCACAAACAGTTCTAAGTGGTTTACAAGGGAAGAGACTGTATACAGACAGCGACATTACAGAGAACTTTCAAAATGGCATTGGCATGCTAAGCTTAGTCAGGTTTATCTGGAAGTGTTTTGGAAGTACATAAGGTTGAGGTACATAAGGTTGAATTGGGGTCAGAGAAATTTGTCAAAGAGATAAGTTTTTATTGAATTCCTAAACGTTTTGTACAAAAGTGCATTTGAGATGAAGTTGGTTAAACATTTGTTCCATTTGCCTGCTTGGAATGATAGTGTTCTATTGAGGTATCTCTTGTAGATGCAGCCCTTAAGGGATGGAAAAGCGAATAAGTAGGTACTGCATGTATTAGTTGTGCCTGGGAATTTGAACTGGTGAGACAGATAGGATGGGGATGAACCTGTCATGGTTTTGAAGCAAAGGCAAGCAAACTTAAAAATGACCCTTGCTTCCACAGGCAGCCAGTGTAGTTACATGGTCTGATTTCTTAAGGCCATAAATGAGACAGACTGCAGCATTTTGGATGACTCTCAGTCGTTTGATGGTTTTCTTGAGAGATCCCAAGTATATAACATTGCAGTAGTCTAAGGTACTTAAGATCAGGAATTGAACCAGCAGTCGAAAGGAAAAGAAATCGAAGTATTGTTTAATGGTACGAAGTTTCCATAGAGTGAGAAAGCATTTTTGACTTGAGCATTAGTGTGATCTTCAAACATCAGGCTTCGGTCCAGGGCAACGTCAAGGATTTTGGTTGTGGGATTAATTGGGTAATCTGATCCATTTAGTCTCAAGGAGGTGTTTACAATCTTGTTATTGGGACTTGCCAAGAAAATCTTGGGTTTTTTCAAGATTCAGTTTTAGTTTGGAGTGCATAGTCCAATGTTCTACCTTGGTAAGGACGGATGAGATGAATTGTTCTGCCTCTTGGGTCAATGAAGTTATGGGAATAATAATTGTTATATCATTCGCGTATATCTACGATTTCAGTTTTAAATCGGATAACATATTTCCCAGTGAAATCATGTAGATATTGAAAAGTGAGGGGCAGCCACTTTAGTTTTTAAAAGTAATAGCTGAAAAGATAAAAGGAAAAAAAGGTGATTAACCTTCATAAAACTATAAGAGATCATAGAAATAGGAAGATAGCTTTTTCAGATATTGTTGCCTAAGAGAAAATGACCGAGCAATCAGGAGAGCAAAGATTAACATGAAAGAAAAAAATAGCCAACATGGGGGGAAAATACTTTTTAAATATATGTTAACGATAGGAAGAAGTGCAAAAATGATGCTGAGGAGCTAGCTAAATAGGAGGTGGGCAAAGCGACGGGGCCAGATAGCATACTTCCAAGGGTACTAAAGGAACTTAGAGAAGTTCTGATGGCTCTGCTGTGACTTTTTTTTGCAATGTTTCTCTACACAGGAGTGGCCCCAGAAGATTGGAAAAAGGCAGATGTGGAACTTGTTGACAAAAGCAGATGTGAGGAGGAGGTTGGGAACTATAGGCCAATTGCAGTAAGTATTTTTTCCCCTTTATTTAAATTTCAAATTAAATTACAAGAATCCTCTTGATACAGCAATACAGAACATTATTCATGAAGAATACATATGACTTATTAGCACATAATAATAAATAAAGCACAGCCAATATTGAAGAAAAATAATGAAAAAGGTCCCAACAAGTCATATAAACATTAACAAATTATCTAAACTCTTCCTTAGACCCCTTTTGTCCTAAAGAGAAACAAAAATGTAGATAAGGAGCTCTTATAACAACAAAATTAAATTTAAGGAAAAGGCTTAACTTGATTCATTACGGCCATTTTATTTTATTTTTTATTTTTTTTTACAGCTCTAATCAAACTTACAATAATTTTTTTACATCCAAGAAGTTTGAAGATGCTCTGGCATAAAGAAAACATATTTTGTCCCAGCATATTTTATCTAACATTTACATGGATAACTTAGCAAGAAATTTGCACCCAATTTTACTGTTTCATCCCGCATATCAAGAAATAATTTTTTGCAGTCCTGAGATACTTTTGTAACATCCGGGAATATCCTAATTTTTTGTCCCATAAAGAAACTTTGGGGAGATCGAAAAAAAGCCTTCATAATTAAGTTCAGGGCCTGCTCAAAGACCAATGAAACCACCAAAGTTCCTCTACATTCAATTTCTTCTTTAGAATTTTCTAGTAATTCAGTTAAATTATTCAAGTCAATTCACTGTTCTATTTCTGGTTGGTTATCTTGTGAGTTGTCTCTTTTCTTAGGCAAGTACCGTATTTTCACGTAGATAATGCGCACCCGTGTAAAACGCGCACACGGGTATAGCGTGCGAAAAACACAAATCTATGTACAGAAATTTTATATACCGCGCACACCCGTATACCGTGCATGCTGCCCGACTCTCCCGTCGCCGCCCGACTCTCCTTTCGCCTGCCCCGACTCTCCTCTCCCCCTTGAAGTCCTGTCCCCACCCTGAAAGCCTGATGCCCCCCCGACGTCCGAATCACCCCCCCCCCCGCAGGACCGCTCGCACCCCCACCGCGAAGGACCGCTCGCACGCACACGCACCCCGAAGGACCGCTCGCACGCACTCCCACCCGCACCCCCACCCCCACCCTGAAGGACCGCTCGCACCCCCACAGGCTCTCGACCCCCCCATCATGTAGAAGCTCCTACCGGTGTCCTGCTGCTTCCTCTTGGCGGTCCCGACTCCCCGACACGATCGGGGCAAGAGGGAGCTCAAGCCCTCTTGCCCCAGCCAACCGCGGCACCCCCGACACGATCGGGGTAAGAGGGAGCTCAAGCCCTCTTGCCCCAGCCAACCGCGGCACCCCCGACACGATCAGGGCAAGAGGGAGCTCAAGCCCTCTTGCCCCAGCCAACCGCGGCACACCCGACACGATCGGGGCAAGAGGGAGCTCAAGCCCTCTTGCCCCAGCCAACCGCGGCACCCCCGACACAATCGGGGCAAGAGGGAGCTCAAGCCCTCTTGCCCCCTCGACTCCCCGACACGATCGGGGCAAAAGGGAGCCCAAGCCCTCTTGCCCCGCCGACTCCCCAACTCCCCTACAATCGGGCCAGGAGGGAGCCCAAGTCCTCCTGGCCCTGGCGACCCCCCCCCCGCTAGTTGTTCGGACCAGGAGGGAGCCCAAACCCTCCTGGCCACGCGACCCCCTACCCCCACCCCGCACTACATTACGGGCAGGAGGGATCCCAGGCCCTCCTGCCCTCGACGCAAACCCCCCTCCCAACGACCGCCCCCCCAAGAACCTCCGACCGCCCCCCCCAGTCAACCCGCGACCCCCCTGGCCGACCCCCACGACACCCCCACCCCCCTTCCCCGTACCTTTGTGTAGTTGGCCGGACAGACGGGAGCCAAACCCGCCTGTCCGGCAGGCAGCCAACGACGGAATGAGGCCGGATTGGCCCATCCGTCCCAAAGCTCCGCCTACTGGTGGGGCCTAAGGCGCCTGGGCCAATCAGAATAGGCCCGGGAGCCTTAGGTCCCTCCAGGGGGCGGGGCCTTGGGCACATGGTCGGGACCAGGAGTACATGGTACATGGTACATGGACCAGGCACATGGTACATGGACCAGGAGTCGGTAGATAAATGTTCCGACTCCTCAGTTTTTTGTACTTCAGACTGTGACTCCGACTCCAGGTACCCGAAATTTCCTCCGACTCCTCGACTCCGACTCCACAGCACTGGTTAATTTTCAGATCGTTAAAATGGAATGTCAAGTTGAGAGAAATGAGCATTTTCGACACCACCTTCTTTTTGCTTTTAATCAAGGTTCTAAGGCCGCAGAAGCTGCTCGCAACATTTGTGCTGTGTATATAGTGGGTGCTATAGCTGAAAGAATTGCTCGTGATTGGTATGCCAAGTTCAAAAATGGAGTCGGTAGATAAATGTTCCGACTCCGACTCCTCAGTTTTTTGTACTTCTGATTCCGACTCCGACTCCGACTCCAGGTACCCGAAATTTCCTCCGACTCCTCGACTCCGACTCCACAGCCCTGGATTTAACCTCCTATTGTGATTCTCCAATTGCTCAATTTTTCTTTGCAAAAAGACTCTGGGCTCCTTTTACAAAAGGTACGCTAGCGTTTTTAACGCACACACTGGATTAGCACGTGCTATAGCGTGCGCTAGCCAAAAATCTACTGCCTGCTCAAAAGGAGGCAGTAGCGGCTAGCACGCACGGCAATTTAGCGCACACTATTCTGCGCGTTAAGGCCCTAGCACGGCTTTGTAAAAGGAGTCATCTATCTTTAGTCACAGTAGCAGATATATTTTGTAAGGAAGATATTTCCTTACTATTTGGTCAAATTTAGAGTCCGTTTCAGTTTTAATATTCTGTACTGAAAGAGAAAGTTCATCCAGTTTACTCACAACTTTAGAGGTTTGAATGGCTGATTGAGTTGCTACAGCTTCTAGTTTTTGGAGCATTCTCCAAATGTTAGGTAAAGTTGCCTGCAAGGAGTCAGTCCACTCCACTCCTCCATTCGATGTCGTCTCGACTCCATGGGCTGTGTGGGCCTCCCCTCCTGTTAGCTTCGGGCACGTCGGGTCCTCAGCATAGCCGCCCTCAGCACCTCCCTGAGCCAGGTTAGGCGGTAATCAAGTTTCTAGGGGGGGATAAAGATGTTTCCAGCCCTAATGCTCCAATGGCTCCCTCCACCAAAGCAACCGCAGGGATTGTTCCCCCTCTCTGAACAGCCGGTGAGCTCTTCAGAAACCGGTCCATCGAAAACTGCCCAGGAGTAGGAAGGTCTGGCGTGACAGTCCCATTGCGTTTGGTATGGGGCATATTGCAATCTCCTAAAAGGGAAAGGAAAATTTCTGGCGAACAAAACACTCAGCCTGAGGACTAGCAAGGTAAGATGAGCTCCAGTTTCTGGCTGTTCTCACGCTGCCGCTATCTTGCTTCCCCATCCTTGCAGTAAGTATTTTACTGGAAATGCTTCTAAAACGGAGTCTAATGAAGTTTCTGGAATCCAAGACAACAATGGTTTCACTCAAGGCAGGTCTTGTCAGACAATCTGATTATATTTCTTTTACTGGGTGACCAGAAATTGGATCGCGGGAGAGTACTAGATGTGGTATCCTTAGGATTTTAGCAAAGACTTTGACATGGTTCTGCAATGGTAACTTGTAAATAAACTGAGTGCTCTCAGTATGGGCCCTAATGTGACTGGTTTAGGAAATGGTTGAGCAGAAGGTGAAAGAATGGTGGTTAAGTGGAGTTCATTCTGAGGAAAGGGATGTTACCAGTGGTGTGCCTCCAGGTTCAGTTCTTTCTCTGATTCTTTTTACTTTTTTTGTAAGCGATATTGTCGAAGGGCTGTCTGCTAAGGTTTATTCTTTGTGGACGATACCAAAATCTGCAATAGGGTAGATAACCTTGAAGGTGTGGATAACCTGAGAGGGATCTAGCCATAGACATGATGGAAAATAAAAAATATCCAGTACAGTTAAGCTTTTACTCAACTCTGCTCCTGAATTTAAAAAATAATGTATTTCCCTCCTGAAATGTCCACATCTTGCAAAAGTCATGTTATGTCACACCTAGATGCATTATCTGATAGCACCATGATGACTACAAGGTGTTAGGTAACTTGCAAGAGCACCTACACAAAGGTACTTGATATTCCTTCAAACAGGAATACAACGGGAAACAGCTCTGCGAGAATAACAACCTGCTACTCAGCAGAGGGAGTGGAGATACAGTCAGTCATGAATACGTGTATTGTCAGATGAACCTAGCAATTTAAATCACAGCTCCGCACCGATACTTAACAGAATAACTCAGCTGACCCTCTATTTCATTCACATTCTCCATAGAGCAAGCCCAGCAGAAAAATCCTTAGGGGCATACCCAGCCACTACAATGGAGATGGAAGGCTACCATGCCAAGCCACAAAAAAAGTTGCATGCTTATGAATCCTAATGGGAGGCATTTTGGATTCCAATTCTTCTGTCTCGGTTCCAAAGCTTAGTCACAGGCTGCATAGCCAGCCAGGCCTCCTGTGTTCTGAATGTGTTCTTTATTAACAGTAAGACTGAAGCAGTGTTGTGATTTTCACCTTAATGTGATCCCAGGGGTCCTGTAATTGGTGCTGTGTGTGCATGTGTGTACACAAATAGGAGCTCCAACACCAACATCCAGTATAGCAAGACAACTAAGTCTCCCCCGCAGGACATAGAATTGCAAAACGTCCTGGAAGAGGAGAAACATAACCAGTGACCAGAATAGGGCACATCCACACTTAAAAACAGAACTATACTAGATATACTCTCAGCACAGCACAGGAGCTGTACTCTGCACTCCTTGTTCATGACCCAAGCATGGGAATTAAATCCCTAACCCGCCACAGATGTTCCATTCTTTTAAAGTGTACATAAAGAAACGGTAAGGTGGCAGGATCAGCAGGCTCACTCTCTAACAAGCAGAATTTAGGGCTAATTAGATAACAAAATGTTTTCAATGCAAACGGACCGTGGCAGTGCAAAAAGCCTGAATAGGTTCAGTGGACCATAGGAGAAGGCTAGTAAATCTCTGTATTCTCCCTAACACAACTGGATCCTGGCTCATACGCCACTCATTGGTGAGGAGAGCGCCCAGCAGAAGCAAAACTATACTATTGCGATTCTGGCACCAGAACAGAAAAATGTTAAAAATCTTTGCGTCCTACACCATCAGCAGCTTGGAAGGGCAGATGTGGCTTTACAGAGTCCATTGCATGGCAAACACATACCAGAGAATTCAGAATAAAATGGAGGCAAAATTTGACTTTTCAGGTTGAATTGAGATTACGTGTCTTGCTGACATTTGTCTCTCTGTGACAAAGGCCAGGAATCACTGCTTCAATTGTAAGCAGCCCCAACGAGCAGAAGCCTTTAGCCTTTCCAAAACTGTGCATGTGGGTAACCTGCAGCAAAGGGGAGTGAGATAAGGGCCCAAATGATTAGTGAAGGAGAATTCTGTCAGCATGGTGTTGATCCAGGACAAGATCTAAAGCATTCTGGATGCCTACGACAGAAAATGAAGAACCCAAACTGAGATGGATGTCTCTGATGAAAGCTTTTAAGCTCCTTACTACCCTGTAAAATTGTTCTAGGAGGTAGCAGGTATAGAAGGTCACACATAATATTAGCAGTTGCCATAAATAAGGATGAGTAAATCGGCATTGCATGAACTTACTCACCTTCAGATCCCTATGGATGATAGGCATCTTGCACTGGTGCAGGCGAGCAACTGCTTCGCAGGTATCGCAGAATATCTGTAGGACCTCACTCTCTGTGAAGCCTGTCTGAAGACGCTGGTTCATCAGGTTTACCACTTGACCTCCTACAGAGAGAATGCACACAGTGTTAATGAGCAAAGTGGGTACAGATCACGTGTTACTCTTTTGCTATTGAAAGGAAACGAACGCAGTAGAAAAAAAATCCTTCTCACAGCAGAGAATCAAAAGACATACAGCGAAGGTGACCTCTGTGTTCAACAAGTTTATTGGTAAAAAGACGCAAAACGCAGGTGTTTCAGCCTAACCGGCCTGCATCAGGAGGCTTGATGACCGATGACTATAATTCAATAACCCACTGATATCATATAAGGTTAAACACTCAAGGCACTACGTTGTTTTTGTATGCGCTAGACGTAATATAATTGCAAATAAAAACCTGCTGGTGTGTCTGCTCACAAAAAGTGGTCTAGAATTTTAAAGTGTTTGAGGCTTGTGCAGATGAGGACAGAGCTTGCTGGAATGGGGCAGGGACAGGAAAAGAACTCATCGGGACGAGAAAATTAGTTCCTGCAGGGACGAGGAAAATTTTGTCCCCGTTTCATTCTCTACAATGTAGAAGAAGGTTTATTATTTTTATATAGTTTGAAATGGACTTTGATATTTAAGAAAATCATATTAATAAGAATATGAGTTTCTTGCATATTTAAAATAATGCTTATTGTTTTGTGTTAAATTTTAACAAGTTATAGGATTAATTTTATGTTTTGTTTGAATTTACAAGATCTTTTAAATGCAGGGTGGGTACAGGGATGGGGTAGGAATGATAATATGATGGGGACCAGAATATGTCCAAAAGATGAAATCAGATCAATATATAAACTACTAAAACATTACAAATCTGATCAATACTCAGCTTAGAAGCTAAGCTATATCAATTAATATGGAGGAAAAGACCTCAGAGACCCACAGTGAAGAAAATTGACAGCTGTTTTGTTTCTCTAAAAATTTCAGGGGCCAAGTTCTTTCACTGGACTAAAAAGTTCCATGAAACTTACTTTGAAAATTATATCAAAATAGATACAAAATAAATCTTTTTGATTTTTCTTATATTTTTGGTGGGGAGGGGGTCTTTTTTTTTTTTTTTCTTTACTGCTTGCTCTAGAATCTGCACTCTCTACATTCTTGGTATGAAATCTGTACTCTCATAGTTCAATATGGCCCATTTCAACATACATTTATGATTTCCTAAGGGGATTCAGCCATGCAGCTATCTCAGTGCCTCCTCCAATCCCAATGAGTAGAGCTCCTTAATCACCGAGCTCGACTGTGAGAGTGCAGATTTCATACCAATGGGTGCAGACTTGGAGCAATAAAGACAAACAAATGGGGGGAAATCACAAAGATATAAGAAAAACACAAAAGGTGTATTGTCTATCTATTTTGATATCATCTCGAAAGTAAGTTTCATGAAGGTTTTTTTTTTAGACCAATGGAAGAGAACTTGGACCCTAAAATTGTGAGAGAAACAAAACTGTTGCCAATTTTTCTCACTGTGGGTCTCTGAGGTCTTTTCCTCTGTATTAATTGATATAGCTTAGATTCTCAGCTGAATATTGATCAGATTAAGTCCCTATGTATACCTCTAGTCCAGACTATTGTGATAACAGCATTTCTTTGGTTTAAAGTTTTCTCTTGCAACAGAAACTGCTTCAGCTCATAGGTACTTCCAAGTTTATTGGTTTTTGATAGTGCTTTGTAGTGCATTTCGGGAGTCACATTTTCTAAAGCTAGAGGTGAGCACACATTAAGTTCATTGGGTATGAAGGGCCTAAAAATGTAAAGTGCACATAAATCACGTGAATGTTCATATACTTATGAATTAATGCATGCACAATGCCACTTTTTAAAAGATCCTACAGACATAACACGTGCCTATAACCCCCACCCCCCAGATCAAAATATGAATAACATGTCTGAATTCAGAAAAAAACATGCTGAACTATTGCAGACAACTCAAAATCTGCAGGCCTAACACTACTAAATCAAACTTCGAACCTCTAAGGCCTATTTCAAGGGCAAGGGAGGGAAGGTGGTCACCATTTGGTAGGAAAGCTGGCACACTCACCTCGGCAAAAATCCATAAGGATCAAAACTTCCCAGACATCCCCACTGCTCATGGAGTTTATACTGGAGTCAATATAGCCGACAATGTTTTTGTGTCCTGACAGATCTCGCTGTATGAAACAAAAACACATACACACACCCATATAAATCAGCAAGAACGGAATGTACTACCCCACTTCAATATAACTACTTTGGACTTCTGCTGAGATGGATGCAAAGATGCAAAGGGAGGGGGGGGGAGGAAGAAACAATTCTATCAGTGGAATCCAGGAAATTCACACTACTGTTATTCCCAAATCTAGCCAAAGCTGTAGATTAAAGGCATTTCAGTGCCCTCGGAGTTGCTTGCCAAAAGGTCCTCAACCTAGTCTTCGGGACACACCCAGCCAGTCAGGTTTTCAGAATATCCACAATGAATATGCATGATATAAATCAGAATGCACTGTGCCTCCATTATATGCAATTCTGTTTCATGCACATTCATTGTGGATATCCTGAAAACCTGATTGGCTGGATGCGTCCTGAGGACGGAGCCGAGACCATCATCCATGCAGCACTTTCCATAAGCTCTTTAAACGAGAAGCATGTAATCACCAAAAATGCTGATTAAATGATCTCATTCCCAAAATGGTTGAACATATTAAAAAAAAGTGTTCATGAGTCTGGCAACATCACGACTACAAGTCTAAGACCCTTCATACTAATACCACCTCAAGAGGCACCAGCCCACAATAAGATGCCTTTAAATCCACCTGACATCCATTTCATTTTCAACTGAACCTGCTTTTAAGCTTACTTTTCAAAAGAAATTTTTTTTTTTTTTTGGTTTTGTTTGTCTACAGCTGAGAAAAACCTATGCACAAAGGAGACTGCTACCAAGACATTTAATTAAAAAAGGCAGCAACACACAGAGCTTGCATTAAACACTGGATTCAAAAACACCAGGTGAAGCTTACAGAGCTGTTTGTGCTAATTTCCATGTTTCTGCTTGATACAGTGAATGAATAAAATCAGATCATTTTCAGCACAGTCATTTCACTTCAAAAGAGCAGCACGGTTTCACGCTCGCTCTCTCTCTCCATCCCTCTCCCTTTCATCTCCACAGTGTTCCACTACAAAACACTAATGTGAGTTGAGAATACGGTGAGAAGCAGCAGTGAGAAATACACCAATCTGAGCAGGCCTAGTGGCTCCATGCCTCTCCTAGCACGAAGAGGAACCTGCGTTTGATACCAAGCTAAGATCTTCCTTTCCATGGGTCATCCAGGACAAGAAATGGAGCAGAGGCAGCACTCACAGCCCACCCCCCACAAGGGGGGGTGGGAAATTGTTAGCTATTCTGGAAGGAGCACTGGTGTTCGGGACCCTCTTTCTTCTGGCTGCTACTGCAATGATTATGCTAAAGATGACAGACATAAACATCCCCAGGCAACTACAGTCAAGTTTGTGAGTAACATGGTTTGCGAGTGTTTTGCAAGACGAGCAAACTTTAACTCGCAAACCGAGCGTTGACTCGATAAGCGAGCGTGTCACCCCACCCCACCCTGGGAACCAGTTCTTGTGACCCACCCCCAAACCCTTACCTCCAGCAGACACCAGCACGCACCAACCCACTAGATATACTCAAGGCCTTCTGGCTCCCATCCTCTCTGAGATTCTCATGAGAATCTCGGAGAGGGTGGGAGCCAGAAGGCCTTGAGAATCTCAGAGAGAGTGGGAGCCAGAAGGCCTTGAGCATGCGCAGATGCTCAAGGCCCCGCAGCAGCCCAGCATAGAACATCAGCGGCAGGCTCTTTCAGCACCGGCACACGTATGTCCTGTGGGTTGGTACATGTTGGTGTCCGCTGGAAGTAAGGGTTTGGGGGTGGGCCGCGAGGGCTTTGACACGCAGCTCCTGATTGGTGTAGCCCGACTTTACTACAGGAAGACCACGAATGAGTGAGTCCGCGATTCACGAACCGCAAATTCGCGGGGGAACACTGTATATCCATGATGAAACCAGAGGCTCTCTCTAAGAATTATATATGTGCATTATGCCCTTTGCTCTATGCCCCTCCAAATGCCACAAATTTGAGTACTTGATGTGCAAAATGAATTTTAACCAGCTGGACGCTGGCAGAGTACACACACCACCATTACACAAATTTTCGGCAAAGGTGACTAGCGGGTACAAGTAGGTCAGTATCATGTTCATTTGACCAGCCACCAAGGATGTAACGAAACGCTACCTATTCAAGGTGAGATGGTTAAGAACAAACACAAGCAAAGAAAAAGGAACAGAGTTCCACGAACAAAATCGTGATACGAAAACGCAAAGAGGAACACAAGTCTCTGGAGGGCCAGGATAAATAGTTTATTCAAAGCAAACACTTTAAAACCAGGGTAAAAACAACCTCAAGGTAAATTAGGTGCAAGTTGTGCCGCTGAGGTTCCGAGGCTCACTTGTTGTGATCAGTGGTACTGATTTTCGTGTAGATAGCCTGGAGTTTTGTCAAGGCCCTGAGGCCGTAGTGTTCTGCTACGAAACGATCGTCGGCCTGGCTAAGAGTGGTTTATCCACAACAGTATTTAATTTGGCTATTTTATGGCTAAGCTCCTACCTGCTATTACTTACCACATGCAAAAGTTGGGGGTTTTTTGCCTATGATGCTTGGGTGGAAGAGTGTGGGTACACCTCTCCAATAGTCTGAGGCTTTTTCCTTCGCTCGTTATAATCATTCTGGGCACATAGCAATTTGTCTTTAATGGAGTAATTTTTGTTGCTTGTTAGACATCAGTGACACAACTTGTACTTAATTTACCTTGAGGCTGTTTTTACCCTGTTTTTAAAGTGTTTGCTTTGAATAAACTATTTATCCTGGACATCCAGAGACTTGTGTCCCCTCTTTGCGTTTTCGTATCACCAGATGGTGAAGAACATCATTGCCCACAGTGGAAAGCAAGACTTCCCAGGCTTTCTCCCAGCTAGGAACAAGATCTAAAAACCTGAATTAGGGCACTGAAGCAGCTGCACAGCTGAAGCACAGAGAGCCCTGTAACGCCACCATTGCCAAGGCAACAGCCTTTTTTCTCTCTATACGTGATTGCCACGATTATACAACATTGCAGCTAGGAAATCGTGAGACAGCAACACATTTCAATGGTCTTAATTACTCTGCATGGTATTTTTAGCTAGCATTAAAGAAACATTATACAACGGTAAAGAAAGTTTTGACCTCTTGAGTCACTAAATACTGTTGCTCATCCTCTCTGGCAGGCACAGCTCCCGCTTCGCCTCCCCACAGGAAGCAGATGTTATCATTTGGACAACAGTTGAAGAGAAAAGTAGGGTTGCAAACTGGATCCAGATTCAGCAAATGTGGCTCATCCAGTCCTGGGTTTACCCCATTGCATGCAAGGACTTATAAGTCTGATTTCTTCATTGCATTCCCTAAAAGAAAAACATGACTATAAGTCCCTGCTTGCAACAGGGAAACCTCAGAACTGGATCAACTCTTTTTTTTTTTTTAAATTTTTATTTATATAATTTTCATTCTTCCAATACATGAATCACAAAATATATAATATATAGTAAAATATAAATGTATTTACAATATCATATCAAAATTATTCATTCCATTCCCCTATTAATTGTTTTTCCATTTTTTCTTCATATTAATATCTATATTTCCTGGATCAACTCTTATTTGCTGAATCTGGATTCAGTTGGCAAGCTTAGGGAAGATTCCGCCTGTAAGTAAAACAGCACCTGTCCCGGTCATGATGGCAAACTACTATGACATGGCAGAGTCCGTTTGTACCAGTTCGTTTTCAAATTATATCAGATCAAACTGGTGGCTTAAATGTTTCCAAAAAGAGGTTTGTAACTACTCTAGATCTGTTTCTCAACTCAGTCCTGGAGTACCCCCTTGCCAGTCAGGTTTTCAGGGTATCCACAATGAAAGAAATTTGCATATAATGGAGGCAGTATATGCAAATCAAGTTAATGCATATTCATTGTGGATATCTTGAAAACTTGACTTGCAAGGGGGTACGCCAAAACCAAGTTGAGAAACACTGCTCTAGATATAACACAACCGTAGAGATGCATTTCAGAAATAGATATGAAACTTTATTGGTCTCTGTTCCATCTATAGCCCGTTATGGTTTATAGCATACCAATATGTGTAAAACTTGTCAAACAAAGGCTTGGTATTAAATGCTTCGAGAGGAAGCGTTTTGGGTTAAAAGGGAGGGAAGGGCTTGATAGGGAAGGGCCAAGACAGAACCAGCCTTACCATGATCTGAATCTCTCTCTTGCAGACTTGAAGGTCATGTTCATTATTGACATACATGCGTTTCAGAGCACACTTCACACCGTTGTTAGTTCGTACTAGGAACACAATTGCAAATCCACCTGCAAAGATTTTTTAAAAAAGGAGGCATTTTGTTTAGTTTCTGTGCAGGCCCACACAGCGACACAGTGTACACAATCACCCAAATTTGCGCTTCTTTACCTCATAGTAACATAGTAAATGACGGCAGATAAAGACCTAAAAGGTCCATCCAGTCTGCCCATTAGTTATATCCATTAAATACATGATTAATTTAACTTGTATCTTCTTTGATATTTCTGGGTCATAGATTGTAAAGTCCACCTGGTATTGTCCCAGGTTCCAAATGCTGAAGTTGCCATCCAAGCTCACTCCAGCCTATCCAACCATCTTGTTTCAAGGATATCTATCATAAAGTCTGGCCAGTAACATCACATATGGGACCTCTGCCCCCAGCCCAATCATCACATATGGGACCTCTGATTCTATTACACTCCCATTAGGTTACTATTACTACTACTACTCACCATTTCTATAGCGCAGCTAGACCTACGCAGCGCTGTGCATTAAAACATTCAAGAGAAAGTCCCTGCTCAGTAGAGCTTACTTAGAACGGGTGCAGCACTTTCAAAGATGGAAAACGCAATTACTAGCACAAGCCTACTCAGCCAAGTCCCTGCACTATGGTGGCACTGTAGAGCTTAGAAACTGGATGACACCGCCTACTCAACAGCTGTTGCATTACAGCCCAACCTCAGTCAAGTCATTCCAGTCCTGGTTTTATTCGTGGCATCTATGGACTTGCAGCCCTGCTTTTCTTATGAATGTGGAACTAGTTCAGTGGAGTAATAAAGGCCAACAATCCTATTCCACAGTTCCCACAGGGACCAGAATGAATGTTCTGTACTTGCACCTACTGAAAACTAGAAGCACATCTAATATAGGAAAGAAATTTTTAACCTACACTTCCTTTTCCTGTCCATGGAATAAAGCTAAATATTGCCCTAAACCTCCTCCTAAGTTATCTGGAGCAATGTTGCAACAGTTTTTATCACTCGAAACACTGTTCCATATAACTGAGGAGGGGGTTTAAGGTAATAGGGCAATATTTATGATATATTTCCCCATCCACATTTAAAATAGGTATGTTCCCCTTTATTGGATTTGGGTTAGTCCAACATGGAATAAAGCTGACAAAAGGCACATCACTCAGGTCAGCAAATACACACTGTCCCTGCATCTGGATGTACTGTATATACTCAAATATAAAATGAGATTTTGGGGCCAAAAATATGGTCCAAAATGAGGTCTCCTCTTATATTCAGACCATTGCCCACTCACCCCCCCTCCCAGACTTGTTGCAGGCCTCCACTGGGCCTTTTGGGGTGGGCCGAAACAGAAGGGTTCCCTCCCATCTCCTGTCCCGGCTGACTCTGCCAATTTTTTTACCTCCCTCCTACCTTTTCCCGCGTACTTTTTTGAATCCCTGGTGGTCCAGTAGTGTACCGGCCAGAAGCAAGCTTTCCACGCTCCAGCCCCACGCTAAGCCCCTTCCTAAATGGCCGCCTCGAGTTCTCATGGCCCAGTGTACCGGGCATGAGCGAGCTTTCGCCGAAAGGCTGCCGCGAGTTCTCACGAGTCCCGTAAGAACTCACGGCAGCCATTCAGCAAGCGGATCAGCGCCAGGTGGGAGCGCGAAAGCTCGCTCATGCCCGGTACACTGGGCCATGAGAACTCAAGGCGGGGACTTAGCGCAGGACAGGAGCGGGGAAAGCTCGCTCCTGCCCGGTACACTACTGGACCACCAGGGATTCAAAAAGGTACATGGGAGGGGGTTGGGGTGGGGAGGCAGGAGGGAGTTTAAAAAAAATTGGCAGAGCTCAGCCGGACAGGAGATGGAAGGGATCCCTCCTGTCTCGGCCCACCCCACCAGGCCGTATGCACTGGGCATGGATGAACTATCCAACAGGCAATGTACGAGTACATATGTTGCATTTTACCAGCTGTTCTAGTTATCATGTAATTTAAATTGCCTTTAATTTTTGATTCACCCTCGTATGTAAAGCAAATATCAAAGCCCAACCACTTCCTAAGAAAAATCTGTGTTCTTAAAGTATTTAAAAGTGTACCCTTGGTACCACTTTTACAAAGTTGCAATAGCGAGCCCCAACATGTCAAATGCCACACACCCATAGGAACTGAAAAGGGCCGCATCGCATTTGCTGCGCAGGACTTGCTACCACAGCCTAGTCTCATCTGCAAAGTGTCCAGGAAAGGAGTACGAACACTTATAAAATTTGTTGATTTTTTTGCTCCCCTTTGCCCTGGACCAATATTCAGCAATTAATGCATTTGATTCCTCCACAGCACCAATATGAATGGTTCTTACTTTATCCACCGAATAAAATACAGCGCTTTGCCAACTGACAGACCTCGCTCCCCAAAATGTCAACCTGGGGACAATCCCACCAACAGTGACTATAAAAACTCTCAGACATACTGTACCATGCTTAAACAGCTACTGTCTCGTTCCAGCCAGATTTTATGAACCCATACTCGATGCATATTCAACAAGTTATTAAATCAGTTCTGCTACTTATTTGTAGCAAAGTTCAGTACTAGGGTAAGGAAGAAGCCGCAAATGAACACTTCTCCCTGTCTGCCTATGCAAGGCATTAAGGTCACAGACATGGAAGCTTTAAGAGGAAGATGCTCAAAACTTCATGATAAAATCTGATGGGTTGCTACCAAGGTCGCTATTGTAACGATTTCAAAAAGGCGAGTCATTCTCAAAAGACCCCGCATGCAAATGAGGCTCGCACGTTCATGTAGGCTCGCTAAATTTATTTGAGATGAGTCACTGGTGGTAGTGATCAGCACAGGTGCAGAATACATCTGCACATTAAAAAAACAAAAAAAAACCACCAAACCAAGGTTGAAGATCCCTTTCTCCTACCCACCACTCAAGGGCACTCAACGCAAGAAGATGTATGATGGCCTCCTAGCAACGCAGGCAGCGAAGCTAGACCCCTCCATCTCTACTCTGTTGACAACCACATGTGACTTTAAATCTTTTCGAAAAGAAATCAAAACTCTGTTATTCAAAGAAACTATCTTGTCCGCTTATCCCCCTCCTCCATAACATCCCCCTCCCTGCATACTCCACCATATAACCAACCCTAATCTTCTCCCTCCCTACAAGTTTCCTCAAATGTCCCCCTTCCTTAAATTCACCCTCTTAGCCTCCACTATGTATCAAACCCTATCTCTTATTCTAGCATCTCTATGTATCTTTCCTTAAAATTTGTAACTTCCTGGAAATGTCCAGCCATCTTCAACTGTAATCCGCTTAGAACTGCAAGGTACAGGCGGAATAGAAGTCTCTAATGTAATGTAATGTAAGATCAGCAGGAGCGATGCCCATACTCTTCCGCCATGCTCATACAACTGCCACATACCCACCCAGCAGCGGGAAGGCTGCTCACTCTTTCCTGCCGTATCACAAAATCCCCTGACACTGCTACACACTCCCTCCACTCCACAGTGGGAAAGATGCCTATTCCCTCCTGCTGAACAATCCTACAACACTACTACCCCCGCAGCGGGAGAGATGCCCACTCCCTCCACACATTTCCTCTACAACAAGCAGCCAGCATAACAGGAACATGGTGACTGAGCACTACCACCCAAAATATGCAAGTCTGAATGATTTTTCCACTAACATGATGAAGGCTATGGAGCTCTGGAAAGTTTGCTAAAAACAATATTAAAATATTGCAATAAGAAGACCTCACCCATAACCTATGAGTTCTCTTAGCGAATGGAAGGGGTAAATGAAAAAGAAAGAATGGTGCACTGGTCTGCAGGAAAAACATAAAAACAGAAGATTTTTTAGAATACTGTATAACCAAAACGAGAAGACAACCCTTCGATCAATGAAAATAAGAGGCAGGAGAACTTTGCCTTGTAATTTTCAGTAGGAGAAAGTGTGTTTACACTTGGAAGGGGGAGAGGGGAATGATATACATTCCCTTCTCAGCTGCTTAATTACAATTCTTCTGTCCATCTTAAAAAATGTGACGCAGTCACCCCCCCCCCCTCCACACACACACACACACATTTATTCATACCAGCAGCTGGAATATGAAGTACATGGAATATGGAATACAAAAGGCCTGCTGGAAATAGCACAGACAGAATGCCAATAAGCCACCTTTCCAACCAATAAGCCACCTTTCCAACCAGATTCATACAGTAAGTTCTCCAAAAGCCTATGTAAAACTTCATTAAACACAGCACAGCACCTCATGCAGCATTTTCTCAGCCAGCTTTTAACCATTTCTCAGCCTGTAATTACTGGCCAAGTGCAACTTTCTCTACTTCTAAAATTTTATTTACTAAAACAATTTTCAGAAATCAACTGTGGCCTGTGCTATCAACTGGTGACCAGTCTTACTCATGTCATGCAAAGTCAAGATAATTAAAAAAAACAAACCACACAAAAACCCACCCCATCATCTTATGACTGCAGAAGTCACATGATATATTATATGACCAGGGCAATACAGTGGCAATGTGCAAAGCGCCCTTTCAGCTTTTGCTTTTTAGACAATTCCAAATGATAGCAAGTCTGAAACAATGCCAGGATGGACCCGAAGAGGTCCATGAGCCTGCATCACCCAACACCACTGTGTGCAGACATACAGAATAACTTTAAAGGGTAATAAAGGAGATAGAACTTGATATACTGATTTTTCTGTGTGGTTGCAAAGCAAGCAGTTTACATATATTTTAGACAGGTACTTATTTTTTATCTGGGGCAATAAAGTGTTAAGTGACATGCCCAGAGTCATAAGGAGCTAAAGTAGGAATTGAACTCACAACCTCAGGGTGCTGAGGCAGCTGCTCTAACCACTAGGTCACGCCTCCCCTTAAAATCTCCTTGCATGAAAACTTGCCTGTTTTAAGTACACTAAGGGTCAGTATATCAATCCTATTTCTTAACTGCTTACCATTCATATGCTTAGAGTGGCACTCATATAATATCATTTGAAAATCACACATCCAGCTTGTAGGCTTTTCGCTTATCTTGCTTAACACCTACATGATGGTTTACCCCAACCCCCTCAGGTCCACCTCCCAAAGAATCTGATCCAGCCCTTGTTGTTTCACCCCCACTGCCTACATGGAGCTGTAGTTATGAAACAAGGACCACACCTCCATGTATTCAATGTGTTAGACAACTAATACTGGTTCAGCATCCTCAGATGACCCGGGTAAGACAGCAACCTGAAGCGTGTAGAGGGCATGGATGTGCCAACCTTCAAAAAAAACAAAAAAAACCCCACAACATATTTTCAGTCCCCTCAAGGGCTTGTCGACTCTAAAAATGAGGAGGGTAAGAGGTTCATAGACAATGGCGCGAAAGACAAAGGCGCGCGCTGACAACTGAGTGCAAGACGGAGGCGCGCGCCGAAGAAAATTACAGTTTGGGGGGTTGTAACCCTCCACATTTTACTGTAAACTTAACTTTTTCCCTAAAAACAGGGAAAAAGTTAAGTTTTCAGTAAAATGTGGGGGGTTACAACCCTCCACACCGCCCCCACAACGCAGCGCGATGTCTATTAAGTAAAGTGGGGGGGGGGTTCCCACACACACACCCCCGTCGGAGCCCTAAAAACAGTAATTTTGAGCGGCGCGCACCTCCGCGCTGTGCTCAATTGTCTGGGCGCGCCTTTGTCCCGGCGCGCTTTTGACCTGACACCGGGTAAGAGGAACAGAGATGTATGAAGAAATGAAAACTGCCCTGCACAGCGCTGCACACACGTACTAAAAACCATTTGCACTCTGAAGGGGTGGAACCATCAGAAATCCTTGAAAAAGTTTATAGTTCAAAGAAAAGTGACCAAATGATTAAGGGGATAAACTCTCATGTGAGGAAAGGCTTAAGTTAGGGCTCTTCAGCTTGGAGAAGAGCCAGCTGAGGAGGATATGATAGAGGTCTACAAAATCCTGAGTGGGGCAGAACAGATAAACACAAATTGATTGGTTATACTTTCAAAAAAAACCACAATGATTAAGAAGGGATGCTCCATGAAGATCACTGGCAACACATGGGTTCATCCGATTTCTAAAAAAAACATATATGTTGAAATCTATTACGAACTGCCGATCTAAGTGGGTTGTTTATACCATCACCTGCCCCTGTCCTCTCATTTATGTAGGACAGACCCAGCGACAAGTGCGAACACGATTAATTGAACTCAGACGTAGGCTAAATACTTGATCTCTGACCTCTCCTATAGTGCCACACTGTTTAGAATTTCAACATACTTTTGAAGATCTACGCTGGGGTATTATTGAGCAAATATCACATGACTATACGGGAGATAAATTGGCTCGTTTACAACTGCGGGAACAATATCGGATGTTTCAACTGCAAACAGTTCAACTTTTAGGTTTAAATGAATTCATCGAGTGGAATTGTACCATTTGACAGATCTTTAATGCTCCCCTTTTTCTTTATTTTGCGCATTTTTTGTTTCTAGCTCTAGGTGGCGCTAGTTTTCTAAATGATGTCAGCACGCCACCGATGCTCTGTAGTAGAGAATGACACGGTAACAAAATTCATCACCGTTTCTGTCCCCGTGGATAACCGTGGGAAACCATCTTCATGTCATTCTTTAAGGAGAGAGGGAAGAATCAGAGTATAATTGGGCACAACCACTGACCCGCAAGTTTTGCTTTGAAGAATGCTGGTGTAGAAGGACCAAGGTTGAAACAGACACTAGAAAATGACATGGGATTATTTTCCGCGGTTATCCGCGGGGATGGGAACAAGTTTCAAGTTTAAGTATTTGATGGATCGTCTATTACAATTGCTAGGCGATGTACATAGTCTAAGTAAAGAAAACAAAGAAACTAACACATTAACAATATAACATCATTAAAAACATACATAAGGGGTAAGGAAAGAAATTAAAAAGTTACAATGTTGGGTTTGGTGAAAAAGGGAAAAACAAGAGGTAAGGGTTTATAATACCAATGCACATTTTAAGGAGTATCTCTAAAGCAAGTAAAAGTTTCAAGAATTAAAAGCATCTTTGAATAAATAAGTTTTTAAAAGTTTTTTAAATGTTACAATGTCATGTTTGATTCTAATATACTGGGGATGAATTTTGTCACCGTGTCATTCTCTACTCTGCAGTTTAAATTCTTGTGGCGTTCCTCTCCTTTCAGCGCTATTTTTCTTTCCTGCCTGGTGATTGGGGATCGCTGGACTTTTGTACTGTATGCTCTCCTAAGCAGTGGTAATATTCCCGAAGAAGGGGGTTGTTCACCCAAAATGGAAGCCGTTGAATTTACAGCAAGCACGCGTCTTGATAACTGCTATACTCATTACAGCTACAAAAAGATAAGTACAACGTTTCTTTGCTACTATCTGTTCCAGCTTTATATCTTGTTTGACTCACCTTTGGCCCGATATGAACTATGTACGCTGAACTGTGTTTATAGCAGCAGCCAAGTATGAATGTGTTTTTCATTGGTTTTTCACATGTTTTGATTTATATGGAGGCATGTTTGTGCACTGTAAATTCACAACGGGGGTGAGACCAGGGATGTTACACCTCCTGAACCCTGAGTGGGTATAAAGCGTGACAGCTGTTGTGTAAACTGAGGACTCCCAAAATCACACTTAATTTATTTCACGTTTATTGTAGTGTTAACCATTGTTGTTGGCTGCTACTATCTTCACTTTGTCCTTGAAGAATTTTTTGGATTTCTTCTATTGTGAGTGGGGTTTTTTTTCACTTGAAACCATGAAGATATACAGCAGCACATTTAAAAACGATTAGTTAAAACTCTGGAATGTGATAACAGCAGTTAGTATACCTAGGTTTTTAAAATAACGTTTGGACAAATCCATAATCTGCTATTAAAATAGATGTGGGAAAAGCCACTACTTTATCCCCGAGATCGGTAACATGAAATCTTTACTCTGGAATTTTGCCAGGTACTTGCCACCTGGATTGGCCACTGCTAGAAGCAGAATACTGGCTAAATGGAACTTTAGTCCGACTCAGTATGGCTATTTTTATAAGGAAGCTTTGGAGCAAGCAGTGCACACGAAGGGAGTGCGGCAACCTCTGTTACTGATAACATATGTGTGCGGTGGGGGGGGGGAATGAAACATGTGCAAGTCAGACAGCAGGATTGCTAATCAGCCCTGTCCTATTTCCAGACTGCACCTGTCTACTTTTATGGAACAGATTACACCTTCTGCCTATCCAAAACAGCATACACTGGTTGTAAGAGCAGACTATCATATCTGTCCAGTCATCCTAGTCTCTCGCCACCCGTTTGTACTGCATGTAGCAGCTTAGGTCACAAGAACACATTAACACACCTCCCACACACACACTTCAGGATGTGAAAACACAGCATGACCTCATTTTCTGGTGTCACCTGGTTAGTCTGGTTCTGCTGATACACAGTCTACCCCATCCTGTAAACACTAACAGGTAATTCAGGATTACTGCATCTGAGATCTTTGTGAGAGAAGCAGATATCGCCAAACAGGACTTGCCTATCACCTCAAAGCATCCTGGTGGCTGCACAGAATCTGTTCTAGCCCCGAGATTGTTGAGTTCGAGTCCCACTGCAGCTCCTTACGACTTTGAGCAAGGTCACTTAACACTTCATTGCCTCGGGCACAAAATAGAGTGCCTGCCTAAAATATGTATAGCGGCACTAGAAAAGGTTCAAAGAAGAGCGACATAGAAGATAAAGGGGATGGAACTCCTCTCCTTTGAGGAAAGGCTAAGAAGGTTAAGGCTCTTCAGCTTAGAAAAAAAAGACAGTTGAGGGGAGATATGATTGAAGTCTACAAAATCCTGAGTGGAGTAGAACAAGTACAAGTAGATCGACTTTTTTTTATTCCGTCAAAAACTAGGGGACACTCAATGAAGTTACAGGGAAATACTTTTAAAACCAAAAGGAGGAAATATTTTTTTCACTCTGAGAATAGTTAAGCTCTGGAACGCATTGCCAGAGGTTGTGGTAAAAGCAGATAGCGTAATTGGTTTTAAGAAAGATTTGGACAAATTCCTGAAAGAAAAGTCCATACTCTGTTATTAAGACATGACTCTGATGCCTAACTATATGAAGATACCCATCCTGCTGTGTCGGAATACCAAGTCAAGACAGAGAGTGCGTCACCACTAACCTAGTCAGCACTTTTTACCCATTTCTTAAGACTGCAAATCTCTTTCCATTCTCACCCATCCTTCTGCAGCAATCACATCCTCGCATTGAGGCTGTGTCTCCAGAGGCTTCTGTCCCTAGAGGAAAGGCTTAGAACTGCCCCTCGTAGTTGGAGATTCGATCATTAGACCTGTAGATAGCTGGTGGATGTGAGGATGAACTGGTCACTTGCCTGACTGGGGTGAAAGTGGTGGACCTCATACGCCACCTAGATAAGATGTTAGCAGGCTCCTCCCCAGCACTGTCGATCTTAGTATAAGTGGTTACAAATGTCATAGGAAAAAAGTGAGGTGGTGGTTCTGGAAGCTGAAATCCAGAAGCTCCACAGTAGCATTTTCAGAAGTGCTCCCCATTCTACGCACGGGGCCCAAGAAACAGGCAGAGCTCCGGAATCTCAGCAGGTGGATAAAGTGATGGTACAGGGAAGGTTTTAGATTTGTTAGGAACTGGGTAACATTCTGGGGAAGGGAGAAACTATTCCATAAAAATGGGCTCCACCTTAACCAGGGTGGAACCGGGCTGCTGGAATCAACATTTAAAAAGGAGATAAGAGCAGCTTTTAAATGAGAATTTGGGGTAAGGCCAACAGTTGCTCAAAAAGGCATGGTTTAGAACAAGGTATCTTTAAATGATATGACCAGAACAGGGAAGATAGGGCTTCCTCCAGCAAGGTTGCAAAATAGTAGACCAGGTGTTTTTAAATACAGGACAGATTTTAAAGACTGCAAAATGATCACTGTCAACTGCTGATCAAGCTGTAAATAGAACACCAAACATTGTTTGAAATGTCTGTTTGCAAATGCCAGAAGTCTATGAAATAAGATGGGAGAGTTAGGATATATTGCACTAAGTGAAAAGATACTGTTACAGGAACCCCCGCAAATCTTGAAAAACCGCGAATACGGTTTTCAGTGGGGGAGACAGGAGAGAGCAGCTGAAGCGCCGGCGAGAGAAGGAAATCACTCGCCGTATGCTCCAACTGCCTCTTCCTGCATTAAAGTCAGGCCTCCCCAATCAGAAGCTGCTTTGACACGCAGCTCCTAATTGGTGAGGTCCAACTTTAGTGCAGGAAGAGGTGATCAGAGTATACCACGAGTGATTTCCTTCACTCACCGGCGCTCCGGCTGCTCTCTCCTGCTTCTCTGGCTGCCCTCTCCTGCCCAGTCATTCGTGGTCAGAAAATACCGCAAATGACTAGGACCGCGAATCACCGACCACGAATGACCGGAGGAGCACTGTATATCACAGTGATAGGGTGAATTGAATTGGTGGAGGGGTAGCATTATACATGAAGAAGGGCCTTGAATCAAACAGACTAAAAAGTCTCACTGCAGGACACAAAGCACACCTTGGAATCCCTATGGATAGAAATATCATGTGTAAAAGGGGAAAAAGGAAAGGGAAAGAGGTTTCAAGATTTATTAAAAATTTGATTAATCGCCTATCACAATTCTAAGTAATACACATTAACTTTACAAAAAGGGAGGGAATACAAATTTTAAAAATTGACAATACCAAACTGTAGACACAAAACAGACGAACAAGAAACAAGAGGGAAAGGGAACAACTACAATAAAGTCAGAGAAAGGAACGTAGAAGGGAAAAACAAAAGGGAAGGAAAAATTATTCAAAAACTGCCTTTACAGAGTCCAAGAAGATATCAGAATCAATGTTCGAAAGCATCTCTAGCTTTTTAAAGCTCCTTTGAATTTATCTTTATTGGATTTCTCCCTTAGGTGTGAGGGTAGGGAGCTCCAGATAAGGGGGGCAGTTACGGCAAATGAAGTTTTTACGGCGGGTGTGGAAAGTTTTAAGAGAATGGGATTTGATATACTGCCTTTCTGTGGTTACAATCAATGCAAATTTACACATTATATACGGGTACTTATTTCATACCTGGGGCAATGGAGAGTTAAGGGACTTACCCAGGGTGACAAGGAGCTGCAGCGGGAATCGATCTCTGCTCCCCAGGTTCTCAGGCCACTACACTAACAACTGGGATAGCGATAGGAGTCTACTACCGTCCACCTGGCCAGGATGAACTGACAGGTGCGTACATGTTAGCAGAAATTAGGGAGGCTAACAGACTGGGTAACACAAGAATGGATGATTTCATTACTCTGGGTAAATAGATCATCAGGGCAAGCTAGGAAGGTAAAATTCCTTGATGAAGTCAAGGACTGCTTCATGGAGCAGCTGGTGCAGTTTCTGATCACCATACCTCAAAAAAAAAAAAAAAAAAAAAAAAAGATACAGCGGTCAACAAAAATGATAAAAGAGATGCGACGACTTCCCTATGAGGAAAGGCTAAAACAGCTTCAGCTTGGAGAAGAGATGGCTCTGGGATGATATGATAAGAGGTTTATAAAATAATGAATGAAGTAGAAAGGGTAGATGTGAATCGCTTGTTCACTCTTTCCAAAAATACTAAGACTAGGTGACATGCAATGAAGCTACTAAGTAGTAGATTTAAAACAAACTGGAGAAAATATTTCTTCACACAACGTGTAATTAAACTCTGGAATTCGTTTCCAGAGAACGTGGTGAAATCAGTTAGCTTAGCGGGGTTTAAAAAAAGGTTTGGCTAATTTCCTAAAAGAAGTCCTTAGGCCATTATTGAGATTGCTTGGGGAAATCCACTGCTTAATTCTTAGGATAAGCAGCATAAAATCTGTTTTACTACTTGGGACCTGGGTTGGCCACTGTTGGGAACAGGATACTGGGCTTGATGAACCTCCAGTCTGTCCCAGTATGGCAATTCTTATGAAACAATGGAAGGGACACTGGATTGCAGGGGAGATCAAGGAATAGTGAGGGAAAGATATTAGCCCTTGGGCAAGGGGGGGCAGAAAGGGCACAGAGAAGATTCTGGGCATAGAGGGAGCATAAAGACAATATTTACTGATCACAGAGGGGGAGAGAGAGAGAGATTGAGGGCAGATTCTGAATATGGGGAGAAAAGGAACAACAACACAATGGGGATATGCTGAACAGGACAGATAGGGACAAAGAATAAAGATGGAGGGTGGGCATGAAGAAAGAAGACATGTCAAATGGACAGGGAAAAAAAACAGAAAAGAAAAGCTGAAGAAAGACACTGGAATGGAAAATAAAATGCTCAAAGGTAGAAAAAAAGAATTTATTAAAGGGAATTTGTCGGCTTTTAGAAATGCCCATTTCTGATACCTTGTATTTCACTTTCTATTTCTCTAGTATTGCTGTACATGAGTCTGATTTATTGAGACTTCCATCTCAGTTTCTTGCTTTTATATCACTATTACTGATCTACGGTCCTTAGTTTAATATTTGTTGAGGGTCAATGTTTCGCATGTGTGACCAGGATGTGGTATTCTTCTAGCGTGTAGTTTCTGTGTAGCGATCTTGTGGCAGTCCCATGTGTTTTGTTTTGTTTTTTTTTAATTAGGTGGTTCTGGCAAGTCTTATTAAAGACTTGTTCAACAAATCTCTGGAGACGGGAGTGATTCCTGGGGATTGGAGGAGAGCAGATATGTGGTCCCTATTCACAAAAGTGGTCACAGGGATGAAGCAGGAAACTACAGGCCAGTGAGCCTCACTTCAGTTGTTGGAAAAATAATGGAAGTGTTGCTGAAAGAACGATAGTGTACTTTCTTGAATCTAATGGGTTACAGGATCCGAGGCAACATAAAGGCTTTACAAAAGGTAAATTGTGCCAAACAAACCTGATTGAATTTTTTGATTGGGTGACCAGAGAGCTGGATCGAGGACATATGCTAGATGTAATTTACTTAGATTTCAGCAAAGCCTTTGATACAGTTCCTCATAGGAGGCTGTTGAACAACCTTTAAGGGCTGAAGTTAAGACCCAAAGTGGTGAACTGGGTTAGAAACTGGCTGTCAGACAGACGCCAGAGGGTGGTGGTTAATGGAAGTCGCTCGGAGGAAGGAAAGGTGAGTAGTGGAGTCCCTCAGGGTTCGGTGCTGGGGCCAATCCTGTTCAATATGTTTGTGAGTGACATTGATGAAGGGTTAGAAGGAAAAGTGTGCCTTTTTGCAGATGATACCAAGATTTTGTAACAGAGTAGACACCGAAGAGGGAGTGGAAAATATGAAAAAGGATCTGCAAAAGTTAGAGGAATGGTCTAATGCCTGGCAACTAAAATTCAATGCAAAGAAATGCAGAGTAATGCATTTAATAATAATAATAATAACTTTATTTTTTCTATACCGCCATAATCTTGCGACTTCTAGGCGGTTCACAGTGAAGAGAGCTGTGCAATCAGCAAATTACAGCATACAAATAGGGAAATGTCACTGAGCAGTCAGTGAATACAGAATGCAATTATTTAGGGATTAATAATAGGAAGGAACCGAATATGCTGGGAGGAGAGAAGCTGATATGCACTGATGGGGAGAGGGACCTTGGGGTGATAGTGTCCGAAGATCTAAAGGCGAAAAAACAGCGTGACAAGGCAGTGGTTGCTGCCAGAAGGATGCTGGGCTGTATAAAGAGAGGCGTAGTCAGTAGAAGGAAGAAGGTGTTGATGCCCCTGTACAGGTCATTGGTGAGGCCCCCACTTGGAGTATTGTGTTCAGTTTTGGAGACCGTATCTGGCGAAGGACGTAAGAAGACTTGAGGTGGTCCAAAGGAGGGCGACGAAAATGATAGGAGGCTTGCGCCAGAAGACGTATGAGGAGAGACTGGAAGCCCTGAATATGTATACCCTAGAGGAAAGGAGGGCAGGGGAGATATAATTCAGACGTTCAAATACTTGAAGGGTATTAACGTAGAATAAAATCTTTTCCAGAGAAAGGAAAATGGTAAAACCAGAGGACATAATTTGAGGTTGAGGGGTGGTAGATTCAAAGGCAATGTTAGGAAATTCTACTTTAAGGAGAGGGTGGTGGATGCCTGGAATGCGCTCCCGAGAGAGTTGGTGGAGAGTAAAACTGTGACTGAGTTCAAAGAAGCATTGGATGAACACAGAGGATCTAGAATCAGAAAATAATATTAAAAATTGAACTAAGGCCAGTACTGGGCAGACTTGCACGGTCTGTGTCTGTATATGGTCGTTTGGTGGAGGATGGGCTTGGGAGGGCTTCAATGGCTGGGAGGGTGTAGATGGGTAGGAGTAGGTTTTAACGGAGATTTCGGCAGTTGGAACCCAAGCACAGTACCAGGTAGAGCTTTGGATTCTTGCCCAGAAATAGCTAAGAAGAAAAAAAATTTTTTTAAAAAATTTTAATTGAATCAGGTTGGGCAGACTTGATGGACCATTCGGGTCCATATCTGCCATCATCTACTATGTTACTATGTAATAGTATTTTAGGGCCCAGTGTAATATTTACAGTGCTATCTGGGTAGGGAGTAGGCAGGGTCGTGGGTAGAGGGGGCCCAATGAACTTGTGGGCCTAGAGCCCACAGACTTAATCCTGCCCTGGAGGCCGCAATCTGAGTGCCCCTTCTCAAAAAACGAGTCACATCCAGGTGAGATGTCAGTGATAGCTATTCTCCTCGAGCTCAGAAGCAGGAGAGGCCTAAAACATGGACTTTGAAAGACGCCACAACTAGTCTTTTTTCTAGTCTGACTTGTAGAAATGTTAGGATAACAAGAACCGATGTCTTGAAAGGTTCCACCTGACCCTTGGCACACCAAAGCTGGAAAGCCTTCCAGATCTTAGCGTAAGCCGCAAATGTTGATGGCTTTTTTACTCTGAGTTGAAATGAATAGCTCCGAATAACCCTTGTGGATTAAGGCTATGTGCTCAACAGCAATGCTATAAGACCAAAACTCCAGGCTTTCCATGGGAATTGGTCCCTGACTGAGAAGCCTCGTATGAACTGGTAGCTTGATGCATGTCTCATTTGAGACGCACTAGATCTACATACCAAAGTTAACGAAGCCAGTCTGGAGCTACCAGGATCACCAATCCCAAGTGATTTGAAATTCTGTGGATGATCCAGCCCACTTTGGGTCATAAGAACAGCCTTACTGGGTCAGACCAATGGTCCATCAAGCCCAGTAGCCCATTCTCACAATGGCCAATCCAGGTCACTAATACCTGGCTAAAACCCAAGGAGTAGCAACATTCCATGCTACCAATACAGGGGAAGCCACTTCCCCCATGTCTTTCTCAATAACAGACTATGGACTCTTCCTCCAGGAACTTGTCCAAACGCTTTCTGCTCTTACTTGTGGAAACACATACAGAAGCCTCTCTTCCGGCCAGGGCTAAAAACGTATCCAACCCTGTGCTTCCCAGTTTGTCTCTTCGGCTGTAGAAGCAATTCGCTTTTGTGTTCTTGGCTAAAGCCATCAAGTCCATCACTGGTCTTCCCCAGCACTGCACAATTAGGCTGAATGCTTTTTGAGACAGTGACCACTCCCCTCGGTGTAGAGTTTGCCAGCTAAAAAAGTTGGCCTCTATGATTTTCCACTAAGTGGGCTGTGGAGAGCACCAAAAGATGAGCTTCCGCTCACTTGAACAACATCTGGATCTCCAAACATAATGGGGCACTTCTGTGTCTTCCTGTCTGTTCACATAAATTATGTTGGTGGAAGTATCTGAGAACACTGACTGCCTTTCTTTCCAGGTATTTCCCCAACACCCTCAATGCTAGATGAATGACTTGTAGTTTCAGACAATTTATGGACCATTTTCTCTGTGGGAGGGTCCATTGGCCCTGTGCCAGATGACCATCACAATGGGTCTCCCAGTCAAATAGACTGACATCAGTTGTTAGGATCACCCATGAGGAGATTCAGAGAGGCATTCTCTCCAATAAGGAGTCCCCTTGGAGCCACCAGCATAAGCTGTTCATTGCTTCCCCTGACCAGAAATGCTGCAGCTGAAGAGAATGCTGCTGTGTGGACCACCTGAAGAGCAGGGAATCCTGGAGGGGGCGCAAATGAGCTCTCGCCCTGGGAACTACCTTCCAGGGTGGCTTCCATCAAGTACAGCCCCTAGACGTAATGCCAGGTCATGGGATTCAGCATCACTAAGAGCTCTGAAATTTGCTTCCTGGATTGGTTCTAGATACAAGGACTAGAGGGCACACAATGAAGCTAAGCAAATTTCAACCATGTCAGAGAAACTATTTCTTCACTTAGCATGTAATTAAACTTTGAAATTAATTGCCAGATCATGCAGTGAAAGCAGTTAGCTTAGAAGGTTTAAAAAAAGGTTTGGATAATTTCCTAAAAAGAAAAGTCCATAAGCTATTATTAATACAGACTTTGGAAAATCCACAACTTATTTCTATGATAATTATCATAAAATCTATTTTACTCTTTTGGGATCTTGCCAGGTACTTGTAACCTGGATTGGCCACTGTTGGAAACAGGATATTAGGTTTGATTGGCCTTGAACCCTTCAGATTATAGGTGGGATTTAGGACTGGGATTATCCTTTAGCAAATAAACAGCAATCTGATCAAACACAGAGCTAAGGGCTTCAAAAATATTAAGCAGTAGTACTATTCCCCCAACATACAGGAGCCATATAGGAGAGAATTCATCAAAGGGCATTATGCACATTACTGCATGCAAATGAATTAGCGCTCGCTAACTGTTCAAGACACTCATATTTTATGGGCATCTTTAGCGGCTAGCGTATGCAACATGACTGCGCAAGCTAACACGTTTAACACCCTTTGATGAATTCCCCTCATAATCATTTAGGCCCTCTACCACCGCTTAGCATAAAAGAGGGCCACAAAGACCAAAAAGCAAATGCTCATCTACCTGAGCATAGAAGCTGGTATTTTGCAATCCATGCCTGCTTCTAGGAATTAAAAAAGGAAAAAGGTAACAAAAAGAAATAAACATGGAAAAATGAAATATCCATTGCACTCATATGGCTGAAAAACATAGTACAGATCAGAAACGGGGGAAGTGCTTTGTCATCTCCTTAACTGGGAAGACCAGCTATAAATTTTAATTCTAGGCATTTCTTTCATGTTCCTGTTCAAGAATACAGTCCACCAAAATACATACCAATTTTCATGCAGCCCCATCCATAACAAAATATAATTCAGGGAAGGCTTCAACATTCTACAGGTACAGGCCGATTCCAAATATGCAGATATATTATAAAAACACATTTAATTTTTTTTTTAAACTGAAGACTGAAGTTTTATAACTGATCCATACTGGTGGGAAAAAAAAGGCAAAGAGAAAATTGTGTGTATGCAGTGAATCTTGTAACGGTGAGTGAACAGGCAGTAAATCCAGACCTGGATAATATATGTGCCAACATCCAAAAGCACACAAGCAGAACTAATTCTTTTAGAACGGTTCACCCTTTCACCTCCTACAAAGAGATAAGCATCTAAGAAACATTATTAATAAAGTTAAGAAAAAGCAGAAAGCCCAGTTTGGTGAATTACCCAGTGCAAGAGTCAGCTTTGAGGGGAGGACCTATAGGATCTTGAGACCTTCTGGACAACCATGGCCTTTGGGAAATAATTCTTGGTACAATAAAAAGACATCAGAGCCCGAAGAGGTTCCAATTTCCTCCAAGACTCCTGCAGCTGGTTGGACTTTGTCCTGTGGCAGGACAATAAAACCTGGGGAGTGCAAACAGCATTTCCGGCCTCTAGCAGACTTGGGCGAAGAGAGCGACCTGCAATCAGATGACTGGACATGTTGAAAACAACCACGGGGGCTGACACTGGAGGACCTTTACCGGATTAGCAAAAAATCGATTTATTTGTAGATCTGTAATTCATCACACCGCTAGGACTCGAGCATGAGTCAATGGTACCCAAAGAAGACATAGACTCAAAACTGCTCCAGTTCCTCTCTTTTGCTTCACATTTAAGCTGTTTCTCTGAAGTCCTCTTTAAAGGGGGAGGCATCAAACTCTCAAAGGGATCCGATTGGTCACACACATTTATTAACCGCTTTTTCATGAAGAGATTCACCCAAAGTGGTTTACAATACACTGAATAGTAATCAGTTACTCGGAAGTATTTTCCCCTATCTGTCCGGGCAGGCTCACAATCTGACTGTGGCACCTAGGGCAGGGGTAAGCAATTCCAGTCCTCGAGAGTCGGAGCCAGGTCAGATTTTCAGGATATCCATAATGAATATGTATGAGATGGATTTGCATGCACTGCCTCCATGCCTCTCATGCATATTTATTGTGGATATCCTGAAAACCTGACCTGGTTCCAGCTCTCGAGGACCAGAATTATCTTCCCTGATCTATTCCATGCACTTTAATAAACATTGTCCAAAGCTTAACTTGGGCTCTGGTACTTATTATTTATTTAATATGTTAACCCGTTCTGAGCTCTTTGGGGAAAACATACATAATATACTATTAACGGGTTACAATTTGCCAGTGTAAGGTTTTTCAACACAAGTTTTTAGCCTAACTCAGGGGTAGGCAAGCTCATAATTGGTAAAAAAAAAAAAAAAAATGTAATTGGGAGATAAGCACCTATCTTCTTAGGCGCAATTCAACAAAAGATAGATGTCAGGCGCTGATAGGCACCATGCAACAAACACCAAAGTAAGCATGTTTAGAGGTGGAGAAAGATGTAGGGATGATTCTCTAAAGGATTTACGCGCCTATAATGTAGGCCTTTTAAAACTCTGGCCTACATTACAGGCACGATTCTGTAATGGGCCGACATGAAGTTCTGCGTGACCGACATGAAATAGGTGCCTAACTTTAGGTGCCATCTTTTTTAGGCGCCAATTACAGAATCCGGGCCTATCCCTCAAATTCTTTAGAGTTGAGCACCCAAACTTACACTTAAGCCCATGTACATAAATTAAATTTAATAATGAAGAGCTAATTGGGATTAATGAGCTATAATAGGCCATAAATTGCCTTAATTGGCACCAATTTGCAGTTATGTGCACAACTACCAGAGCATCTAACCCACTAATCTTCATTCTTGAGCTTAAGTAACCATCCGGTATATAACTTACAAACTAATGCATTCCTCATGTATGTTGAACTAAACTCTCTCTGTGAATGCTTGAAGATATTATATGTCAGTATCCCGCAAACTTTTCGGCGCCGCTACACACTAAATCCGGCGCCACAGCCAGAAGGCAAGTAAGCGGACGTCGACAAGATGACATCACGCATGCGTGGAGGTCCTCCAGCCACCACCCTGAACCTGTCACTTCGCCGGGGGGGGGGGATCCTGAAGGAGGGGAGGTGTGGGAAGAGGAGATTCATCGGTGCCGGCTGCCTGCCTACAGGACACGCCTCTCACCACGAGAGGCGTGTCCTGTAAGCAGTCAGCCGGCGCCTCTCCTCTGCCGGCATCTCACAGCACATCTGGAATCTGCTGTGGCACACGGTTTGCGATACACTGCTGTATGCGGAACTAAGTTATCTCTGAATTGCTAATGTATGATGATCCATCTGTATGCTGAAAAACCTCACTGGGGTTGCCAATTTATGCTGAATGACTGTATTAGATGAATCTCTCTTTAGTCCCTACTGCCTTAAGTTTCTGTATTTCATTTTGTTCAATTATTATGTACGTTACCTTGTAACCCTCTGGGGAGGACGGGATATAAAATGAACTAAACAGTTGTTATTGTATGCATTATGCGTACAAAATCCGTCACATACAGCTTCTAACAGTGTGTGAACATGGATGGGGTCAGGGGCGTTCCCAAAATTTGCGCACAAAGGTTATTATAGAATACTGTTACTTATGTGTGTAACTGGCGCCAGTTAGGAACAAGGACATATGCCAGTCTTGAGCTGTTTAACCCCCCCACCCCGTCTTTTGTGGAAGCGTGTAAGGCTTTTTATCATCGCCAGCCTCAATGGTTATTAGCTCCGATGCTCACAGAACTCCTATGAGTGTCGAAGCTAATATCACTGCGGCTGGCGATAAAAGTCTATCATGGCTTCATAAAAAGGGGGGGAAGAAGTGCTTACGCCTAAAGTTATGCACGTAAGTGGACACTTGCGCTAATATTCTATAACTAGTGTTTAAGCCCGTTAGATTAACAGGTGCTAGAATAGATGTGCAATCTTAATAGTTTATAAAATGTACTGAATTTTTTTTTTTTTTCAATCTGTCTCTTTAGCCCCCTGTCCTTCTGTGAGTGTCTTTCCCTGCTACCTAACTCTGTTTCAGTATGTGTGACATATTTATATCAGTCTGTCAATGTCTCCTCTTTTTTTTTTCTTGCACTTTCTCTCCCTAGTCCTCTGTCCTTATGTGTGTGTGTGTGTGTGGAGAAGTCAGGGGGCTGTTGGGGGAATATGTCCCTTCCCCCACCTACCTTTTTTTTTCTTTATCACGAAACTTGCAGAGAGCAACTCCAAACTGGCACAGAGAAAGTACTAAAAAGTAAATTGGCACAGAGTGACTTGTGTAGGTTAAACCGGCACTGGACACTCGTTGGTATGCAAATCTGAGTCTGTAATTAAGCAGCATTTCAGATGTTCTAATCCAGGGCATTCACAACCTTCGAACGCGCATGCTATTACCCCGACGGGAGTTGTGTCTCAAAACTTTCCGGCGCTTTGTTCAGGTCAAAAGAGCGTACATACCTCTTTAGCTCGTGTATCCTGTTGAAGAGGAACTTCCGTCTTGCAGCGATTTACTTTGGGGTCAGGTACGGTTCGTGATAGCAGCTGCTGCCGCGGGTTGAAAGTTAGCCGGCCAGACCGCGAGTGTGAGGCCCAATTTATCTTGAGAGCGGCAGCGGTGTGCACATTGGTGGGTTGTTTTTTTTTTGGGGGGGGGCAACCTTTTCTTCAATGTCCGTGCCTTTGCCAGCAAGGGAAAGACGCCAGGCAAACAGCTGACTTCTTCGGCTTCCCCTATTATCTCCACCGCCTAGTCTCTTTTTTTAATCTGGTGAAACCGCCGTGCAGAAAATGCCATTGCTGGAGAGCAGGGAGTGCCGCGTTTTAAAATTTCTCTGCCGCGCGTGGGGCCATAGTAAGCGCACATGCGCACTCTTGCCGGCCACAGACCTACGGATCATGGAAGCACGCCGATAAGAGTGTGCATGCACCGCTTAGGGTTTTATTATAAGAGATAGCAATTACATGCAAAATTGCAATTATGGAATTCACATTTAAGTATGTTCTATCGGGGCACCTAACTTTAAGCACCCTTTTTCTTGAATCTACCTCTATATGCAAGCCACACGTATGCAATAAACATGGGACTTGACTACTGGAGTAGTGAGAGTGAATGTGCCCCTCCCCCCACTCCTTCCATGAGCATGCCCCCCCCCTTCCTTTCCCCCGTACCTTTTTAATTTTCCAGGCGTGAGCAACATCACAAACTTGCTGCCCCGCATCATGTCGGCTATTCCTCTAACATCATTTACTAGGCACGGGGCCCAGAAGTGACGTCGGAGAGAGGCAACAACCGACGCAGGTAGCAAGTTTGTAACGCTGCTCATACAGAGAAAATTAAAGAGGTATGAGGAAAAGAGCGCACACGCAAAGCACAGGGTGTCGAGAACGAGAATAGGTGCCAACGCCCCTACTATGCCACTGAACTTGATCAACTACTATACCAGGGGTAGGCAACTCTGGTCCTTGAGGGGTGGAATCCAGTCGGGTTCTCAGGATTTCTCTAATGAATATGCAATGAAAGCAGTGCATACAAATAGATCTCATGCATATTCATTGGTGAAATTCTGAAAACCCGACTGGATTCCGGCCTTCAAGGATCGGAGTTGCCCATCCCTGCACTATACAAACAACTGCTTATGGAAGTGGTTCCCAAACCTATCTTAGGGGCACCCCAATCAGTCAGTGTTTCAGGATATCCACAATGAATAGGCAGGAAAAAACACACACTACATGCAAATCTCTTTCATGACTATTCATTGTGGATATCCTGAAACCCCCGACTGGCTGGAGAACCTCCCCAGGATAGGTTTGAGAACAACTAATAAATTACCCGAGTTTGTCTGCCAATCTCCTTCCCTTACTTTGTTTAAAAGCATACTGAAAACTTACCTTTTTGATACAGCCTTCAATCCATAACCCTACTCCTCTCTGCCCACCAACCCAGCCAGCAGATTAACCATTCCCCATAACTGTATCCAAGACATCCCGTTTGTCTGTCTTTTCTGTTTAGAATAGATTGTAAGCTCTTTTGAGCAGGGACTGTCTTCTTTGTGACTCTTAAAAGTGCAAAAAGAGAGAGGTCAATGAACCAGAGGATTTGTGGTATGAGGAGAAATAGACAGAAATGAAAAATGAGCAGTGTAAATCTTCCTACAGTTCTGAGAAATAAGTGTCTGCTTTTTAATGTGCCTTCTATTTATTTCTGATATCTGTGGAAGAAACTGTAGAACAGGAAACCCATCATGGTAGCAAACCCCAAGGATTCCAATTAAATTATCTTGATCCAAATGGTGCAAGAAATGCAAGGCCTGGTTACCCAAATAAGAGCATCATGAGAATTGCTCCTGCTTTAATATTGAAAAGAACATACAGTCATGTGAAAAAATTAGGACACCCCATTAAATATTCAGTTCTTTCTTAACAAATGTTCACATATCGATGTCAAGTCTTTTTTTATTTATCTCTGGAAAAGTGATATAATTGCAGGTAAACAACAAAAATTTTCCTTGATTTACTCATGATACAAAAGATATCCACAAAAATATGTATTCTAACTGAGGAATAAATTAGGACACCCCCACATATCCTCCCACTTAAAGTGGTTCAAATCACACACAGGTGTATCACATCAGGTGCAAATGATTAGAACATCGTTACTTAGCATTTTGAAGGAGGTTTGCCCTACTTAAAACTCAGACATTTAGTTTGGTGTGCTCATGACTGTTGCGGTGAGAGTGAACACCATGGTAAGATCAAAAGAGCTGTCTGAGGTCTTCAGAAAGAAGATTGTAGCAGCTTATAAGTCTGGAAAGGGATTTAAAAAGATCTCAAAAGAATTTGACATTAGCCATTCCACGGTCTGGAAAATAGTGTACAAGTGGAGAACTTTCCAAACTGCCAACATGCCCAGGTCTGGCCATCCAAGCAAGTTGACCCCCCAGAGCAGACCGCAAGATGCCAAAAGAAGTCTCCCAAAACTCAAAAATGTCATCACAAGACCTACAGCAGGCTCTACAATCAGAAAGAGACTGCACAAATTTTACTTACATGGGAGGTGTGCAAAGAGGAAACCTTTGCTCGCTTAGAGAAACAAGTCAGACTGAAGTTTGCCAGAGAGAATGTAGACAAACACCAGGACTTCTGGAATAGTGTTCTATGGACAAATGAGTCTAAAACTGAATTATTTGGAGACCAGAAAAGAGGAGATGTTTGGCGTACACCAAATACAGCATTTCAGGAAAAGAACTTCATATCAACTGTGAAGCATGGCGGTGAAAGCGTCATGATTTGGGGATGCTTTGCTGCAGCAGGACCTGGCCAGCTCACCGTCATAGAATCCACCATGAATTCTACCATGTATCAGAGGGTGTTTGAGGAACATGTTGAGACCATTTGTAAGAAAATTAAAGCTGAAGTGGAACTGGACCCTGCAACATGACAATGACCCAAAACATACCAGTAAATCCACCAAGGACTGGCTGAAAACTAAGAAATGGAGAGTCCTGGAGTGGCCAAGTCAAAGCCCTGATCTTAATCCCATTGAGATGCTGTGGGGTGATTTGAAACGGGCTGTACATGCAAGAAACCCCTCAAACATCTCACAGCTGAAAGAATTCTGCATTGAGGAGTGGGCTAAACTTTCCTCAGACCAATGTCAGAGACTGGTGGATGGCTACAAGAAACATCTCACTGCAGTTACTTCAGCCAAAGGGTGTAACACTAGCTATTAGGGTGTCCTAATTTATTCTTCAGTTAGAATACACATTTTTGTGGATAACTTTGGCTTCCTGAATAAATCAAGGACAATTTTGTTATTTATCTGCAATTACATCACTTTCTTTTCCAGAGATAAAAAAAAAAAAAAGATTTGACATCGATATGTGAACATTTCTTAAGAAAGAAATGAACTAAACCTTAAGTATATATACCGCATCCTCTCCATAACGATAAGAGCTCGGCACAGTTTATAGGAACTTTAATATAAGGAAGGAAAGGCATAATAAAAAAATTAGTGATTATAAAAAAAGGTAGTGAGAATTACATTTTTGAGAATAGTCAAGTTTTCAGATGCTTTCGGAATAACTGGAAGGAGCCCAGATTCTGCAGCAGGGCAGGAAGGTTATTCCAAAGTTCAGTGATTTTGAAGAAAAGAGATTTCACTAATTTTCCTGCAAATATGACGCCTTTTAACGAGGGGAAGGATAGTTAAAGTTTTTGGGTGGATCTAGTAGTGTCAGGTCTCGTAGAATTCCAAGATTGAGGAATTAGGGGATGAAGAATGCCATGTAGGATCTTGAATGTTAGGCAGGCACATTTAAAGTGAACCCTAGAAATTACTGGAAGCCAGTGAAGTTTTGACAGAAGCGGGGAAACATGATCAAATTTACTTTTTGCGAAGATCAAGCTAGCTGCAGTGTTCTGGATCTGCTGAAGTCTTTGAAGACTTTTTTCTTGGTTAGACTTAGATAGATGGAACTGAATATTTCATGGGATGTCCTAATTTTTTTCACATGACTATACAGTATCTGAATATGCAGGATCTTCAGGTTAGTAAATATTCTTACATCATACTAATTTTCTTTTGTCAAGGATGGCTTTTATTTCCTGCCCATAGCTTCTGTGTGGGCTGTGTAGATAAAGTGAAACTGTAAGAGAAATACAGTATCAGTTCAGAATCTTACTGAGTAGCAATTTTGATCAATCTGCCTTGAACCTTTGAACCTGCCTCCCCCCATAAGGATATACTGCACATAAAGGTACATGCAATGGGATCCTTTATTACCACCTTCAAAGTACAATAAAACCTTGGATTGCAAGTATTTTGCAAGACAAGCAAAACATTTGATTAAATTTTAACTTGATATACAAGCAATGTCTTGCAATACAAGTACATACAGTATTCATACATCGCAATTGAGCCGATGGTTCTTCTCTCTCTCTGACGCTGCAAGTGTGTAGTGACTGTTCTAAACAAGCAAAGCCTTGCAATACGAGTACATACAGTATACACACATCACAACCAAGCCAATGGTTCTCTCTCTGACACCGCAAGATTGTAGTGACTGTTCTAAACAAGCAAAATTTTGCAATACAAGAACAGATCCACCCCAGAAATCTTAACCCCCAACGGAACCTGGTCCCCCTCCCTCTGGTCAGACCACTACACATACAACTTCAACCTCAACTGGACCAAGTCCAAAACTACACCCCATTCCAAAAAAATAACATACACCTCACGTAAACATATTGAGCCAACAATTTTCTGGACAAAAGTAGATGAAACAATCAAAGACTGCGACCCTAAAGACTTCATCTCTCACTGGAAAAATATATCAACCAACATCCTTGATGATCTAGCCCCAATTCAAACCAAAACCAGAACCAGCAGGAAATCAGACCAATGGTTTGGCAATGAACTACTCCAACTCAAAAGACAGTGTAGCAGACTTGAAAGAAAATGGAGAAAAAAAAACTTAGATCAAACAAAAATCGCTTGGAAAAAAATCAACAAACAATACAAACTTCTACTAAAGGACAAGAGGAAAACTCATTACACAAATCTTATAGGCACAGAAACCCAAGACTCCAAAAAACTATTCCAAATCTTAAAAGATCTCACAGATACCAAACCCTACACTACCACTAATAATACCCCTCCACCTTCAGCTACCCTCCTAGCAGAGCACTTCAAGAACAAAATCACTAACGCCAGAGCCACCCTCAATTGTACCCCTTCCCACATTAACGTAATCACAACTCACCCCACAGACAAAGATTCAACCGCAGCAGACAGAACATGGTCTCATTTCCCCATTATACAATGATCCGAACTCAACAAACTCTACAAAAAATACATCCACGCCTCATGTGACCTCAACCACTGCCCATCATATCTCTTTACTACCTCCAGTGTAAAATTCCGTACTCTACTTTTACAATGGATCCAAGCCACACTCAAAGACGGCATTTTCCCCTCAACCCTCAGCGAAATCATCATCACCCCAATCCAAAAAGACCCAAAAGGACCACCAGACCAACCATCCAACTTCAGACCTATTGCCTCAATACCACTATACGTCAAACTCACAGAAGGCCTAGTTGCCAAACTCCTCACCAACTATCTGGATGACCATAACCTACTCCACCCCATGCAATCTGGTTTCAGAACCAACTTCAGCACAGAGACACTTCTAGGCTCCCTCATGGACACAATCAGACAACAACTAAGCACAGGAAAAAAAATACTTCTCATACAACTGGACCTGACTGCAGCATTTGATCTAGTAGACCATAATATCCTTCTGCAAATATTGGATGCAATAGGTATCTCAGACAAAGTATACTCTTGGTTTGAAGGCTTCCTAAAATCCAGAACCTACAGTGTAAAATCAAACAACGAAAAATCAGAACCTTGGTCAAACCTCTGCATAGTACCACAGGGATCCCCACTATCCCCAACCCTCTTCAACCTATACACTGCCTCTCTCGGAACACATCTAGACAATCTAGGCATAACCACCCACAGTTACGCGGATGATATTACCATTCTCATACCTTATGATCAGCCAAAGTCCCACATGACAAAAATACTACATCGAACACTAGAAACGATTACGACCTGGATGAAAGATCACAAACTTAAACTCAACCCTGACAAAACCAAATTCATTCTCTTCGAAAATGACAAAATCCAAACCACAGCCAACCTAGAACTCAACTCAATCAACTATCCCATCCAAACCATCATAAAACTACTAGGAATAACTATAGAAAGATGCTGTACCATGCAACCACAAATAAACAATACAATACAGAAATCCTTCGCTATCATGAGAAATCTGAGACAAATCCGGAAATTCTTTGAAAGAACACAATTCCAGCTTATAGTACAATCCCTAATCCTAGGTCTGCTGGACTATTGCAGCATCCTCTTCCTCCCATGCCCAGCCTCTATGACCAAACAACTACAAACAATCCAAAATACAGCTTTAAGACTCATCTACTCACTGAGAAAACATGACCATATCACAGAAGCCTACATCAACTCACATTGGCTACCAATCCAAGAAAGAATACAATTCAAATTCTACTGCATCAGTGTTCTCCCCAGCGCTTTTCAGCCGGGCGCAACGCCCAGCAAATTTAGATGCCCGCCCGGCTGTCATCTGCCGAATCCTGCTGCCACCACTGCTTAACGCGCAGCCTGAAGAGCCGCCGAAAGACCCGCCGGACTTTAAACAAAAAAAAAAAACCCCAGTAAGCGACTCGAACCCGGCTTCCCTCCGAAACCGGAAGTTACGTTGGGGGGGGGGAGGGGTTAGAGAAGAGAAGCCGGCATGGACCATTAGAGCCACAGAGCATGCGGAAGATAGGCCAGCCATGGAGGGAAGCTTACTTGCTCTTGCTTACTTCAGGCCTTTCTCGCTGCCGGGTCCTGCCTACTTTCTGTTTCCGCGAAGGCAGGACCCGGCAACGAGAAAGGCCCGAAGTAAGCAAAAGCAACAAGCTGTAAGCTTCCCTCTGCCGCTGCCCTTTGGGAGATAGGTCAGCGACCAAGGGAAACTTGCAACTTGCCTTTGTCTGTAGCAAATCTGCCGGGTGTGTGAGACGGGGAGGGGGGGAATGGGAGGAGAAATGCTGCTGTACCCAATTAGAGGGGGAGGGGGAAGAGAAATGCTGGTGCTTCTAATGTACCCAATTGAGGGGTTAAGAGAAATGCTGATGATGCTGCTGCTGTACCCAATAGGGGGAGGGGGAAGAGTCATGCTGCTGCACCCAATTAGGGGGGAGAGGGAAGAGAAATGCTGCTTCTGCTGTACCCAATTGGGGGGGGAAGAGAAATGCTGATGATACTGCTGTACCCAATGGGGGGAGGGGGAAGAGAAATACTGCTGCACCCAATTGGGGAGAGAGAGGGAAGGAGGGAGAAGGAAGATCAGGAAAAGGAGGAAAGAGATGCAAAGACCATGGGAGGGAGGGAAAGGAGATACCATACCATGGAGTGGAAGAGAGAGATGTCAGGGCATATGGGGGGGGGAAGCAGGGCCAGATTAAAGGATAGGCCCAGTAGGCACAGGCCTAGGGCCCGAAATGGTCAGGGGGGCCCACCAGTGCTGTGCTTTGGGGCCTCACCCTTGCTGGATTCGCTGGCAGCAGCAGCAGCCTCAACATCATCCCGGGCGCCCCCCAACCCGATCCGACCCTCCTATCTCTCCCTCCTTCCCTCATCAGTGACGTGCCAGAGGGAATCACGGCAGGAGTAGAGCAGTGCTGTTTAGAGTCTCGTGATGGGAGGGAGGGAGAGATAGAAGGGTCATGGGGGGGAGAGTAGCAGTCTTCCCCGGGTGCTCAGCCTGGCGTCATGAACTTCTTTGGCTAGCAACAGCATTTACAATTCACTGCTGTTGCCAGCTTCAGGCCTTCCTCTCTGCCGGGTCCTGCCTACTTCTGTTTCCATGAAGGCAGGACCCGACAGAGAAGAAGGCCCGAAGCTGGCAACAGCAGCGAATTGTGAATGCTAGTTCATGACGCCAGGTCTTGGGTGACAGAAGGAGGAAAGGGAGCAGAGGGGGAGAGACTTGCTGCACCCAACGGGAGGGAGAAAGAAGATGAGGGAGGGAATGAAACGAGATGCCAGGGTTTGGAGGGAAGGGAGGAAGAGATGCCAGGGCATGGAGGGAAGGAGGAAAGTACGCCAGACCAAGGGAAAAGGAAGGGGGAAAGGAAGGAGGATATGTCAGAGCATGGAGGGGGAGGGAAAGATGGAAGAAAAGGAAAGGAGTGAGATGCCAGAGAATCAGGGAAGGGAAGATACCAGACTGTGGGGTGTGAAGGAAAGAAAGGAGAAGAGAGAGATGCCAGAGCATAGGGGATGGGGTGGTGACAGAGAGAGAAAAATGGAGAGGTGGCAGAGCTGAAATCAATCATGTACAAAGGAGAAGGGGCACAGGATAGACAGTTTATTGAAGGAGCATAAAAAGAGGGAAGATGCCATATGGAACGGGGAGAGGGCGGACAGTGGATGGAAGGGGCTGATGCTGCATGGAAGACAGAGCAAACAGATGCTGGCTAGAAAGAAGAGTGAAGACAAGATGATTAAAGTAGAAACGACAAAAGGTAGAAAAAAATTTTTTTGTTGCTTTACGTAGAATCAAGTAGCATTTATAAATAGGAAATGGAAATAAGGCAGTTTTTTATGGACTAAACCCCTTTCCTCAGGTCAGGACAGGATACTATAACAGCAGGGGTGGCCAAATGGTCGAGCGCGATCGACCAGTAGATCGCAAAGGCAATGTGAGTAGATCGCATTGCCTTGGCAATCTTTTTCTTTCTGCCTCCCTGAGCCAGGCCAGGCACGTAGAAGCGCTGGACTCACAAGACTTCACTTCTGACATCAGAGAGGAAGTTCTGGGCCAGCCAATCACTTCCTGGCTGGCCTGGAATGGAACTTCCTCTCCGACGTTAGAATTGACATCAGAGGTGAAGTCTTGTGAGTCCGGCGCTTGTACATTCCTGGCCTAGCTCGTGGAAGCAGGGAGAAATTGGCATGGTGGCTTAGGGGGTAGGGAAAGAATCGGGGAATGGAGAAATTGGCGTGATGGCTTGGGGGGGGGCAGGGGGAGAGAGAAAGAAAGAGAGACAGAAAGAAAAGGGGAGGGGCAGAAATAAAAAAATATTGGATTTATAGTCAGAAGAAGGAAGTGCAAACACAGACTCATGAAATCACCAGACAAAAAGGTAGGAAAAATGATTTTATTTTCAGTTTAGTGATCAAAATGTGTCTTTTTAGAGAATTTATATCTGCTGTCTATATTTTGCACTATGGCCCCCTTTTACTAAACCGCAATAGCGGTTTTTAGTGCAGGGAGCCTATGAGCATCGAGAGCAGCACAGGGCATTCAGTGCATCTCCCTGCTCTAATAACCACTATTGCAATTTAGTAAAAAAGGAGGGGGTATATTTGTCTATTTTTGTATAGTTGTTCCTGAAGTGACATTGCATAGAATTGTCTGCCTTGACCTCTTTGTAAACCCGCGGAATATAAATGATAATTAACATTTTCTCTGCGTACAGTGTGCTTTGTGTTTTTTTTTTAAATTTTATTGTTGGTAGATCATTTTGACTTGGTCATTTTAAAAGTAGCTCGCAAGCCCAAAAAGTGTGGGCACCCCTGCTGTAAAGCCATTTCTTGTATGACTGGATGAGCTATATTTAACTTTTTTTTTAGTTGTTTAAATTCATGCAGAAATAAATGTTTAGATTGAACCTAATGACTTCATTAACGCCTCTCCCTTTTTTTAACCTCTATACCATTTGAAAAAGGGCAAATACTTCTTAAATTTAGTAAAAATATTCTGGCACAAGTGTCAAACCTTAAAAAAGGAAGTCATATTGAGAATTGGAAAATAATAATAATAATTAACTAATAAAAATAGTACACATTTAGGGCTCCTTTTACTAAGTTACAATAGTGGTTTTAGCATGCGCTTAGCGCGCATAGGAATTGCCACGCGCGCTAGATGCTAATGCCAGCATTGAGCTGGTGTTAGTTTTCCCACGTAGCGCAGGGGTTTGCGCGCGCTAAAAATGCTAGCGCACCTTAGTAAAAGAGGGGGTTAATTTTCCCCACCACCAAATTTCCTCATCCTGCCCCACCCGGCTACTTTTTCATGCCACCCAGCTGGAAAACATTTCTGGGGAGAACACTGTGCATGTTATTTAAAACACTTAACGGAGACAGCCCGTCCTACCTGAACAACCGCCTAATCCTTGCATCCACAACCTACACAGAAAAACGCATCCCCCTTTCATGCCGCCACCACCCCCCCCCCGATCAAAGAAGTAAAACGATCAAAACTACACGACGGCCTCCTGGCCACTCAAGCAGCAACACTGGACAACCAGATCTCCAACCTTCTGATGTCCACCCCAGACTACAAGACATTCAGAAAAGATCTGAAAACTATACTTTTCAAGAAATTCCTGAAACAGCCCTAACCTCACGTACTCTCAACAATGCTAAAATTGATAAAGGATCTACCCTTTACTATCATAACAAGGGCAATTTTGCTTCCACTGAAACCCCAGTTCATAAATCTTCTGTTAAGCCTCCTTGTTCTTAACTACCAAAGAAATAACAAAAGATCTACTCTTTAGCACTCTAGCAAATCTATTGTTCTCCCAATGTAACCCTGTTTATAAATCTTTTGTAAGCCGCCTTGAACCGCAAGGTAATGGCGGAATAGAAATCCCTAATGTAATGTAACATACAGTATACACACATCACATCATCATAACTGAGCCGATGGTTCTTCTCTTGCCGACGCTGCAGGAGTGTAGCGACTGTTCTAAATGAGCGAGGTCTTGCAATACAAGTACGTATAATATTTTTGTATTAAAGTTTTTGGGTTGTGGAACAAATCGTCTGAGATTCCATGATTTCCTAAGGGGAAATTTGCTTTAATATACGGCTTTGGATTACAAGCATGCTTCTGGAACCAAGGTTATACTGTATTTTGAAGAACAGAGATTGTCCCGTTAATTTTGTAGGAAATAGGGACACTATTAAGTACAATTTAATATGTTAATAAAAGGCTCAGACCCTCAGGGACTCAGTGACGACTAGTTGGGACACTGCAGTGGCGCTAAGTTCCTCACATGGTTATGGCTGACTTGGTGTGTCTCACGCTGAACGTAGCGGGCATCAATTCACCAGTAAAGCGCACAAAGGTTCTATCGTTCTTGAAGAGGGAAAAGGTCTCTGTGGCTTTTCTACAGGAGACCCACCTCACGGCATGTGAACACCAGAAATTACAGCGTGATTGGGTGGGGGAAGTAGTGGCCTCCTCTTACTCTTCTAGACAGAGGGGGGTGGCTATCCTCATACATAAGGCAGTGGCGGTGGTCACACACAGAGTTATCAGGGACCCTCAGGGTCGCTTCATCATCTGGGTGGGCACACTGAATGATAGATCTGTGGTACTTTGCAATGTCTACGCTCCCAATGTTTACACTCCTTCTTTCTTCTCCATGCTAGGGGCCCACTTAATAGCACTGCCGAGTTATGAACTCCTGGTGGGAGGGGATTTCAACATCACTAGTGACCCCTCCATCGACTGCAAGCCTCCGAGACCAGTGGCGGCGGACAATGAACGTAGGGGGGTGAATTTTCTAATGGGAGAACTTGACCTGCAGGACGTGTGGAGGGTGTACCATCCTGGGGAGGTGGATTTCACCTTCTTCTCTGGGGTTCATCACTGCCATTCTCGACTGGACTATTTCTTACTCCCCTCTCGATCTGTCGGGCGGGTGGTGCGCACCCACATATTGGATGTCCCTTTTAGTGATCACGCTGCCGTGACATTGACTTTAAAGTGGGGAAGTAGCTCCCAGGGGGACCTTATTTGGCGTCTTAATCCCTCCCTGTACCTTGACGAGGAATTCCATACCCATCTTATCGAGGAATGGTCTAAGTATAAGCTGACGAACGAAGGGACCGAGGTTTCGGACACCATATTTTGGGAAGCGGCGAAGGCCTATCTCCGTGGCTGCATAATAGCCTACTCTATTCGCAAGCGCAAGCTCAGGGATGCGGAACTCACGACGTTGGCGAAACAGATGAGGGAGTGCAGGTTATATCATCTAAGGCACAGCTCCGAGGAAGCTCGACAGTCGTACCTCCGGCTGCGTAAGCAAATTGATGCCATCCTTTCTGCACGGGCTTTGACTCATCTTGATGTGTATAAGTTTCAGCTTTATAGGTGGGGTAATCGGGCGGGGAAGCTTCTGGCCAATCTAGTGCGCCCGCACCGTCGCGCCGCACGCATTTCTCATATACGGGATCCTTTGAATGTGTCGCATCGGACGGAGATAGCTATCCAGAATCAATTTGTTCGTTTCTATACAGATCTTTATAGTGCGGGCGTGTATAATACTGAGGAACGTGACACTTTCTTTCGTGACCTGAATCTCCCTGCTGTTTCGGAAGCACATCGAGACCTTCTTAATGCTCCTATTACTTGCCAAGAGGTCTCCGCAGCAATAGGACGTCTTAAACTCGCTAAGGCCGCTGGACCGGATGGTATGGGGCCCGAGTTCTACAAGATCTTACAGCATCATGTGGGTCCTGCTCTCTGCGCCATGTTTGGTGACATGCAAACCTCGGATAGAATACTCCCTGAACAGAGTCATGCTCACGTAGTGGTGCTTCCTAAACCGGGCAAGGACCCCACCTTGGTGGGCTCCTACAGACCCATATCCCTGCTGAACCAGGATATGAAAATCCTTACGACTATCTTGGCTAAGCGCCTTGCTCAGGTTGTCCCTCTGCTCGTGCATCCTAACCAAGTAGGATTTGTGCCTGGCCGTTTTTCTTCGGCCAACATCATTAAGGCGCTGGTAGCTTTAAGGGAGGGAAGGGGACGATCGGGCGACGACTTGCTGGCCAGTTTAGACGCGGAGAAGGCCTTCGATAAGGTTGTTTGGCCTTACCTTTTCTGGGTTTTGGGCCGCTTCGGGATCACGGGCTCTTTCCTAGAGTGGGTGGTCCGTTTGTATACGGCTCCTACAGCCCAACTCCTCATTAACCGCCAACGCACGGCATCCTTTTCTTTGCGGAGAGGGACCCGGCAGGGGTGCCCCTTGTCGCCGTTGCTGTTTATACTTTCGCTTGAACCGCTGGCGGCTAAGATACGAGATGCCCCGGGCGTAGAGGGCATTCGAGTGGGGGCGGAGGTCTGCAAGATCACCATGTTTGCGGATGACATGCTACTTTTTGTCGGGAATGCCCGGGTTTCTATCCCTCGTATCACTGCCTTCATTGACTCTTTTGGGACCTTCTCCGGACTGTGTATCAACTTCAGTAAGTCTGAGGCGCTCCCGGTCTCTGCGCCTTGTGCTTCAAGAGCTCTGCCCTCTTTTCCTTTTCGGTGGGCGGAGGGAGAACTTAAATACCTTGGGATTTTTCTTAGCGCAGATTGGGCTGCGGTTTATCGCAGCAACATTGTTGATCGCCTTGCCCAACTTCGGGACGCTTGCCATCGATGGGGTGACCTCCCTCTGTCGCTCTACGGTCGCATTGCCTTAGTGAAAATGGTTCTGCTACCAAAAATTTTGTATCCTTTGCAGATGATACCCTTGTGGCTGCGCGCGACCGAGGAGAGGAATTACAGGTCCTTCGTCGGCTCTTTTATCTGGCGGAATAGGAGGGCACGTGTGGGGTTCTGGAGACTTACACAGAGCAGAGCCCAGGGTGGGTTAGCGCTCCCAGATCTTCGGCTATATAATGTCGCGGCCTTGATGCGCTGGGTACATGAACTATACGTGTCGGGCTCCCGTTTTGCTCCATCGGGACTGTTCGATTCCTGGGCAACTCCGTACTGCGCGTTAGCTTGTCTTGCCGCTCCTGGGTGGCGTCGCCCTAGAGCGGGCTGTAATTCTCTCTGGCTGGATCCGCTGCGTCGCGCGCTGCTCTGGTGGCGATGCCGGATAGGGGGTGGATCGCGGGACAACTGGGCTTTCCAATTTGTTAGGGGTAACCCTGCGTTCCTACCAGGCGTCGGTGCGGCGCGAGGCCTTGAGGCCAGATTTGGAGCTCGTTTCTGCTTGGGCCATGTTGTACCATTGACACTTGGAGATGGGACATTCCCCACCCTCGCTGACCTTCGCCGTCACTGGTCTCTCCCTGACATGCCTCTTTTTGCTTATTTGCAGCTACGCCATTTTTATGATACCCACCGTAAAAGTGCCCCTATTGGAGGTAACCTCCTGAAGGTTGACCACATCTTTCTCTCTCTTCCCGCCTCTATGAATTCTCTTTCTAATTGGTACGGGATGGCCCGGGAGGAACGACCAGACCCCCGACTCCTTGGCCTGGCTTCCCAGTGGACGGAGGAGCTCGGGGAGCAGGTTGGGGTTGACACATTGGTAGCGTGCTTTTCCTGCATCCCTCGGGGGGCGAGACACATCTCTTTGCAGGAAATACAGTTCAAAATATTACATCGCACATACTTTACTAGGGTACGGGGAAAGAGGGCGGGCCTTTGGGAATCTGATCTCTGTGTTAAATGTCAGCGTATGCGTGGCACCCTTGTTCACATGCTATTGGAGTGCCCGCAGTTGGAACCTTACTGGAATGGGGTGCTGGAATTCCTGGCTAGGATTGTGCAGTTGCCTTTTCAATGGTCATACTTACTCATTCTTCTGGGGTGTGAGGGGGAGGTGCTGGACCAGGGCCTCAGTCTGGAGCACTGGCGTTTTCTATATACCGCCCTATTGGTGGCCAAACGTGGGGTGCTCCACCTCTGGATGGATGTAACTGAGCCCGAGGTGCTAGTGTGGAAGCGGTCCCTGCTCGAGGTGGCTCGATGGGAGCTCCGCGTCCACCCGGACCCTTCGTCAGCGTCCCGGCGCTTGTATCGCTCTCTATGGGATGCCACTATATTGGAAATTGGCTCTCTGTGAATGGCTATGTGTTTTGCCACAGTATTCTCACTGGACTGGGGGGATGGGGGGGGGGGGTTAGTTCCCTATCTGTTTACTCGCCTGATGGGTGTGGGTTGATAAGTGTATGCGTGTGTCGGAGTGATTGGGGTGCGCTTGATGTATGGTAGTTGTGGTGTGTCTGCGCTGGCTGGATTTTGGGTTTTTTTTTGTTTTTTTTGTTTTTTTTTTTTTTCTGGGGTTCTGTTCACTAAAAGGTTGGCTTGTACTGCCCAGATGGCGTGTTCATTTGCCTTCTGACTATGCGGTCTGGGAAGGGGTGACTTTTCCACTGGAGTGTTCGGCCCTTCTCAGGGCCTGGCGTAGTCTGTTTTGACTTGATGTTCATGCCTAATCCCAGTCCTGCTTGTCTTGAAATGTTTTATCTTGGCTGTACAATGCTTTTCTGATTAATAAAAATTATTTCAAACAAAAAAAAAAAAAATAAAAGGCTCAAGTTCCAGTAAGCCTCTTACCTATGTAAGACTAATCTCTTCAATCATAGAGTACTTGTTTTCCTAATTGAACACATTAAGTTACAAATTTCTAGATATTTTCAATTTACTATAGAACAGGATGTGTAGGGTCCTGTATTATCGCTTTAAACTGATATACAGTGGTGCCTCGCATAACGGACGCCTCGCACAGCGAACGCTGCGCACAACGAACTTTATGTCTTGATCCGTACAACGAACTTCGTTTCACACAACGAAGTCGCCCGAGCTGCATCCTTCCGCGCAGGCACTGCGCTTAACTGCCCTCTCTCCGCCTGGTTCCCTCTTGCCCCCCCCCGACTCCCCGACACGATCGGGGCAAAAAGGAGCCCAAGCCCTCTTGCCCCGCCGATTCCCCAACTCCCCACACAATATCGGGCCAGGAGGGAGCCCAAGTCCTCCTGGCCAAGGCGACCCCCTAACCCCACCCTGCACTACATTACGGGCAGGAGGGATCCCAGGCCCTCCTGCCCTCGACGCAAACCCCCCCTCCCCCCAACGACCGCCCCCCCCCCAAGAACCTCCGACCGCCCCCCCAGCCGACCCGCGACCCCCCTGGCCGACCCCCACGACACCCCCAACCCCCTTCCCCGTACCTTTCTGTAGTTGGCCGGACAGACGGGAGCCAAACCCGCCTGTCCGGCAGGCAGCCAACGACGGAATGAGGCCGGATTGGCCCATCCGTCCCAAAGCTCCGCCTACTGGTGGGGCCTAAGGCGCCTGGGCCAATCAGAATAGGCCCGGGAGCCTTAGGTCCCTCCTGGGGGCGGGGCCTGAGGCACATGGGGTGGCTTATTTGCGGGGGGGTGCCTTATTTTACATTTTTTTCTAAAAAGGGGGGGCTGTCTTATTTGATGGCCCTGCCTTATCATCGGGGAAACACGGTAGAAAAAAAAAAAAAATGAACAGTTAAGTCCCAGTTTTTGCCGCTGAGACTCTGCCCTCTCACTGTAAAATTAGACTCTACTTAGTCTGTCTTTAAATTTAAAAAATGTGTGTTGTTTTAAAAAACAATTATGTTTTTAGATGTATCTAAATAAAAATAATAACCAAAAATTTATCTTTTTTATGTCATCTTAGCATATTTTATGCTACAGAACGAATTATTTTTTTTAACATGTATTGTTATGGGAAAACGCGTTTCACACAACGAACGTTTCACATAACAAACTTGCTCCTGGAACGGATTAAGTTCGTTGTGTGAGGCACCACTGTATTGGCAAAGTTTTGCAAACATGAAAACTTATTGATCTGATTTTCACCAGTTTCAAGAACACAGCTGCGGTGATATTTTCCAGAACTGTCTCCCCTGAACATCGATAATACAGCCCAAAATAGACTATTTATTTATTCAATTTTCTATACCGTTCTCCCAGGGGAGCTCAGAATGGTTGACATGAAATTATTCAAGAACTCAAGTATTTTTCCCTGCCTGTCTTGGTGGGCTCACAATCTATCTAATGTACCCGGGACAATGAGGGGATTAAGTGACTTGCCCTGGGTCACAGGGAGCAGCGTGGGTTTGAACCCACAACCTCAGGGTACTGAGGCTGTAGCTTTAACCACTGTGTCACACTCAAGCGATGACTACATGCCGGCACAAGAGCAAGAAAGCAAATGAAGTCACTGAGGGAGGAGAACGATCAATGCTGGAGGAAACAGAGATGCTGCTAGAACTACACTAGAGAAGAAGACCAAAGCTGCAACTGGGGTCACAGCTGAGTAGGGAGACACAGGAAACATCAGTTTTTAAAACCAACTCCAGGGGTCTACCTGGAAACTACATACCAGTGGGCCTGAAATCAGTGCCAGGCTAAATAGTAGAAGCTATTCTAAAAGTGACTGACTATATAAATAGGCCTAAATAAGAATGAGCCTGCATCAGTTTAGTAAAAGAAAGTCCTGTCTTACCAATTTAATTTTTTTTCTGAAGATGAAAACAAACATTTGGATCAAGGTGAGCTGGTGGATATAGTGTCTTTGACATTTAAGAAACTTCCCCATGTAAGACTCCTTAGGAAATTAAAGTCACGAAATAAGCAGTGTAATATCATAAGCTGATAAATGGTTATAAAAAAAGGGGGGGAGGGAATTGGAAGACTTAACTGGTTAGTTTTCCAAATGGAAAAGGTCAGGGGAGACATAGTGCCCAAGAATCTATACTGGGATCTGTGTAAATGATCTGGTGCAAACAATGACAAATTATTCAAAGCTGCTTAAATAGCAGATTGTGAGACTAGGAACAGCGGGCAGAAGATCTGACGAGACAAGGAGACCACCCATCTAACAGGCAGAGGGTTTCATGTGGAAAAGTGCAAAGTGATGCATATGGCGAAAAATAATCCCAAGCACAGGTACACAATGTTGCGCTCTTTGTTGGGAGTCGCCACTCAAGAAAAAAGATCTTGCAGTTATTGTGAAAATTGTGACATTTTCAGACCAGGGTCTCACAGCTGCAAAAAAAAAAAAAAGCAATTAGAATATTTAGAAGTTATTTGAAAAGAACAGAGAACACAACAAGAAACATCATTATGCTTCTGGAAAGGTCCCTGGTGTGACCATATCATGTGCAGCTCTGGTCAGACATACGAGTGTGTAGCTTCCTCTAATTTTAAAAAAGGAAGAAAGGATGGCAGAGGTTGATAGAAGGTTATGAGAATGAAGGGGGGGAAGGGGAGATAGAGGTGACCCAGTGGAGAACTCAACATGAAACCTTGTGAACAGTGTCACAGGGTTCTTTGCCATAATCTGAGCAGAAAGGCAAGATGGAGGTGGAGGAACTTTGGGGGAGCTCAGCGTGGCAACAAGACAGAGAGGGTTGAAGGCATGAGTATTTGCCAGCTGGACATGGTACTCTTTAGCAGGTGCAAGAACAGCCCGGAAGAAGGTCAGCAAGAATCTGAAATGTATGAAGTCAGCACGGGAATTTATAAGAACATAAGAATGGGTTCTACTGGTGCATGGGAAATGGGAAGAACAGGGAACTAGGAAGAGCGAGCATGTCTAAAGCAGAGGAGAGAACAGTATAATAGGAAAAGATAGCTTCATTGACAGAGTTGGGTAACACAGTGTTTGAGAACAGATGAAGTACTGGTGGAGAGTGCAAGGGTCAAATAGCCTGAAGATTCCTAAATGAATTGGTGAAGACCGAAAAGGAATGGGGGGGATTAAGTGTGTGAAAGTTATTAGATGGTCAGAGAGGGGAAGAACTAAAGATGGAAAAATTAGAGGGAGAAGTTGACAAGATCAAGGTAATGGCCGTTCTGGTGAGTAGGGATCGTGGAGCGTATCTGGAGACTGAGTAAGAAGGTTAAAACATGAAACTTAGAAGCATGAGAAGGGGGGGAATGTTTAGAATGAATGTTAAATCCCCAAGAATGAGGGCTGGAGAGCATGCTTCAAGAAAGGAAAGCCAGGAGTCAAAAAAACAGCGAGAAAGAAAGAGAGGGGCTTAGAGGTCAATAAGCAATTGCTACCCAGAGCAGTAGTGAACAGACAGATAGGAATGAGCTTCAGAGGAAGAGAAGCAGCGAGACTGAGGTGGAAGAAGAGGTTGAAATCTACAAGAAGGTGAGCATAGTAGCCTGATACCACAACCACGGACAATCAGGCAAGGTGCATGGGAGAAAACATTATTTCATTTATTGTATTTATTTATTTATATTTATTCATTCAATTTTCAATACCGCTCTCCCAGGGGAGCTCAGAACGGTTTACATTAATTTATTCAGGTACTCAAGCATTTTCCCTGTCTGTCCTGGTGGGCTCACAATATATCTAGTTAGTGTACCTGGAGCAATGGGGGGATTAAGTGACCTGCCCAGGGTCACAGGGAGCAGCGTGGGTTTGAACCCACAACCTCAGGGTGCTGAGGCTATAGCTTTAACCACTGTGCCACTCTCTCCCCTTCAGTACTTCAGGTACTGCCCTCTGTCCAATTCGAGTCTTTGGGAGGAAATTCCAACTTCTTGCTCTGGGAGTTGGTAAGTATGAGAGCAAAAGATGAATGTAGGCAAACGAAAGGGGACAGGTTTAGAACAAACGCTAGGAAGTTCTTCTTCACTCAGAGGGTGGTGGATACATGGAACGCACTTCCAGAGGCTGTTGTAGACAAGAAAACATTAAGTGGCTTCAAAGAAGGCTTGGATAGATTCCTAGAAGAAAAAGGGATTGAGGGGTATAGATAGGTATGGACCATTAATCAGGCAATGGGCCTGATGGGCCGCCGCGGGAGCGGACCGCTGGGCAGGATGGACCTATGGTCTGTCTCAGCGGCGGCAACCTCTTATGTTCTTATGTTCTTATGTTGGAGGCAGAAGACTTTCCACAGGGTACATGAGAAAGAGAGGAGGAATAGGTGGCAAACTGGCAATTTGAACCAGTGGGGTAAGAGTTTAAAGGGTCAGGATTGGGACTGATAGCCCAAGCAGAGGAGAAGAAACAAGAGAGTATGGAGAACAGAACGGAGATGGCTAGATGAAAAGACCAGCAAAAGCCATCATGTTGTTTCAGATCAACTGTGAGAAATTTGATCTACTCTGGTATCTGCAGGCTACTTGTGGAACCTGGCCTCACACAGCATGGCTTAGCTTAAGAACACATGAGGAAGAGTGGACACTGGGTGGGGTGAAAGGAAGAGGGAGATGTTAGGGGAAGAAAGGTGGAAAAAAAGGAGACATTGGAAGACGACAGACATCAAAAAGAGAGTTAAAGAAGGGGGGAATAAGCAGATCATTAAAAATACTGTTCATCAAGCCCTGTTGACATTGAAAATTATGTGGCCCTTTACATTAAAAAGTTTGGGAACTTCTATTCTAGGGATCCTAAACTGTTACCAGTAGTATATCCATTTTTAATGGCCTGCCTTCTGGACACCAAAGTAAACTGTTATTTAGCTGAAGAAATTAGTTATCACCTCACCTCCCCTCCCCCAATTCCACACACACTAATTCTCTTCAGTTTTTGTTCCCATTATAACAAACACTGACAAGTTCCCAGAAAAAAAAATACACTAAAATAAGAAGTGAAAAAGGCCCCTAACAGATGAGGTATAGTTGGGAAAAACCTGTTATCGCCAAGGCTTCCATATGGTTATGCTCTCCCAAACAGTCTAGGTAGGATACAGCGAAGCCCCCACCCCCACATGTTACAACTCTCCCAGCTTTCCAGAATGAGTATTACTACTTGTATTCACCCTTTTCCAGGGAGAGGCCAACTCGTGTCTCACTTCACACCCAGTTTCACTCCCCCAGGGTCAATACCTTCACCAGTCATAAAGGCAATGCAGCTGCAAAGAGCGACTTTCAGATGTGCAAGCAGCGACTGCCAGAAACCACTGAATCAGCAATCTGTTTGGCAGAAGTGAGCTTAGAGTCAGATTCATCTTCTAGCCATTCTCCTCTCCCTCCCCAAGCGCAAGGCCATCTTTCCAGGCAGTTTGCCAGAAACCCCATCCGCTCCCTACTCTCCCCTCCTCCTCAAACACCTGGACAAGGGCTATTTGTGTCAGACAGGACCACACTGAGGACACAAGCTGGGAAACGTGTGTAAGCCCTTACTTAGGAAAGCCGCAGTCAGAAAAAATGAAATGAATACTAGCTGGTTTCATCTCCCAGGGAGAGAGATCCTACTCCTCTCTGGGCTACATCCCTGTTTTCCTTCTTTCCATTCTGTTCTCATATTTATCGCTAGCATTAGATATAAATGTACTTTAAAGAAATTGCCTTTAAAATCAGGACACAATGGAGTTTATTATTTATTTCTAAGTGTTTTAGCATTTCCAAGTGTTAAAAAAAAAAAGACTACACTTTTAAGCTTAGATCTTTCCTTCTAAACTGAGACCTTGCTAGATGTCAAATGCAGTACAAGATAAGCACCCGTTACTACTACACACAGACTTAGCCATGCAGGAAATGTGAATCTCCTCATACATCCACCATATAGTACAAAAACGTGCAAAAGTCTAATTTTTTTTCTTTTGATCACTACATAGCCTAGTGCCACACAAGCAGCGCTGTTACAAACATATTCTGAAGGTCAATGTTAAGGTTAACAAACAGTTTCCTTGGACCACAAGGAGATACTGACAAACCACTGGAAGAGATCCCAAAACAACTACCCAGGCACAACCCCTACTCACTGTGTGAACTGGGGGGGGGGGGGGGAAGAGATCGCCCGGAGTTTGCTCAACAGAATTTGCCAGACCACCTCTTCCCCTCAAAACCACTGACACGCCACCACCACGAAACACCTCACTGGGTAGGCCAACAATGCTTATAAAAAGCGCACACACAAATATTTTCGCCTGCTTTTAACTGAATTCCTACATCCTCCAGCCTTGCCATTCACAAAAATAGAAGGAAGAAAAGTTCACCATTTCCTGCTGTCTCATGTCCCCGGCCTATACAATATTTTCCTTCTGCAAACCCCTTCAAAAGCCTGACAAAATTCTCTTGTTTCATTGTGTTGCGATACAAAAGTGCCGAGGATGCCCTCTCTCCTCATTCCCAGATCTTAAAGATACTAGCGCAAGCTCCCACAAACCACCACCAAATGACGAACAGAGCAGCAATACCACCGCTGCTGCTGCTGCTGTTGCCTCTTACCTTCTGCCAGCACTTCGTCCACGGTAACCTGATGCCTACCGATGCTGAACACCCGGCCGATGTAGCCGGTACCTAAGCCAGAGGTACTGGTCCCCCCTCCACCACCCCCGGAACCGGGCCCGGACCCGCCCTGCTCCCGGCGAGAGTCAAAAAACTTCTTCATGGCTGGCTCCGGCGTGGGAGGGGGGGCTCGGGGGGTTCCTTATCCCCCCCGCTTCAGTTCCGTCTCGTCCTTGGATTCCAGAACCCCCAAATCGCCTTCTGCATTAAAAAAAAAAAAAAAAAATGCAAACTTGCCAGTTGATGTTTGGGAACCCTCAAGGAATATCCGCCCACCCCCCAGCAAAAAAAAAGCAGCTGGCTAATGTTAGCTAGGAGTCTAGGAGAGGGGGGGCAAACAGAGACATGCCAAAGCCGGGCTTTAAGAAAACATCAGAGCCGGGGTAGGGAGAAACAAAAAATAATCCAATAATCTCCCCACCATCAGCGGAGCCACCCCCGATTCAAAGGAAGACTTAAGCGGATTTGCACCCAGAGCCCAACACTTGCGGCCAAGCTCTGCCCGCTCCGAGACTGCAGAAAGGGCCCATGGCAGGAGGCAGCAGATCGCACCGCCCCCTTAAACCCAGGAAATGAACCCGCACAGGAAACGGCGCTAGAACTCCAGCTCCGCCCCGCATTACAGCGCTAGAAGGGGAAAAGGGCTGCCCCTCTCCTGGTATCCTGGGGGTTGTAGTCTGACTCAACGCTCTGTAAAGAGGGAGGGAACTACGATTCCCGAGAGGCCCTGCGGCTCAGCTGTGTTGAGGTCCCTCCCCTTGCTGTGCTGCAGCACCGTGATCGAATCCCTTCACAGCCATGTGTAGAACTCGGTTATTTTGCCAGTGCTTCTCGCCAGTCCTCGGCTTTAATAACTATTCGATGACATCTCTATCTTTCAAACACTACATTTACCACAGTTCGAATTCATGGCTGTTCATTCATCGAAAAATTCTATAATTTATTTATAGATTTCTTAAATAAAATGAACGAATTGAACTTTGCGTGAGATTGCAAACAGGGCTTTTCTTATTTCCTTTAAACAGATAAATAACGGTAAAAAAATAGCAGAGTTACTACCTAATCCCGTGTTAAGCGACTAATCTGATCCAGGTCTGGTTTTAGCTCTGTGGCATATGTAGTTCCTGTTTTTGTTAGCGATTTGAATGACGCAAATCGGGATCTGCAAGTGAGAAATTACAAGACTGGAGTCTGGACCAGCTTGGTCGGACAATTTGGGGTGAGATTCCAACCCTGGCAAGGAAGAAATGAAAAAGATGCTTTTACTCTTTGACCTTATTTTCTTAGCAAACTGCTTAGAAGACAAACTGCCACCTCAGCACATGCTGTTAGCCTTTGAACTTATTTTTATGTGTAACTGGCTAGAACACAACAAACTAACCCCTTTGAACTAGTGAAAAAATAAACCTAGTGCATCCAGCAAAATAAATCATAGGAGCTAGTGTTGTTGCCACCTGTATTAGTAGTAAATCAGAGACTGCAGTCCTCTCCAGCATAACCTGATGTAGGAGTGAAAGTCATACCTCTCATGATATGCACAAAGATGACCCATTTAGAGGTATTGCCCCCCAAAAGAAACCAATGGCTCCTCTTACTTAATAATACAGTAAATGATGGCATTTAAGACCAGCAAGGCCCATCTAGTTGTAACTGCCACTTTGTGCCAATTAACCATCTTTGTTTTTTTAAGGTGGGAGAGTCATTTATGCGGAAATGCTTTGAGCAGGAATGCTCTGTATTTTAATTCCATCCTCTTGCTATATTTATCCCCCACTTTTTTTTAATTCCATTGCTGTTTTTGCCTTTACCACCACCACTTGGAGGGCATTCCTACCACCCACTACCCTTTCTATGAAAAAATATTTCCTGATTTTGTTTTTAAATTTTCCTCCTTTCAGCTTTATTTCGTCTCATACAATTTTTCTGTAGCTGGAAAAGATTCATTTATTCGCTAGTAGTATAATGGGTACGCCTTGTGTCAAAATGATTGACAGCTGTCAAGAGAGGAATTGACCAATCAGTGTTCACTTCTGGGTTAAACTACACCCACACCACACCCATTCTCCAACCAAACCCACAGCACACCTATTTCTACTGACATAATCAGAAAGCACATTTCTGGGATCAGACACACCCATTTCAGATGACATCTCAGGAAGTGCATTTCTGGTGACATAGGCAGGGGTGGGGCATGGGCGGAGCTACCATCATTCATTCCTATGGGAGTGAGTGGGACATGGGCAGGGAGTGGGCGGGGTCTGGGTGGGGGTGGGCAGGACTTGGGTGAATATGGGTGTGGTGTGGGCAGGGCATGGGCAGGCTTGGGTGAAAGTGGGTGTGCTCTGGGTAGAGAGTGGGTATAGTGTGGATGAAGAGTGTGCATGGTTCAACCCAGAAATGAATGCTGATTGGTCGATCTTTATCTTGACAGCTGTCAATCATTTTGACATGCAGTGTACCCATTATACTACTTTCGCTAATGCCTTTCAAATATTTAAATGGCTGATAGGTCAGTGCGATAATTTTGCATTAGACCTGTGCACTGACTCTTTGTGCACAGCAGCCTAATATGAGTCTAATACAAAATATTAGCTCCTCAAAGCAATAAGCAAATAGCGTGTAAATTAATGCGCCATCATAAAGTGCACTGTCAGAGAAAAACAAATAACAAGTACCACTATAGTAACATAGCCAGAAGGATGCTAGGCTGTATAGAAAGAGGAATGACCAGCAGAAGAAGAGGTATTGAAGACCCTATATAGATCATTGGTGAGGCCACACTTAGAGTATTGTGTTCAGTTTTGGAGGCCATATCTGGTGAAGGTTATAAAAACAGAGGAAGGTGACGAAAATGGTACGGGGTTTAAAGAAGTATAAGAGGAGACTGGAAGATCAAATATGTATACTCTGGAGGAGAAGAGGGACAGGGGATATACGATAAAGACATTTAAATACTTGAAATGTATTAATATTGAACCAAATCTTTTCCAGAGAAGAGAAAATGGTAAAACTAGAGGGCATAATTTGAGGTTGTGGGGAGGAAGACTCAGGAACAATGTTAGGAAATTATTTTTAACGAAGAGGGTGGTAGATGCCTGGCATGCCCTCTCGAGGGAAATGGTGGAAAGGAAAACAGTGATGGAATTCAAAAAAGCATGGGATAAACATAGCGGATCTCTAATTAGAAAACAAAGGATGTAAATTAAAGAGCTAAGGCTGGTACTGGACAGACTTGCATGGTCTGTGTCCCATATGTGGTGATTTGGTGTAGAATGGGCTGGGGAGGGCATCAATGGGAACTCCACTAACTTGGAACATGAAGATTTTTTGAATAGAATTTATGATAGATATCCTGTAAACATGATGGTTGGATAGACTGGAGTGAGCTTGGATGGCAATTTCAACATTTGGAACCTAAGACAATACCAGGTGGACTTTACAGGCTATGACCTAGAAATACCAAAGAAGAGACAAGTTAATTTAATCATATATTTTTAATGGGTATAATTAATGGGCAGACTGGATGGACCATTCAGGTCTTTATCTGCCGTTATTTACTATGTTACTATACAGGCATTTGCTGCAAGAAAGCCTAAACTGTTTCTCTGTCAGTTTATGAATGGTGATTGGCTCACTCACTGATAGGAGGGGAGTCATTAAAAAATCACTGTCTCCCTCTGAGTTCCCTCCCTCCCCCAAATGCATGATATTCTAGTAGGCACCCTGATCTCCCCCAAAACCCCTCAAAGTCCAGTGAACTACCTGATTCCCCAACCATTGACCAGAGATATGACTCCCTGATCCCCACCCTCAGAGATGACTCCCCATATGCCCCTTTGATAACCTCCCCAAATTCCCTGGAGATCTAATGGACATGGATTCAGCCCTGAGCCTACCAGACCCCCTTTACCTTTAAGTTAGAAAATAGAAATGATGCCCACTCATTCCTGACTTCACGCTACCATCTTTCAAAATGGCAGTGTCTGACCCTAAGCAGTGTATCCTGGGATGCACTACTTAGGGTCATTCTATCAAATAAGGGGGCAGAAGCAGGCGCAAGTAGGCATTGCTCCTGCATTAAAAGTATACAAACGGGTTCAGAAGGAGGGGCAGAGGTGGATTTTGGTCCACTAGACCACCAGATACTTTTGGGGGGATGTTGAGGGGGTTGAATGAGCCAGGGTGTGGATTTGGGGGTCATCTTTGGAGTTGGTGGTGGGTTCAGGGAGATCTGTGTTTTGAGATGAAGAGCCACACTTTACCTCAAATCTACATAGCCAAGTTTCAGGTTTTTATACTTACTAAGGATAGGCATTAAAGCCTGGCATTGTGCTCAGGCTTTTACTTCTCTACATCTGCCTGAATAGTGAATTAGCCTTATTATCATTTTTTTCAAGTGTATTGTGCAGTGTTAGGTTATGCAGAAAAAAGCACTTTCTGCAAAATTTGTCCACAAAATTGTGTGCTAATGTCATGCTAACCCTGCACAAAGCCTGAGGGCACTTTTCTACCTCATCCCCTGTGTCATATAGTTTATAGTTTATTTATTTATAGCCCACCTTTAACAGATGTCCCCATCTGTTCTCTAACACAGAGTATACAATAGTTAAGCCTTCAAGTCTTTTCTCATAGTCTTCAGGCACAGATCCTTGATTATGTGCCTTAGAGTGACACTCAGTGGCCATTACTGTTATGCCACCTTTGATTACTTCCTGAAATGGGATCCCGACAGTTGGTAGGAAGACAATTTATAGGTGACAACAATTAGTAGGATCTTCCTACCAATTTTCAGCCTACCAATTGTCTTCCTACTAATTGTCGTACCTAGTTGTTCTACATCTACTAATTGTCCTACCCTGTCAGAAAAGTCAAAATTAAAAATCTAAATACAGGCAGTCCCCTAGTTACAGACGCCCAACTTAAGTACGACTCGAACTTAAGAATGCGGTTGTGGCTTCAATGGTTTCACTGAGCAGTACTGCCAGTGGCATAGACTTCTCTTGTAGCAAATTTTATATCTTGGACACATTAAGAACAGTGTGTAATTGTGCATGCTGTACCTTAGAGGGAACACTAGAGAAGGACAGTCGACCCTTTTGTCAGCTGGGAACAGAGGTAAGCAGCAAGAATCTTAAAATCTACAAGTTCTGAGTTATATACAAATCTGACTTAAGAACAACTTTAAAAAAGTATTGTATTTTTCAATGAGGCTTAGCTCTCGTTCTGCTACGTCAATAACAACAGTCATTTTGGATGTCCCCAGGATCACCTACAAATGATGTACACATAGATAAGTGCAATCTTGCCATACATATTTATATGGGCACATTCAGTTGTGCAATTTTATCAGAGGCCTGTTATGTGTATGGGAAAATCTTTATAAAATTACCCACATAGAGCACATGCACATAGTTACTCTTTTTTTCAGAGCAATTGTGAATTTGGATGGGGATTTGCATGCTGTTGGAGTTAGTTCTAGGAGACTATTTTGTAAAGGCACATGGGTGCCTAGATGGGTTATATGAAGTAAATGGACTTCTTATGTAGCTATTAAAGCATGTCAATTTTATTTTTGGTTTTTTGGTTATTTATTTTTTATGTGTGTTTATTTTTTCAAACTTTACAAACTACTAAGGACTAAATTATGCAGTTTTGCATGCTGAATCTAAAGCTATCTTCACAAACTGCTTAAAGTGAGACTTACATAGAAAAATGATGGTAGATAAAGGCTAAATAGCCCATTCAATCTGCCCCTCTGCAGCATCCACTATCTCCTTTCTACTCAAATCACAGTTGAAATATGTAGAAACTAACCTCATATAAGCATCGGAGCTGTTGCCACCTTGGCCGATGCTAAAAACCGTGCTATGGTTTTGTAAAAGGAGAGGGGGTAAGTAATATTTTAACATACAAATAGCCTGAACTCAGTGGCGTACCAAGGGGGGGTGGTCCGCCCCAGGTGCAAGGTCCGAGGGGGTGTTCAGCTGGCCACTTACTGGGGAATAGGCTGCCGCAGGGGAAAGGCTGCCTTTGCCGTCATCAGAAAGAAGCCAGCGCCGAATTCTCCCTCCCTGCTGCTTCTCTTCCCCGAGCCGAGCAACTCTAGCCATCCGACGTCAATTCTGACGTTGGAGAGGACGTTCCGGACCAGCCAGGCTGCGATTGGCTGGCCCAGAACGTCCTTTCCGACGTTAGAATTGACGTCAGGCAGCCAGAGTTGGTCGGCCCACGGGAAAAGAAGGAGGGCGAATTCGGCGCCGGTCTGTTTCTGATGGCCAGTGGCAGCCTTTCCCCGGCGGTGGTGGCAGCATGGTGGTGGTAGCGGCGGTGGCTTGGGGGAGGGAAGGGAGAAAGAAAGAAAGAAAGGGGGGGGGGAGCCAGGGAGCCAGAAAGAAAGCAAGGGGGGAACAGAGATCCAGAAAGAAAGAAAGAAAGGAGGCAGGGTGAAAGAAAAAAATGGGGCATGGGGAAAGAGAAAGACAGACATAGAGAAAGAAAAGGGGCATAGAGAGAGAAAGAAAGAAGGGGGCAGGGTGAAAGAAATGGGTCACGAAGAGAGAGAGAAAGACAGACATACAGAAAGAAAGGGGGCATGGAGAGAGAAAGAAAGAAGGGGACAGGATGAAACAAAGAAAAAGTTGGGGGAGGGAATGAAGTCTGGAGGAGATGAAGCATACAGGAGGCTGAAAGAAGGGAAGAAATATTGGATGCACAGTCAGAAGAATAAAGTGCAACCAGAGACTGATGAAATTACCAAACAAAGGTAGGAAAAATGATTTTATTTTCAATTTAGTGATCAAAATGTGTCCATTTTGAGAATTTATATATGCTGTCTATATTTTGCACTATGGGCCCCTTTTACTAAACTGCAATAGCAGTTTTTAGTGCAGGGAGCATCGAGAGCAGCGTGGGGCATTCAGCGTAGCTCCCTGCGCTAAAAAACCCTATCGCGGTTTAATAAAAAGGGAGGGGGTATATTTGTCTATTTTTGTATAGTTGTTACTGAGGTGACATTGCATAAAGTCATCTGCCTTGACCTCTTTGAAAACCCGTGGAATATAAATGATAATTAACATTTTCTCTGCGTATAATGTGCTTTGTGTTTTTAAAATTTTATTGTTGGTAGATCATTTTGACTTGGCCTCGAAGGTAACGGGGAGGGAGAGAGGGAACTGCTGAAAGACATCTAGTAATCCTTGCAGGCTTGACTGCAGGGAATTATTTTTGTAAAATCATGTTTTGTTATGTGACTGGCATTATTTAGACTTTAATTTCTATGAATAAATAGAATGAAAATGATATAAAATTACTTGCTTGTTTTTATGTGTGTGCGCTGAAGGAAAGTGGAGAGAGAGTGGGCTGAGGACGCTGAAGGGAAATGGGGAAGAGAGAGTGGAGAGAAGACGCTGATTTATAAATTGACAATTGTACAGAATATTGTTTCTTTTTATACTTTAATATATAAGTTCAATATAAAACAATTCAAGGCTTGTGTGGATGGAATCAGGTGGTTTGTGGGGATGAGGACCGAGCTTACGGGGATTAGTCCAATAAAATGGTATTTTCATATTTCTCATTATTTGTTTTATTTTTATTTGTTAATTTATAAAGTGGTGATTGTTATGTATCAGTTTTTCAAATTTACATCTACTGTCTTTATATTTTGCATAGTATTAGAGGACATGTATTACTGTTTTTGTGGTGTTGTGGTGTTGCATTGTATGCAGAGTCTGGTTTCTTGGCAGTTCAGTTTAACTTTTGTCTACATATTTCTATTTTTAGTTTGTGATTATTCCATATTGGGCAAAGGTGTATCTGTCTGGGTGTATGAAAGGGACATGGCTTTCTGATAGCATCATAGAAACATAGAAGATGACGGCAGAAAAGGGCTACAGCCCATCAAGTCTGCACACTCTGCTTACCCACCCCCTGTCTATGCCCTAATGACCCAATTTCCTTATCTTGACCCTCTTAGGGATCCCACATGGGTATCCCATTTATTCTTAAAGTCTGGCACGCTGTCTGCCTCGATCACCTGCACTGGAAGCTTGTTCCAATGATCAACCACTCTCTCTGTGAAGAAATACTTTCTGGTGTCGCCATGAAATTTTCCGCCCCTGAGTTTGAGCGGGTGCCCTCTTGTGGCCGAGGGTCCTTTGAGAAAGAAAATATCATCTTCCACTTCGACACGTCCCGTGAGGTACTTAAATGTTTCGATCATGTCTCCCCTCTTCCTACGTTCCTCAAGAGTGTAGAGCTGCAATTTGTTCAGTCTCTCTTCGTACGAGAGACCCTTGGGCCCCGAGATCATCCTGGTGGCCGTCCGTTGAACCGATTCAATTCTGCGCACATCTTTACTGTAATGTGGCCTCCAGAATTGCACACAGTATTCCAGATGAGGTCTCACCATGGCCCTGTACAACGGCATTATGACTTCAGGCTTTCGGCTGACGAAACTTCTATTGATACAACCCAATATCTGCCTTGCCTTAGATGAAGCCTTCTCCACTTGATTGGCAGTTTTCATGTCTGCACTGATGATTACTCCTAAATCTCATTCTGCTGAAGTCCTAGTTAAAGTTTCTCCGTTCAAGAAGTACGTCCTGCATGGATTTCCGCTTCCGAGGTGCATGACCTTACATTTCTTAGCATTGAAGCCTAGCTGCCAGGTTGAGGACCAACTTTCCAATGTAAGCAGGTCCTGCGCCATATAATTCTGTAAACTGCATTCACTTACTATATTACATAGTTTGGCGTCATCGGCGAATAGTGTCATTTTACCTTGAAGCCCTTGAGTCAGATCCCCTATGAATATGTTGAAAAGGAGTGGACCCAGGACCGAGCCCTGCGGCACTCCACTGGTCACCTCCGATGTTTTAGAGAGGGTACCATTAACCACCACCCTCTGAAGTCTGCCACTCAGCCAATCATTGACCCATGCAGTTAGTGTCTCTCCTAACCCCATCGATTCCATCTTGCTTAGCAGCCTGCAGTGTGGGACACTGTCAAAAGCTTTCCTGAAGTCCAGGTACACGACGTCCAAAGACTCTCCCAAGTCCAACTTTCTTGTTACCCAGTCAAAGAAGCTGATGAGATTGGATTGGCAGGACCTACCCTTGGTGAATCCATGCTGACTGGGATCCCGAAGATTCCCTTCATTCAAGATCGTGTCCAATTTGCTTTTAATTAGTGTTTCCATGAGTTTGCACACCAGGCGCTACAAAGCCAAGAAGAAACTGATAACGTGGAAGACATGTGGTTGACTTTGAAAGCAACCATACAAGAAGCAACAAACCGCTATGTAAAATCAGTAAGTAAACGGCGAAGGAACAATAAGCCAAAGTGGTTTACTGCGGAGATCTCAGACCTGATCAAGGAGAAGAAAAAAGCATTCATCTCTTACAAACAATCAGGGAAGCAGGACTCTAGAGCAGACTACCTGGCCAAATCAAAAGCCGTCAAAACAGCAGTCAGGGAGGCTAAATTCCTCATGGAGGAGTCTCTAGCAAAGAACATCCAGAAGGGAGATAAATCCTTCTTCAGGTATATCAGTGATAGAAGAAAAAACTCAGGCGGGATTGTACGTCTTAGGAAACCAGACGGAGACTATGTGGAAAAGGATTTGGAAAAAGCCCAACTATTAAATGAATACTTCTGCTCAGTCTTCACCCGAGAAGCGCCAGGGCTCGGCCCTCAGCTACAGAAAAGGGTTGGCTCAGTTGACCCGTTTAGTAACTTTGAGTTTACGCCCAGCAGTGTCTACGGTGAGCTGTCAAAGCTCAAGGTTAACAAAGCAATGGGGCCGGACAACCTGCACCCCAGGGTGCTTAGGGAGCTGAGTGATGTCTTGGCGGAGCCACTGTCCGCGCTCTTCAACCTCTCCCTTAGTACAGGCAGCGTCCCGTTGGACTGGAGGACGGCTAACGTCATTCCACTCCACAAGAAAGGCTCAAAGATGGAGACAGCAAACTACAGACCAGTGAGTCTAACATCGATAGTGAGCAAACTAATGGAAACTCTAATCAAACACCAATTAGATAAGATCCTGGATGAGGAGAATCTACGGGATCCCCGACAACATGGATTTACTAAGGGGAGATCCTGCCAATCCAACCTGATCAGCTTCTTTGACTGGGTAACGGGGAAGCTGGATATTGGGGAGTCCCTGGACATCGTATACCTGGACTTTAGCAAAGCATTCGATAGCGTACCACACCGCAGGTTACTGAGCAAGATGAGTTCTATAGGATTAGGTAACACATTGACGAAATGGGTTGGGAGCTGGCTTGGAGGTAGGCTCCAAAGGGTGGTGGTGAACGGCACCCCCTCCGAAATGACGGAGGTGATTAGTGGAGTACCACAGGGCTCAGTCTTGGGCCCAATCTTATTCAACATCTTTATAAGAGACTTGGCAGAAGGGCTTCGAGGTAAAATAACATTATTCGCCGATGACGCCAAACTGAGTAATGTAGTGGGCAAATGCACAACAGACGAAGATTCAGTGCCCGACAACATGATGCACGACCTACTCCTACTGGAGCGATGGTCTAGGACATGGCAACTCAACTTCAATGCCAAAAAATGCAAAGTTATGCACCTGGGCAGCCAGAATCCATGCAAGTCTTATACCCTTAATGGCGAGATCCTAGCAAAAACGGTAGCAGAACGAGACTTGGGGGTAATCGTCAGTGAGGACATGAAGTCTGCCAATCAAGTGGAGCAGGCTTCGTCCAAGGCAAGACAAATCATGGGCTGCATACGAAGGGGTTTCGTCAGTCGTAAGGCGGAAGTCATTATGCCATTGTATAGATCCATGGTGAGGCCCCACCTGGAATACTGTGTGCAATTCTGGAGGCCGCATTATCGCAAGGATGTGCTGAGACTGGAGTCGGTGCAAAGAATGGCCATCCGGATGGTCTCGGGACTCAAGGATCTACCATACGAAAAACGGCTTGACAAATTACAGCAATACTCGCTCGAGGAGCGCAGAGAGAGGGGGGACATGATCGAGACGTTCAAGTATCTTACGGGCTGCATCGAGGCGGAGGAAGATATCTTCTTTTTCAAGGGTCCCACGACAACAAGAGGGCATCCGTTGAAAATCAGGGGCGGGAAACTACGAGGTGACAACAGGAAATTCTTTTTCACTGAAAGAGTGGTTGATCGCTGGAATAGTCTTCCACTACAGGTGATTGAGGCCAGCAGCGTGCCTGATTTTAAGGCCAAATGGGATCGGCACATGGGATCTATTCACAGGGCAAAGGTAGGGGAGGGACATTAAGGTGGGCAGACTAGATGGGCCGTGGGCCCTTATCTGCTGTCTATTTCTATTTCTATGTTTCTATTGATGTGAGACTCACCGGTCTATAATTCGCAGCCTCTGCCCTGCAACCCTTTTTATGCAGAGGAACGACATTAGCTAATTTCCAGTCCAGGGGAACTTTCCCCTTACTTAGGGAGAGATTGAATAGCTCAGCCAACGGTTTCGCCAGGACATCGCTCAATTCTCTGAGCATTCTTGGGTGCAAATTGTCTGGTCCCATGGCTTTGTTCACCTTGAGTCTTGCCAGTTCACTGTAAACTTCACCTGGTGTGAACTCAAAATTCTGAAACGGGTCTTCTGTGCTTGTGTTGCCTGGGGACCGTGTCCCGGTGCCTCACAGGTGAAGACTGAGCAGAAGTATTCATTCAGTAGTTCGGCTTTATCGGAATCTGCTTCCACGTAACTTCCGTCCGGTCTTCTAAGGCGTACTATCCCGCCTGTGTTCCTTTTTCTGTCACTAATATACCTGAAGAAGGATTTGTCCCCCTTTTTAATGTTTTTTGCCAGAATTTCTTCCACTCGAAGTTTTGCCTCCCTAACTGCCATTTTGACCGCTGTAGACCTGGTCCTATATTCTACTTTTGCTTCTCTTTTCTCCGTGCGCTTGTAGGAGAGAAACGCTTTTTTCTTCTCCTTAATGAGGTGCGAGATCTCCGCGGTGAACCATTGGGGTTTATTGTTTCTTTGTCGTTTATTTACTGATTTTATGAAGCGGCTAGTTGCTTCATGTATGGTTGATTTCAGTGTTAACCACTTAGCTTCTACATCATCGGTCTCCGCTTGGTCCTGCAGCGTCTGATGGACGAAATCTCCCATGCGTGTGAAGTCTATGCCCCGGAAATTGAGTACCTTTGTTTTCGTGTTTGATCTAGGGAAGCCTTTCCTAAGGTTGAACCATACTATATTGTGGTCGCTGGAGGCTAGCGTATCTCCTACTGAGACCTCTGAAACGCTTTCCCCGTTGGTGAGTACCAGGTCGAGGATCGCCTGGGCCCTAGTGGGCTCCGTTACCATTTGTTTGAGACATGCTCCCTTTATGGAGGTTAAGAGCCTCCTGCTACCGCTGGTTGTTGCTGAAAATGAGTTCCAGTCTGCATCAGGCATATTGAAGTCCCCTAGCAGTACAGCTTCTCCTCGTAGAGTGATATTCTCTATGTCTTCAATTAATTCTGCGTCCATGTCTTCCAGTTGTCTTGGGGGTCTGTAAACCACACCTAGATACAGGCATTTTTCTCTGCCTCTTGCCAGGTTTACCCAGAGGGACTCCCCGGTGTACTTTACATCTGTGATCCTGGTGGTTTTGATGTCCTCTTTAATGTATAGAGCTACCCCCCCTCCTAACCTGCCCTCTCTGTCCTGACAAAGTAGATTGTAGCCCGGTATAGCCATATCCCACCCATGTGAGTCCGTGAACCAAGTTTCAGATATTGCCACCACATCTAGGTCGGCATTCCTTATTTCAGCCTCCAATTCTAGAATTTTGTTACCTAAACTGTGTGCATTGACATACATGGCCCTCCATATCTTGTGTTTGCTAAGTCCCTGTGAGGCGTATCCTACCCGAGTCGGTGTGACTCCCAAAGAACTGTTTACAATGTGGGTACTTACCTTGGACATGGAAGCGGAGTTTCGACTCACCTCATCAGGATAATTCCTTTCTGCACTAATATGTGAATGGGTACCCTCCCCCGACTTACCTAGTTTAAAGCCCTGTGAAGCAGGCGGGCTAGTCGGTGTCCGAAGACATTCTTACCCCTACTGGTCAGATGGAGTCCGTCTGGTCCCTGAAGTCCTTGTAGCGCTTCCCCATGGTTTAGGAATCCGAAGTTCATGTCCCGGCACCATCCCTGTAGCCACTCGTTCGTCCTCAGGATACGTTCATCTCTGGCTCTTCCCTTGCCTCTAACTGGGAGGATCGATGAGAAAACCACCTGCGCTCCTGTCTGCTTCAGCCTCTCACCCAGTGCTCCAAAGTCTCTGGTGATGGTCTCCGGTGTGTTCCTGGCAGTGTCGTTGGTTCCTATGTGGACAAGAAGCATAGGAAAGTGGTCTCGGGGCGTGAGTAGTCTATCCAGACTGGCGGTGACATCTCGTATCCTGGCTCCAGGCAGACAGCAGACCTCCCTAGATTGCATATCCGGTCTGCAAATTGGTCCCTCGGTGCCCCTCAGCATGGAATCCCCGATGACTATTACTCTGCGCTTCTTTGGGGGGAGCCGGTCAGTTGTCCCTGGAGATGGAGCTGGGTGTTGGGCCTGCTCCTGTTCCTGCTCCTGTTCCTCATAGGCAGTTCCTTCCTGAAGAATCTGGAATCTGTTCCGCAGGACGAGTTGAGGGGTTGATGTATAGCTGCCCTGTTTGTAAGAAGAAGGAGAAGATGAAGAGATTGAAAAAGGGGGGGGGGGTCTCCTATGTTTGCCCGTGGAGGAGGTCACCAGCTGCCAGGAGTCAGTGCCACTAGCCATTTCCTGTATCCCAATTGTTGGTTTCAAAGCTGATGATTTGGGTGTCTCGAGGATGGACTTGTCATGGGCCTGCTCGGTGATTTGGGACAGCTCCTGGACGACTCCGTCGATGTAGGCCTCGTCCTCTCGGATGCTTCTCAGGCGTATCACCTCCTCCCTGAGGCTCCTTAGTTCCTGCATGAGATCTCCATCCAGCTGCGCAGCCTCCTCTGTCTGTGTAGAGACTGTAGTGTAGCGCTGGGGGATGGTCTCGGTCTGTACAGAGACCTCTGTCCACCGTCCTGAGTCTTCCTCCTTCTGCACGCAGTCCGTGGTCGCTTCCTGGATCCCCATAGCGACTGGAATACTGGTCTTGATTGTAGACTTCGCGCTTCTTGTCCTCCCTGCCATTGCTGAGTTGTAATTGAGGTCTGCCTGTCAGTAAGGAAGAGAATTAGGAAAATTAGAAAAATCTGTCTGTGAGCAGGTGTGAGATTTTGAAAGTTAGGGTGTCTGAGAGTTGGAAGATTGGGGTATCTAGTGCTTGAAAGATAAGGGTGTCTGAGAGACTGAGAGTTTGAGATGTCTGAGAGGGTTACTGTCTGTGAGTTAGTATGAGAGCCTGTACGATTAGGGTGAAGGGATAGTGTTTTTGAGAGGTCCGCTTGTTGCCCTAAGGTATCGTTGTCTTATGTAGTTTGGCTCTTCTTAAGGCTCTTCGAAAAGGCGCTCTCGCTAAGGCGAGCGCCTTTGCCGCTTGCCTTCGCCGCGCGCCGAACGGCTGCGCGCCGTTGGCTCGTCCCCTTTTATGGGGGGAGTTTGGCTGGTGATGTCAGGGGTGGGCGGAGTTAGCTCTCGCCTCTTCCCCTGCTAGCACCGCCTTCTCTGCTCCTCTCTCTGCTTCTTCCTGCTAGCACACTCTCTGCTCACTGTTCTGCCATGTGCTCAGAACTCTGCTACCATGTGCTCAGGACTAGGCACAGCTCCTACAGTCTCCCTTCGGCTGGCCTTGCACTGTGAACTCTCTGCTGTTGGCTCGTCCCCTTTTATGGGGGGAGTTTGGCTGGTGATGTCAGGGGTGGGCGGAGTTAGCTCTCGCCTCTTCCCCTGCTAGCACCGCCTTCTCTGCTCCTCTCTCTGCTTCTTCCTGCTAGCACACTCTCTGCTCACTGTTCTGCCATGTGCTCAGAACTCTGCTACCATGTGCTCAGGACTAGGCACAGCTCCTACAGTCTCCCTTCGGCTGGCCTTGCACTGTGAACTCTCTGCTGTTGGCTCGTCCCCTTTTATGGGGGGAGTTTGGCTGGTGATGTCAGGGGTGGGCGGAGTTAGCTCTCGCCTCTTCCCCTGCTAACACCGCCTTCTCTGCTCCTCTCTCTGCTTCTTCCTGCTAGCACACTCTCCGCTCACTGTTCTGCCATGTGCTCAGAACTCTGCTACCATGTGCTCAGGACTAGGCACAGCTCCTACAGTCTCCCTTCGGCTGGCCTTGCACTGTGAACTCTCTGCTGTTGGCTCGTCCCCTTTTATGGGGGGAGTTTGGCTGGTGATGTCAGGGGTGGGCGGAGTTAGCTCTCGCCTCTTCCCCTGCTAACACCGCCTTCTCTGCTCCTCTCTCTGCTTCTTCCTGCTAGCACACTCTCCGCTCACTGTTCTGCCATGTGCTCAGAACTCTGCTACCATGTGCTCAGGACTAGGCACAGCTCCTACAGTCTCCCTTCGGCTGGCCTTGCACTGGACTAGGCACAGCTCCTACAGTCTCCCTTCGGCTGGCCTTGCACTGGACTAGGCACAGCTCCTACAGTCTCCCATCGACTGTACTGGATCAATTAACTGTGCAGGATCTGGTTTGTTTAGTTTTACAATGTATGTGTTGGTGTTCTAGTGCTCACTGCAGTGTTTAAGATGCTGCCTTTTCCTAGGTACACTTGTTGTGCGATATGTAGATTGTTACTAAAAATCATATTTTTCATATAGATGGGGGGGTGTCAAAAAATGATGAGCCCCGGGTGTCACATATGCTAGGTACGCCACTGCCTGAACTACATCTGTAACCACATAATTGTCTTTAAAATGTCATTTATGTAATTAATTTAATCTTATTAAATAAATTCCCCCCAAATCATTACAACATGCTATTTTAACAGAGGAGAAAAGACTTCAACATCCCCAGTGTTTCATTATGAAATTAAGACAACTGATTCGGGATTGGCAAAAAGCTACGCTGGTAAAATTGTAAAAAATTTACATGGCACGAACTAATTGTTTTCAACAACACAGCACTTTCCCTGAAGAAGCCACCGATAAGCGAAATGGACTGGCCTCCATTGGAAGTTAAAGATAAGTGCTTGTAGTATCGGTACTTTGATCTGTTTGTTGGCATTTTAGCTCGGAAAGCAAGAGATATAAACTATTGCCATCAATTGGAATGTGCCAGTGATTCACACTAGGGGCTCCTTTTATGAAGCCGCGTTAGCAGTTTAATGCACGTAATAGCGTGCGCTAATTTTCCGGTCGCGCTAGCCACTACCGCCTCCTCTTGAGCAGGCGGTAGTTTTTAAGCTAGCGTGGGGGTTAGCGCGCGCTAAAAAGGTGTGTGCGATAAAGCCGCTAACGTGGCTTCGTAAAAGGAGCCTTAAGTTGAAAATGATATCAGCCGTTGACATATATCAGCAAACCCAGTAGACTTACAATGATTATGTAAAAAAGAAAAAAAAAACCAATTTATATCACAGAGAATAGAAAAAAGATAAAGAAAACTTATTATAAGTGTGATATTCAAATAAATATGCAGAGGTTGTTTTGACCAATGATGATATACCCCAATCCCGAATCAGCTATCTTAATTTCATAATGAGACACTGGGGATGTTGAGGTCTTTTTTCCTCTGTTAGAATAGCACATCATAATGATTTTTTTAGGTGTTTGCACTAGTATTTCATTCTGGCACAGTTGGATTATTGCAACTCTGTCTATGTAGGATTGAGTAGAGGAAATGTAAAACGACTACAGTTGGTCCAGAATACTGCAGCCAAGTTGATCTTTGGAAAAAAGAAGTTTGATTATGTGTCCCTCTTTTGAGGACACTTCACTGGCTCCCCTTTCGATTGAGAGTTCAATTTACATTCGTCTGTATGGTATTTTAAAATCTTACACAGACCCTTCATGCCTTTAATTTCTTTATCTTTAAGCGCCTTGAGATTACCAGGTTCAAGAACCTTCCATATACGTAAGCTCTCTTTTCCATCTTTGAAAGAAATAAAATATGTTAGCAAAATTTCTCGTTCCTTTCCAGATTTATTTACAGCAATATGGAATGAATTTCCATCTTATATAAGAACTTGTTTCTCCTTTCAGATTTTCAGCAAATCTTTGAAAACCGAGCTATTTCAACGATTCTTAGGCACTAATTCCAATTAGTGTTAACAGATATCTTTGTTTGCCGAATTAAGCTATTCACTCTTCTTTTGTAATCTTGCTATGTAAACCAAGTCGAGCCCCTAATTCTAGGAGATGACTCAGTATATAAGTCTATGATTTAGATTAGATTGATAAAATCCAGCAAAGAGGCCACATCTTGTTTGCTTCTGTTTTGGCTCATGAACTCCCTGCTAACTATCTGACCTCAAATATAATGGTCCCTCCTCTCTCGATTATACACATGATCAGCAGCCTCAGTTGTCATTTTTACACATTTTCCATGGACAAGGTATGTGATGGATAGTCTGGAATAGAGAGTTGTGGGGGGCAGAAATCCCACCCATCCCCACCTGTCCCCGCCAGGATCCTCTCCGTCCTCACCCATCCCTGCAAGGAATTACCTCCATCCCCGCCCGTCCCCATAAAAAGCAGCAATTACTTCTGACAGGATCATCAATTCCACAGTTTCTTTTGTGTTTGCGCTGCTGTTTTCCTTGTGGAATCTCTTTGGTGGAACCTTTTTTTGTTTTCTGTTCAGGTAATTAACTTATAAACCCCCTCTTTTACTAAGGCCGATGTGTCCATTATATTATATGGACGAACCCTGCTTCCAAAGCCTTCCATCCCCGTAAGAGTCCCGTTGGCTAGAAGGGGGGGTCCCCGTGGGAGTCCCGTGGGTCAGAGGGGGGTCCCTGTGGGAGTCCTGTGGGTTAGGAGGGATTCCCGCAATCTCCGTTCCCATGCAGACCTCTAGTCTGGAACCACCATGGGCTTGCTCAGAAATGCCTTGATCTCTACTGTAATCATAGTACTGAGGGTCAGAGACTCCGGATCTCCAGTCAAGGAATTGGGTGAGTGTAGTTGCCTCTGTGTTGATGGATGGTGTTTTCCTGGGTCTCATCCTGCTGTTTCCAAGCTGTGTCTTCTCATCTCCCTCACCTCTGATCTTCTTCACTGCATCTTCTCTCTCCTGTTCTTCTTCATTGCAAAACATAGCTTGCAGAACAGACTCGCTGTAACCATACCAATGTGACCAAACTGGAATGACAAGTGAGGTGATTAAATCTGTAGATGACACAAAACTATTCAATGTTGTCAAAATGCATACATGAGGACTGTGAAAAATTGCAGGAAGACCGTAGGAAATTGGAAGACTGGGCATCCAAATGGCAGTTGAAATTTAATTTGGACAAATGCAAAGTGCTGAACATCTGGAAGAATAATCCAAATCATAGTTGCCTCGTTAGAAGTCAGTACTTAAGAAAAAGATCTGGGTGTCATTGTAGACACTACGTTGAAATCTGCCCAGTGTGCAGATGCGGCAAAAAAGCAAAAAGGATGCTAGGAATTATTAGGAAAAGGATGGTAAATAAGCCCAGGAATATTATAATGCCTCTGTATTGCTCCATGTGAGTCATCACCTTAAGTATTGCGCATAGTTTTGGTCACCATATCTCAAGAAAGATATAGTGGAGTTAGAAAAGGTTCAAAGAAGAGCATCCAAAATGATAAAGGGGATAGAACTCCTCTCGTATGAGGAAAGACTAAAGAGGTTGAAGCTCTTCAGCTAAGGGGGTTATGACTGAGGTTTACAAAATTCTGAATGGTGTAGAACAGGTAAGAGTGGATCAATTTTTCACCCTTTCCAAAAGTATAAAAACCAGGGGACACTTACATGGGAATACTTTTAAAACAAATAGGAGGAAATATTTTTTATGTTTAAATCATTTTTATTAAATTTCAAAAGCAATACAGATAACTCAAACACATGTAAACAGAAACATAGCCATACAACTATTGCATCCCACCCATTCATCCCCCCTCGAGGAACAGCAGGAAATATTTTTATTACTCAAAGAATAGTTAAGCTCTGGAACTTGTTGCCAGAGGAGGTGGTTACAGCGGTTAGCATAGCTAGGTTTAAGAAAGGGTTGGACAAGTTCCTGGAGGAAAAGTTCATAGTCTGCTATTGAGACAGACATGGGGGAAGCCACTGCTTTCCATGGATCAGTAGCATGGAACGTTGCTAATATTTGGGTTTCTGTCAGGTACTGGATTGGCTACTGTTGGAAACAAGAGACTAGCCTAGATAAGCCGAGATAGGCCATTGGTCTGACCCAGTATGGCTGCTCTTATGACCTTCTCACTGCAGGCATGACTATATTACTTACCTCTTCATACTGTTCTTTCAACAGTTGCTGGAAGAGAAGATGCCTGAGCACAATTGCTATTTATTATATTGAACTAGTTTATCATGTAAACACCAATTTAGAATTCTACATTCAAGTTTTTCAGATTCTTTCATTCAAGCGCAATTCTGAAACTGGCGCCAATGCATGATTGACACACAATCAGCGGCCGCTTTTAATGCCATTATGTAAAGGGCATGCAGCCTTTATAGAATGGCCCTTAGCACCATTTCTGTGCCCAGCTCTGGGCACCAGAATTATGCCTGCTGAAACCTGGTATAAATCCTGGCACCCAACTTGTTTGTGGAGACCTATTATTCAAAAACACTATGTACAACTTCTTGGAATGCCTTGACCCATCCATACCCTTCTCATGGTTACACCCCTTTAGGGATGTTTGCTTAGGATTTAGGTTCCTAGTGTTATACAACAGTGCACAGCCAGATGCATGCACAAATTTTAATTGGTGCCAATTAATGTCAACATCAGGTTGTTAGCATCCAATTCCTTGTCATCAATAGGAGATGAATCCAGAGACTAGTGGGATTATGGCCATCAACCAGCAGGTGGAGACAGAGAAAACTAAGTTGCCCTAAGGCAGTGGTTCCCAACCCTGTCCTGGAGGAACACCAGGCCAATTGGGTTTTCAGGCTAGCCCTAATGAATATGCATGAAGCAAATTTGCATGCCTATCACTTCCATCATATGCAAATCTCTCTCATGCATATTCATTAGGGCTAGCCTGAAAACCCGATTGGCCTGGTGTTCCTCCAGGACAGGGTTGGGAATCACTGCCCTAAGGTATATCTTCGATGCATAGCCAACCAGTATATTCTATCTCCAGCAGGCTGATGGATGAGTTCCTCGCAGCTCCTGGATTTTGTGGTGGATTTCGAGCCAGGCTTGGCAGCCACCTGCTTCAGTTTTGTGGATCAGAAAAGAGAAATATTCCTGTGGCTTAGGCCTCAATTGAGAAATGTTCCTGTGGCTTAGGCCTCAGAGGAGAGATATTCCTGTGGCTTAGGCCTCAGAGGAGATATAATCCTGTGGCTTAAGCCTCAGTTGAGAAATATTCATATGGCTTAGGCCTCAGATGAGAAAAATTCCTGTGGCTTAGGCCTCAGAGGAGAAATATTCCTGTGGCTTAGGCCTCAGTTGAGAGATATTCCTGTGGCTTAGGCCTCAGAGGAGAAATATTCCTGGGGCTTAGGCCTCAGAGGAGAAATATTACTATGGCTTAGGCCTCAGAGGAGAGATATTACTGTGGTTTAGGCCTCAGTGAGAAATATTCCTGTGGCTTAGGCCTCGGTTGAGATCTATTCCAGTGACTTAGACCTCAATTGAGGACTATTCCTATGGCTTAGGCCTCAGTTGAGCTGCGGGATGTTGGCTGTACGGTGCCAACTGTGGGGGGCAACACCTTGGCTCTTCAAGGTCCCTTCCCCTTCCCCCCTGAAGAACCTGGATAACTAAATCCCATAAGCTCACTCGTTCTGTGGGTGTGGAGCTACTGAGGTCGCCGTTCTCTTCGGCGAGGCACCAGTAGGAGGAGTTTTTTTGCTGCTTTCCCGCATAGGGAAGCTGAGGCTTCGGCCTTAGTTGCACGCAGTCATGGTTGGTTACTCCGTTCCCTCCCTCCCTGTCTTTGGGTGGGGTGGGTGTATGTTTCGCAATGCTGCTTCCTGCTCCCTGCACCAGTCTGGGTTGGCTGTGAGGGTATGGGTGAGTGTGGTGTCATGGTGGCTGTGGTTTGCCGGAGTCTACTGGTTGCATTAGGTCAGGCAGCAGCGTGCAGTAGAAGGCCCTGAGGGCAGTCAGCCGAGACCCTTCTCTCCTGCCGCAGCTCATGGGGGGCAGCGTCACTGCAGCTGTCATCACCACAGCCATAAGTCTTTCTCCTCTCAGAGGAGGGATGACACCTCTGGCAGTGCTGCCTTTGCCGCCATTGACCAGCCGGCCCCAGTCGCCGCCGCACGGGCAGGGGGTTAGCCTTGACTGGGGCGCCAGTTCGCTTATGGCCTAGTGTACCTTGTTTAGCCCGGCCGGCTGACAGCTGTAGCTAGGATTAGTTTACAGCTCTTTCTCTCTTGATCAGAGTTTATTCTTTCCACTCCTTCTTGGTTCATACATGCGGAAGAGTGGACTGGAAGTTGGATAAGCTACCGCAGTGCCTGAGGTTGCCACGGTTTCTCCTTGGGACTCTGGGAAAGGTACTTGTCACTTCGTGGCATTCTTCTTGACTTTGGTCAGCAGTTTGCCTCCTGTGGGAGCTCTATGGATTTTGTGCTTTGAGAGGGCTGCAGTTAGAGGGGTAATCTTCGCTTGTCATGTTTCCAGGCTTGATGCCCTAGAACCTTGCGAGGAGAGAGGATCTGGTCTGTGGCGGTGCTCATGAGTTTTGCCAACAGCTAAGGACCATTGCCAGACATGATGGTTTCATGCCACAGGAGGTTATTTGGGGTCTGGTGGTCACAATAGGAGGCTGCTTTGCACTCATTCTATTTGTGGAAGGGCACTGTAGCTGTGAATTCTGCAACAGGATGATCTCAGGTGAGGATTGCTCCTGCTCATATGTGCTATGGGGATTAGCCTCTGTATGATCATGGGATACATACTCTCTGGAATTTCATATCTCCTTGTATGTGTACTACAGGGCAGGATTTGGGGACAGGGGATTTCAAATTCGCTTGTTTATTTCTCTCCCTACATTTTGGACTGCTTTGATACATCCCACTAGTCTCTGGATTCATCTGCTGTTGATGACAAGGAAGGTAAAATTATGTCCTTTCCTGATAATTTTCTTTCCTTTAGTCACAGCAGATGAATCCAGAGCCTCACCCTGTTGCAGAGTTTTTTGCTCTCAGGTGCGGTATGGACATGCTTTTCGGCTGAAATTGCATTCTCGATTTTAAAGCATCAGTGGTTCGGGTAGTGCATGTGAGGGAAAGTTACATATGTCTCATATGTTTCATGCCTTTTATGTGCTTTATTTCAACTGCTTTGCGAAGACCTATACTGGTTGGCCAGGAGGCTGTGCATCCAAGATATACCTGAGGGAAACTCAGTGCTCTCTATCTCCACCTGCTGGTTGATGGATGTAATCCTACTAGTCTCTGGATTCATCTGCTAAGACTAAAGGAAATAAAATTATCAGGTAAGGAAAAATGCTTGAGTACCTGAATAAATTCATGTAAACTGTTCTGAGCTCCCCTGGGAGAACAGTATAGAAAATTGAATAAATAAATAAATTTAAAAAAGATTTTTACCTTATTGATGGCTAATGGCTTATTAGCCAATTAAGTAGTGTGCACATCTGAGCAGCGCGCTCAAATCTAGGTGCCATTTATAGAATCTTAGAGTGCCACCTTTTTCAGGGCAGGTGAAAATGTATGTTTACTGGAGCTGGATCTATGAGCCTAAATGCACACGTGCCTATGTTGCCTTTAGTAAATAGGCTTAAAATAGATGCCTTTTTGTTTTTACATAAGCATCCTACTACCGTATATAATCAGGTTCTAAATTAAGTAGTATCTGTTGTACCCCTCGACTACTTTTTTGTCAAACACTGAATAGAACATGTGCTGAGTAATTCTGCTTTTCTTGCAGGGCTGATGCTACCATTAGGCAAACCAGGTGGTCTTCTAGCATACCAAAACTTTGAGGGGCAACAGAAAGTGCCCCTGAAAAAGCCCTTGCAGTGGTGACCTCCAATCTCCCACCCCTGCATCATCAACAGTGCACTGCTGCTACATCTCCCTGATTCTGATGATGGTAGCAATGACAATAAAAGAGGAAAGAAGCATGACACAGGACTAGGATTATCAGATTTCCTCTTTAAAAAAGAGGACACCTGGCCCTGCCCAATTCTGCCCCCAGTCCCCCCCATTCCACCTGAGCCCCTTCATGAACCTCATGTCTTCTTCCCTAAGCTCAGGGCTGTGCCTGGAAGATATCTGTGCATGCACAGATGTCACCACGATGATATCACATCCATGCGTGCATGCGTGTAATGTTATCGCATTGAGATCCACACATGCACTGAGGCCTCCAGATGTGGCCCCGAGCTTGGGGCCTTCCAAAACCCAGGCAAACTGCCAGGTTTTGGAAATCGCTCCAAGCACCCAGACAATCCTTTAAAAGGAGGACATGTCTGGGTTTTCCCAGACATCTAATCCTCTGGGGCCTCTGAACCCATGCATGTCACACTCCTAAAAGTCCAGTTAGTCCTGCCTTCTCTAATATAGACTTCCTGTTTGCATGGGAGCAGGACTGGTTAGACTCTCTCAAAGGCTCTGAGTCTGTACCTCACTTATTTCCTGTTTAAATTATATTACTGCTACTGCAGGTGGCAGGAGCAGCAATAAGGCCTTTTACCTAGTCTGGACACATGGGGGTGCTAAAGAGAAAGAAATGTATTGTTGATCTCTCTGTTTCCCTGCTGGTTAAATCTGTCAAAAGAATTTTGTTTGTATAGTACAACTTTAAGCATATGTAATGCAAAGACTTTCTTTCACAACTATCTTAGAAGCTAGACACAGATTTTGACGTATATCTGCTCTTGGGCTCAATCTCAAATCCAGATTTTTATGAAAAGATTATTGTCTTCTGCTAAGTCAGTCACTGTTTGATGTGTATTCATTAATTAAAAATCAGTTACACATTTGCTATGATTAAATACTTTTTTTAGCAAAGGTAGCAACCATTTTTATTTTTGTGTCCTCTTTGCAAATATAACCCTAGGCAAGAATGCCTAGGGTATTTAGCATCCTTGCACCAGCCCTGAATCCTTGTTGTCTTCCACACTTTTTCCCTTTTCATATGTGTCTTACAACCACACCTCTGCATTTCCTTCTTCTTTCAGTCGCCACCTCACTTTAGTTTCTAATGCTTTCTTCATTTGTACCTTTGCTTGTCCTGACTGCCTCTTGTGGTTTCATTGCAGTATATTTCTAGTGGTTGACTTGTCCTGCTGTCCAGAACCTATGTTACAGGTAAGTAACAATAATTACTTTCAAATGACAGGTTCACAAGTGGAAATCAGGCTGTTTCACATTTGCTTTTTATTACCACTGGATGGCACCATAAATAACTTAGAAACATGATGGATAAAGGCCAAATGGCCCATCCTGTCTGCCTATCCGCAGCATCCACTGTTTCCTCCTCTCCCTAAGAGATCCCACATGCCTGTTCCACGCTTTCTTGAATTCAGACACAGGCTTTGTCTCCATCATCTCTACCAGAAGATTATACCATGCATCTACCATCCTTTCTGTAAAAAGTATTTCCTTACATTAGTCCTGAGCCTATCACCTCTTAACTTCATCCTATGCCCTCTGACTCTGAAATTTCCTTTCAGTTGAAAGAGACTGGTCTTATGAGTATTTATGCCACATAGGTATTTACAAAAAGTCTCCCCTGACCCAGAAACAGGATGAAGGGTAGAGGCAGCTGAACCAAAAAAACGGCCTAAAACTAATACTTGTTAGTGTGAGTGGAAAACCCTCAGTCTCACAGCTTGCTATGGGAACAAGTCCCTAAACACCAGCTGCCACAATCAAAACCCAGAAAGGGTATTACTTGTGAAACATCCCTGGTTTTCCCACCTAAATTTACTAGTGCACAAATGTGCTAAAAGTACTAAAAGTGAAGTGCAATAATAAATGAAAAAATCACTAAAATGCAGTGAATTGGTTGAGCTATCTCTATTCCCTATCCGGGGGTCGAGGAGCGTACAAAATCACCCGGGCTGGCTCAAACACAAACAAAATCAAAAGGAACAAGAGTACTTAGCTTCTCCGTAAAGATCCTACCTGAGTGTATCATTATGGTTTTGGAGAATTGTTCATGCTTATTTGCAGTCTTCCCCATTTTGGGTGTCTGTTGTGCACATAGGTATTTAAACATTTCTATCATATCTAGGGTTACCATATTTGTAGGGCTACCAGACATCTGGATTTCCCCGGACATGTCATGTCCTTGTTTTGACGTCATCACATAGCATCCATGCATGCGCGGACTTCCTCCCTGCCCAACAAGACAGGCAGCGGGGAACAAAACTAGGATGGGCTTGGGTGCAGAAATGGGTGGGATTAGGATGGGCCAGGGAGCGGGGCTAGGGGGTCCGGATTTTCCAAAAGGAAAATCTGGCAACCCTACATATTTGTGAAGAGGACACATGACCCCACCCACACTCTAGAGGTTTGCACGGGAACGGGGATCGTGGGAATCCCTCCTTAATCCACGGGACTCCCTCGGGGACCCCCCCTCTGGTCCACGGGACTCCCACGGGGACCCCCCTCTAGCCAATGGGACTCCCACGGGGATAGAAGGCTTTGGAAGCAGGGTTTGTCCATATAATATAATGGACATATCAGCCTTAGTAAAAGAGGGGGTTTATAAGTTAATTACCTGAACAGAAAACAAAAAAAGGGTTTCACCAAAGAGATTCCACAAGGAAAACAGCAGCGCAAACACAAAAGAAACTGGAATTGATGATCCTGGTAGAAGTAATTGCTGCTTTTTATGTGGACAGGTGGGGATGGAGGTAATTCCTTGCAGGAATGGGTGGGGACGGAGAGGATCCTGGTGGGGACAGGTGGGGACAGAGAGGATCCTGGGTGGGATTTCTGTCCCCGTGCAACTCTCTACCACACTCCACCTATTTCCTTGGTCCTTCATCTTCTGTACCCTTTTAGTGCTTCTTTCTCTCTCTCTCTTTTCCTCCAATCCTCCTCCACAGGGTGCTTCTCTCTCTCTTTCTCCTTCCCCCCCCCCACGTGTGTGCTTTCTTTCTCTATCTCCATCCAAACCTTCCCACCCCCATGGGTGCCGCTCTCTCTCCTTCCAACCTCCTCTCTTGCTATTTCTGTCTATCCCCACCCATCTAGCACTACCTTACTCCGTGCTCTATTCTCCTGTACTCTCTCCTTTCTATAATGCTTCTCCAATCAACCTTCTCTCCCTCCATGCTGTTTTTCCAGCCTTCCTTCCCTACCTTCCTTTCTCCCTCCCTCCATACTGTAATTTAATCTTTGGGCAGCCGGTGAGGTAAGCTTGCTACTGCTGGCCTGCCCTGGAAGCACCTCTCTGCAAGTCCTACCTATGCGAGAACAGGAAGTTGCTGCAGAGAGGAGGTTTCCAGGGCAGGCCCGTGGTAGCGGGCTCACTCATTGTTGCTGCTGCCAGCTTCCCAAAGATTAAATTACAGCAGCCAGCTGGGGAGAAAGTAGGAGAGGGAGTCAGGAGAGAGAGATCAGAAGAGGAAGCAGCATCGGAGGAGGGAGGGGCCTGAAGAAACAGGCAGAGGAGTTGGGAGTGCTGGCTAAACTTGGACAGACTCCCCCCATTTTTCAAAAACCAGCTGGGCACCCAGACAGTCCTCAATAAAGAACAAAATATTTCCTTACATACGATATGAGCAACAGAAGAGACAGAGTAGACACCAAACCAGTGGAAACAATCACCATTCTGGCTTTATTGGTATGATAAAAGTTCAAATGACTCACCATGAGTCATGTTTCAGCCTGCATCAGGAGTCCCATAGACTCTTCAACATGTCCCCTCTCCTTGATAGTACCATTTTTCCCTCTGAATTTGGATTATATTCATCCTGTAAAAAAATTTCACATCCCATTTCCTGAAATTGGACTGATGTTCTTATTCATTTCGCCTGGAGAAAAATTCTAATCATTCCTCCCAAGAGAACTCCTTCCCTAAATCCAATTCCCACCCCCTCATAAAAGCCATTTTATTACCACTTGGTTCAAATAGTCAATTATACAATTTTGAGATCATTTCCTTTTCACCTCGAGCTTTTAACATGTATTCTATTCATTCTAGTGAGGTTTTATCCTTAAATCCTTTCTGACATTGTCTCTCCTTAGATAGCTTCTCAGCTGTAAATAGTGCTCAAAGTCTGTTTTTTACAATCCATATTCATTTTTCAATTCTGAGAATTCCCTCATCACTCCCTAGGGATCAAGAATTGTTCCAACCTGCTTAACCCAACTTCCCCCCATCCTGCAAAATCCCCGTATATAGAGCCTGGAAGAACTCTTTATTAAAACCTATGGGCATTAGACCTGAGTGTATCATTTATCTTTTAGGAGTTTTCCCTTCACCTCCTCCCAACTAGCCAGAGTAAATTTTGTGGTAGGTTTTTGTGGTAGGTAAATTTTGTGGAAACCCCTCCTCCCTATTCAATATGTTTGTGAGTGACATTGCGGAAGGGTTAGAAGGAAAAGTGTGCCTTTTTGCAGATGATACCAAGATTTGTAACAGAGTAGACACCGAAGAGAGAGTGGAAAATATGAAAAAGGATCTGAAAAAGTTAGAGGAATGGTCTAATGCCTGGCAACTAAAATTCAATGCAAAGAAATGCAGACTAATGCATTTGGGGATTAATAATTGGAAGGAACCGTATATGCTGGGAGGTGAGAAGCTGATATGGACGGGGAGAGGGACCTTGGGGTGATAGTGTCCGAAGATCTAAAGGCGAAAAAACAGTGTGACAAGGCGGTGGCTGCTGCCAGAAGGATGCTGGGCTGTATAAAGAGAGGCGTAGCCAGTAGAAGGAAGAAGGTGTTGATGCCTCTTTACAGGTCATTGGTGAGGCCCCACTTGGAGTATTGTGTTCAGATTTGGAGACCGTATCTGGTGAAGGACGTAAGAAGACTTGAAGTGGTCCAGAGGAGGGCGACGAAAATGATAAGAGGCTTGCGCCTGAATATGTATACCCTAGAGCAGTGTTTTTCAACCGCTGTTCCGCGGCACACTAGTGTGCCGCGAGATGTTGCCTGGTGTGCCGCAGGGCCGCCGGGCCCGGAGCTGACAGGGGGCTCGAGGCAGGGGCGCCAGTAGCTCGCCAAGGCAAAGTGAGTCGATCACCCAGGACTCACTTTGTCTTGGCGATCTAATCTATCGAGCCGACAAGTCTTCTTCTCCCCGACGTCAGTTCTGCAGTCGGAGAGGAAGTTCGGGCCAGCCAATCGCTGCCTGGCTGGGCGGAACTTCCTCTCCGATTGCAGAATTAACGTCAGGGAGAGCATGCGTCGGCGTCGGCTTTGGGGCCTGTTATCCATTGGTGGGTCCTGTTCCCCGATGGCAGCGGCAGCGGCAGCGGCAGTGGCTTGGGGAACGGCAGGGAGAAAGAAAGAAAGGGGGCAGGCAGGGAAACAGAAGGAAAGAAGAGAAACAGAAAAAAAGAAAGAAAGGTCAGGGAGAGAGGAAGAAAAAGTTGGGGGAGGGAATGAGGTGTGGAGGAGAGAAAGCATACAGGCTGATAGAAGGGAAGAAAGATTGGATGCACAGTCAGAAGAAGAAAGTGCAACCAGAAATCACCAGACAAGGTAGGAAAAATTATTTTATTTTAAATTTAGCAAAGTGGAGGCAGTATTACCACAGTTTTCAAAGGAATTTGCCCAAATAACTTAATAGTTAACTGGGTAAATTCCCAGAGATGAAAACTTCCCTTCACTTACTATGCACAGTTCTGAATTTATATCTGCTGTCTATATTTTACAATATGGTCACCTTTTACTAAACCGCAATAGTGGTTTTTAGCGCAGGGAGCCTATGAGCGTCAAGAGCAGCGCTGGACATTCAGCGCAGCTCCCTGCGCTAAAAACTGCTATTGTGGTTTAATAAAAAGGATGGAGGGTATATTTGTCTATTTTTGTATGCTATAAAAACCAAATACAGAGAGAGACTGAGAGCTGTTGACGAAGAGCTACGTGTGTGTCTTTCTTCGATTCCAGCCAGAATATCAGCTTTGTGTTCAGCCAAACAGGCCCAGGTTTCGCACTGAATAAAGTATTTTATAATTTTTATTTCGTAATAAAGTAATTATAAAATACTTTCTTTGTGTTTATTTGATTCCTATTCAAGAGAATTACTTTATATATAGTCAATATAGGCAGAGAGTTAAATTTTTTAACATTTTCTAATGGTGGTGTGCCTCGTGATTTTTTTCATGAAACAAGTGTGCCTTTGCCCAAAAAAGGTTGAAAAACACTGCCCTAGAGGAAAGGAGGGACAGGGGAGATATGATTCAGACGTTCAAATACTTGAAAGGTATTAACGTAGAACAAAATATTTTCCAGAGAAAGGAAAATGGTAAAGCCAGAAGACATAATTTGAGATGGAGGGGTGGTAGATTCAAGAGCAATGTTAATAATAATAACTTTATTTTTCTATACTGCCATAGTCAGACGACTTCTAAGCGATTCACATCGAAGGAAGGCTGGACATTCAGTGAATTACAAATGCATGAGGGGAATGTTACAGAAGAATAAGGGTAGTAAGGGGAGGGAATGTAAGAGGGGTTGGAAGGGGAGGGAAAGTGAGAGGGGTTGGAATTGCCTGAGAGATTGCTTCGGGTTTGTAGGGGGGAAATGTGTAGTCAGCGATGGTCAGTCTGTTTAGGTGATGAATATGTCAAACAGAGTGGTTTTGATTAATTTTCAGAATGCGTTGTAGGTCTGTCTGGTTTTATTTATGTAGTTTCCCAGCTAGGATTGTTGCCTGTTAGCTTGGAACATTAAGGTTCTGTCAAGGAAGGATTTGTATTTGCAGCCAATGATTTTAGGATAGGCGAAGATGTTTTTGTTTCTGGTTGTTCGTGTGGGGTTGTGTAGAGTGAAGTGTGTTTGCAGGTAGGAAGGTGCTAGGCCCCAGATTTGTGTGAAGCAGATGCATGCAAATTAGAACTGTATTCACGCTTCCATTGGTAGCCAGTGCAGTTTTTTGTAGTATGGGCTAATGTGGTCTTTTTTTCTCAGTCCGAAAATTAAGCGAACTGCAGTGTTTTGCAATAATCTCAGTTTCTTTATTGTTTTTTGTGGGATACCCAGGTAGACAATGTTGCAGTAGTCCAGGGTGAATAGGATCAGCGATTGCACCAGTAACCTGAAGGATGTTGTGTCAAAGTATTTTTTTAATAGTCCTTAGCTTCCACAGTGTATAAAAGCATTTCTTCACTGTTAAGTTTGTGTGGTCAGCTATGGTCAAGTGTGTGTCTAGTGTGATACCCAGAATTTTTATGGTTTTGGAAATCGGATATTCATGGTCGTTTATTTTTAATGATGTTCTCGTTATTTTGTCATTGGGGCTTGCCAAGAAGACTTTTGTTTTCTCTGTGTTTAGTTTCAGTTTGAAGTTGGTGGTCCATTTTTCAATTTCTATCATAGTGTGTGAGAGGTTGTCAATAGTTTCAGTTGAGATGTCATTTAAGGGGATTAGGATGGATATGTCTGCGTATATGTAGTGCTTTAAGTTTTTTTTTATATATATAATATTTATTTATTGAGCAAACCAGTACACACATAACATAACAGAGTAAAGTGACATCCAGCAATCCAGAAAAAAACGCCCTACCGGGCATACAGAGAGCAAAGGTCATAAACACAACCAAGATCAGATGTCTTAGGAACAAGAGGTGCTCAATACAATTTTCCATGTAAAACCCTCGGAAACCCCCCCAGGACATATTGTACCACCCCAATACTATAGCATACATTAGAATACACCGTAGAAAACCGGATCCAAACCCCCCCAACCCCCCCCACCCGCCCCTACTCCCGACCTGTGAAATATATATACGAAATACACAAAATAGACAAAAAATAGACAAAATGGGGAGGAAAACTAGGTCAAAAAGGGAAGAAGAAGAGGAAAAAATAAAGAGAAAGAGAAATGAACCCCATAAGAGAATCTAAGTAAGAATGAGTCTGAAGAGGGAGAGTACAGAAGAGGACAGAAGACCCCAGTAGATGCTAACAGTTCAATAATAGACTCCTCTCGCGATGGGGAAGGGACAGCCAATACTCCTCCCATACATCCTGAAATCGAGACCACCTTCGTTCATCCCGAGTGCCCGCAGCCCGTCTTTCCAAGAGAGCTAAGTCATAAAGAGACCCCTGCCATCGAGAGAAAGAGAGAGCATGTGGCTCTCGCCAAAAAGTCAAAATGGCTTTCTTAGCCAGCAAAAGGGCCTTAGAAATCAACTGCCGCTGCCCAACAGTGCAACCATGAAGCTCCGCCTCCTGGTAAAAAAGAGCTACACAGGGGTTACAGCTCGGGAGCCCATGAACCAAGGAGGACAAGAAGATCCAAACACGCTGCCAAAAGGCTCGCACAGAGGGGCACTCCCAAAACATATGCCCCAGGGAAGCAGGATTTACGGGACATTTGGGGCACCCCGCATGAGCTGCAATACCGGCCCGGTGTGCTCTGTGAGGGGAGATAAAAGCCCTGTGAAGGAATTTATATTCTTGTTCCCTATGTAACATGTTACATGATATGGTGCACAAATGGACAAAGCAGCGAGAGATCAATGCAGATGGAACTATGCAGCCTAAGTCAGCACTCCATGCCCCTGCCAACCAATCAGCCCATTCGGTCTGTAGGGGGAGGCCCAGAGCATCAACATAATAGCGAAGATGTGGAGCCGTGAACTCCCCCAACGCCAAACACCTCCTAAGATCCCATGCCACAGATCCGCTCAACCGATCCCCAGAGAAGCTGCGGACATAATGTTGGAGCTGGAAGTAGCCGAAAGCGTCCACCCTATCCAGCCCATACAGCGACCCCAATTTGGCAGAAGAAAGGAGATCGCCCCCATTGGAGAGAGTATCCCCTATTCTACGAACTCCATGTGCATGCCAAATCCTAAACACCTTGCTGTTACTGCCCGGTTTAAAATGCAAATTACCCACCAGTGATAGAAGAGGAGTTATGTTAGAGTTAATGCCCAAATGCTTACAAAGTAATTTCCAAATGTGTCTCATATAAGACCAAACGACATGTCCCCGGTAGACAGAGTCCAACTGGGCAGCTGGAGCATGTAACAAAAACAAACCAGAGATAGGGTGTAGAAAATCCCTGTCCACAGAAATCATTAAAAAAGAGGAGCTCTCCATACACCAGTCCCAAATCAATCTAGTCCCACAAGCCAGATTATAGGCACGAATGTCTAGCAGTCCAAATCCCCCCTGCGACTCAGGCAACATCAAAATACGAAGAGATAGCCGAGGCCGGTGCCCACGCCACAAGAAAGCCCTCAAAGCACTATACAACAGAGCTAAGTCCCTGGTCCGCAACCACAGCGGAAGAGTTTGAAATAGATAAAGCCACTGAGGGACAATCATCATATTGTACAAAAATATACGCCCCAAAAGGGATACCGGCAAATCACCCCACAAGCGGAGAAGCTCAACCGTGCTCCGGAGCAGGGGCTTCACATTGATCTCATAGAGTCGCGTGAGGGATGACGGTATCAGAACCCCCAGATATTTTACCTGCTGTGGGGCTTCCCGAAGCGGGAAATCAGCCCACGCATGCGAGATACTAATATGAAGAGGAAGCGCCTCCGATTTAGACACATTGAGTTTTAGGCCCGAGATTTCCCCAAACCGGTGAAACATCTCCAATAATCTAGGGAGGCCTGAAACTGGGTCAGTCAACATTACCATAATATCATTGGCAAAAGCCATGCAACGCAAAGAGGAATTCCCAAGCTCTACTCCAGCTATCTGAGGATGGCATCGAAGGGAAATCAACAAAGGCACCAAAAACAATATATAAAGCAGAGGGGACAAGGGGCAGCTCTGGCGAGTGCCCCGCTGGAGCACAAAGTCCGGAGAAGCTACCCCATTAACCAATACGGCCGCAACTGGGTGGGAATAAAGGGCCCCAAGAGCTCTCATAAAGAAACCCTCCAACCCATAATATCGCAACAAGGGGAATAAAAAAGCCCACTCTACTCTATGAAAGGCTTTTTCGGAGTCAAAACTAATAGCCAGCGGTGGTTGCTGCCGAGAAACACAATGGGCCAAAGCAAGGATGAGCTTCCTAACATTATGACCTGCTAAGCGCCCCCACACAAAACCTACCTGATCTGCACCCACCAAAGAGGGAACAAACTGGGCCAAACGGTTAGCCAGAACCCGAGCTAAAATTTTTATATCAACATTAATAAGCGAAATAGGTCTATAGGATCCCACAAGCAAGGGGTCTTTTCCCGGTTTAGGCAATACAGTAATCAGCGCTCGGTTTGCTCCAAGAAGAAACTACCCTACCTCCGCAGCGCTTTCAAAGTAGCCCGTAAAGGATCAGCCACATACCCCTGAAGAAGACGATAGAATTCCCCCCCAAAGCCATCAGGGCCTGGAGATTTACAAAGAGGTAGATGCTTGAGAACACCCAGCACCTCCTCTCGGGTTATAGGGGAAGCCAAGACCTCCGAGTCCGTCGCTGATAGTTTTGGTAAGGGCAAAGATTCCAAAAATGCCCGAATCTGAGATTCCCGACCTACTACTTACGCAGTATATAGAGAGCTATAAAAGGTGACAAATAGCTGTTCCATCTGAGACTGATCCGTGACCAACCTTCCCCCATCATCTTTAAGCGAGGTAATCAAATTGGCACCCTGCCTCACCTTAGTCATCTGGGCCAACATTCTACCTGGCTTATTACCAAAACGGTGTAGTCGGTACTTATAATAGAAAAGGGATTTGTGGGCTCTCTCATGAAGAAGTGCATGGAGTGCTGACTGGGCCGTCTGAAAAGCATGTTTATGAGACAGGGTAGGATTCTGAAGGACCAAAAGTCTACTATCCCGCACCTTGCGTTCAAGAACCAAGATTTTTTCCGCCAGCATTTTCTTACGTCATGCGCAGTAAGCTATCACAGCCCCTCGGAGCACTGCCTTGGCAGCCTCCCAAAACAAAGTTCCATTATCCCCATGGTCCCCATTAAATTCCACATAGTCCCGCCACTGCTGCTCCAAGTAAGATTTAAAGTCCGGGTCCAAATAAAGTGCTATCAGGAATCGCCAGTGCTTCCCTCCCCCCAGGGCGCCAGCCGAGAAGCTGATGTCCATCCACACCATGGTATGATCCGAGAGAGCCAGTACTCCAATCTCAGCCGCATGAACCGCATAAAAGGAGGAGCGCGAGAGGAAAATATAATCTATTCTAGAGGAGGAATTATGCACTTTAGACGTATGAGTGAAATCCCGCTCCCCTGGGTGTAGGGTCCGCCAGACATCCACTAGATCCCAAAGCCTCCAACCAAGTGGCAAGCCCATTATCGGACCTACCGGAGGTGTGAGTTGATCCCTTAGAGCGGATCTAGTATAGAGTTAAAATCCCCCCAAAAGATTTTCTGAGACTCATGGATTTGTGGTACAGACAGCAGTACCCCCAACAGTGTCCTATAAAAGGACCGCTGTGCACTGTTGGGTGCGTATACGGACATCAAAATTACAGGACGCTGATTAAGAGAACCCTGGGCAATAACATAGTGTCCCTCTGGATCTGAGAGGACCCTAGATGCAGTAAAAGACACCGATTTGCGGATCAACAGTGCCACCCCAGCCTTGGCTTTTGAGGAGGAAGCCGAGTAACACTGCCCCACCCAGGATTGACACAATTTACCATGTTCCCGTTCAGTGAGCTTAGTCTCCTGCAGTCCAGCTACATCAGCCTGATGTCTGGCTAGGCACTGCAAGATCTTAGTTTTCTTGATAGGAGAATTGATACCAGATACATTCCATGACACACACCTCAAACCCTTCTTAATAGGCATAAGAAAGAAAAAAGAACCAGATATACCAAAAGAGAAAAAGAGCACAAAACAGCTGCCGAGAGTCCCAGCCCATCCCCCAGCAGCCCAGTCTCCACATCACTTCCTCACATGAATCAACAACATACACACAGGTCAGGAGCCTCCCCCCCCCCCCCCCTCCTGAACTCCCCACTCCCTCCTCCCACCCAACTCCCCCAACAAACCAAAAACCACCACACCAAGAAGGACTCCATGTGGCCAGAAGCCCCCCCTCACAGCCCCTGAAAAACAGAGCCCAAGCTTCCAAGAAGGAAAGAAATTAAAGACAATGTTTGAAATATAACAGTATATATCAAAAAACAGTTCCCCACCCCCACTGAGTCCGTGTCAGTGTAGAGGATACATAGTCAATTCAAGCAGGGGAGCAGAAATAAAGAAATAAAAATGTCAATAAGATGGCAAACCGCTGCAGCAGCAGCAAGACAAAAATGTCACATCAAACCTGCATAAACTGGAACAAGTAAACATAGTCCAGGTCCCAAACCGGATTCCCCAAGTAGAAGTCTCTCTCACTCTCCAGGGTCTCCGAGTCAAATGTGCATACCCTCCGCAGAGGCAAAAAAGGCTGATCAAGCTCCCGGCATCAGGTCAGGGAACCACGTGGTCAGCTGGGTTCTGGCCGCCGCACATGTTTCAAACACCACCAGTGTGCCATTGTGGATAACCCGGAGCTTAGCAGGGAATTGCAATGTGAATCAAATCTTCTTCTCCGTGAGGGCAGTGCTGATTGGCGAAAAGCCTCGTCGAAGAGCAGCCACCTGTGCTGAGTAATCTTGAAAAAGCAGGATACGATGGTTTTGAAACTGAAGATCTTTTCGCTGACGGAAATTTTTAAGGAGCAGATCTTTTATGGCAAAATTCAATATACGAACTATCACCACTCGTGGTTTTACCATCCCCTCCTGCTTCCTGCCCAGTCTATGGGCCCTCTCAATGCGAAGCGGGCCAAAAGCAGGGGAAACCAGTAATTCCTCAGCTAGCCATTTCTCCAGGGCAGGCAGGAGATCCGCATCCGAAATAGTTTCTGGGATACCCACCAGACGCAAATTATTGCGCCTGGAGCGGTTCTCCAAATCGTCCAGTTTGTCGGTGGCACTCACCACCGTGCTTTTAAGCTGGCGTAGCTCCTCCTGCACCTGGGTAATCGCGTCCTCCGCGGTGCCCACACGGTGTTCCACCTCAGTCACTCGTGTGTTAAAATCAGCCACAGAAGCAGAAAGCGTCTCCAATGATTCCTGAACTTTATCAAGCCGGGAACCCAGAGCTAGGACCACGGCATCCGTGAGCCGTGACCCCATATCCTCACCCACGAGGTCTGGTGCCTCTACCTGGCCTGCCATCTTGCCATCAGGCCCTGGGCCCGATTTCAGCCGTTCCCGCTCCTTCCTGCCACTTTTTGTTGCCATCTCAGTGCTGTTTTTGAGCACATATTTGTCCATAGACCCGAGGGCAGCAGTGGTCTAGCGCTTGGGTAAATCCGCTCGAAGAATTTAGTTCAAAAGGGCTGATTTGGAGGGAGAACTTCAGAGCTCAGAGAGAACAAGTCTTCCCTGTGCTCTGCACGGCCACGCCCCCCCCAGTGCTTTAAGTTTAATTTTTGTAGTCGGTGACCTAAGGATGCTATGTAGATGTTAAATAATGTAGGTGATAGAGAGGAGCCTTGGGGTACCCCTGATGGATTTTTCCATGGGTTGGAGTGATTTCCATTGCTGGTTACTCGGTAGGATCTGTTTGTTAGGAATTCTTGGAACCATTTCTTTACCTTTCCTGAGATTCCCATTGCATCAAGGCATAGTAGCATGATTTTGTGGTCTACTAGGTCGAACGCACTGCTAAGGTCTAGTTGCAGAATCAGTGCGCTTTTGCCTTTGCTGAAAAGATCATAGAGGTGGTTTAGTATGGAGGCTATGACTGTTCCTGTGCTATATCCTTTCCTGAAACCTGATTGATGTTCGCTGAGGATGTTAAATTTGTCTAGGTAGTTTACTAGTTGGAGGTTGACCAATCCTTCCTGTAGTTTTGTGAAGAGGGGAATGGTGTACGGTAATCAGTATATGACCCATGTCTTTGTTTAGTATTCCGTTTGTAAGGGCCGTTGTTAGCCAAGTGAATAGTTCCATTTTGAATTCTAGTGGGGCAATTGTCATGATTTTAGGGGGACATTCGTCGAGTAGGCAGTTTGATTTGTTGTATTTGTTGAATAAATTTAGGAACTGATGCCGATTTGGGAATTCGAAGTGGTCCCAGATCATGTCTGCTCTGGTATTCTGGTCGTGGGGTTCGAGATAGTGGAGGATATCGTTTGTGGATGTGGGTAGAGTTGCTCTTAGGTCTGTGATTTTGTTTTTTAAAAAGTTGGCTAGGGCTTGGGCAGATGGGGTGCTCTCATTGTCCTTTTTCAGGATTCTTGTCTCTGTTAGTGTTTTTACTAGTTTGAACAATTCTTTGCTGTTTATTTTTTCTGTGCCTATTTTTTGTGCGTAGTGTTTTGTGCGTTTTTCTCTGATCATATTTTTGTATGTTTTCATTTTTTGTTTCCAGGTTGTCTTATCTGTTTCTTTGTTCGTTATTTTCCAGATTCTCTCCCGCTTTCATAGTTCCTGTTTATTGGTTAGTAATTCTGAGTCAAACCATTCATTTGGTGATCTATCTTTCTTTTTGTATGTTTGGTAAGGAGCTATTTGGTCTAAGAGTTCTTTACTGAACTTTTTCCATCTTGTAGGAAATTCCAGTATTTCATTGGTTGTAGGGCGAAGCTTATAGTGGGCCCAGAATTCAATTGGGTTTATAGTACTTCGGCTGGTTATTGTTTTTGTGTTTTTGCTTTTGTGTTTCGGCTGGGAATTCTGTTTTTGCCAGTGTAAGTGGAAATTGCCAATATGGTGGTCCGACCAGATGCATTTTTCTCAGGACCCTGTATAATATTGTATTTTGGGGTCTAGGATTTCTTTTTGAGAGAAGGTAACTATGTCAAGTTTGTGGCCTTTTTCATGGGTTATCTCTCTGTCTGGAATAGGGAAGTCGAGTGACATTAGGAAGTTGGCAATTTTGGTTACTTCTGGCTTTCCCTTTTGTTCTATGTGAATGTTTATGTTCCCTAGTAGTAGATTGTATAGGCCTTTTAGGGTATTAACGGTTAGGAATTCAAAGAATTCTTCTCTGGCGTTTGACCACTTTTTGGGTGGGATATAAAATAAAGTTGTTGTCAGTGAGTCTTCTAATTGAGCATTAGTGATTTTGCAAGTTAGTATTTCTAGGTTTTCTGAAGTTTTGGAATCTGTCTTGGTGTAGTTAAAGGGTTCTTTTAGTATAATCGCTAGGCTACCTCCTTTTTTCCAATTCTTGATAGTGGGGGTATTTTGTATCCCTGTGGTAGTATTTCTTTCATGATAGCGTCTGTGTCAGACACCAACCATGTTTCTGTCAGGAACAGAAAATTCAGTTGTGTTTGTAATATCCAGTCATATATTATGTGTGCTATGTTTCTCACAGAGCGGGTATCAGATAGTATCTTTTAATGTTATCGTAGCTGGTTGGGGTTGGAGTTTCAGAGTATGTTAGATTTTTTAGGTTTCTGTTATTGGTCTTGTTTCTGTATGGTTTGCGGGGTTTGCATTAATTCCACTGTTTTAGTGGTCATTACAATATGGGCATAGGGAGATGCACAACTTACTCCTGGTGGAATTCTATGAGTGCAGAATTTGTGCAAAATTCCTCACCCCCTTGGGATGCATAGAATTCAGTACAGATATGGGCAGTAGAGGAGGAAGTGAACCGCTGCACAATGGGTCACTTCCTCCTCCTGTTCCAGCTTAAACCCAGTTGTTTATGTGAACCGGTATCTCACATGTGAATTCCACCAGGAGCAACAATTGCTGGATAAGAATTATTAATGCCTCATCTAGAATGTTTTGTCCAGTCTTGGAGGCTGTGTATTCAAAAGGAGATAGAAAGTGTGGAAGTGACCCAACAAAAGGCTACCATACTGGGCCAGCATCCACACTAAGGGCTCCTTTTATGAAGCCGTGTTAGCGGTTTACCACACGTAATAAATTGGGATTAGAAGTGGGCCTTGTTCTGGAAGTTTTTTTTGGAGTTGGGGGGAGTTTGTTGATTTGGTTAGTTTGGCTGGTCTGTGCCAAGAGGGATAAGTGTGAATAGGTTGAGGGGATTTGTCTTCATTGCTCCAGCATCTAGACAGATTAGGTACAATATTCCTAGGAGTAGTTGATGTTTGTTAAAAATTGCCATGTTGTGTGAGGTGTAAAGGGAAGTAAGTCGTATCGGGTAGTGGAGGGTAATATCGGTAATTGTGTGGGTGTTGGTAGTCGGTGACAGGTTAAACATGCGGAGATAGGCTATGCATGTGGTGACAGGTTAAACATGCGGTATCAGGCTTTACATGTGGTGATAGGTTATACATGTAGTGATAGGAAATTCTACTTTACGGAGAGGGTGGTGGATGCCTGGAATGCGCTCCCGAGAGAGGTAGTGGAGAAGAAAACGGTGAAGGAGTTGAAAGAAGCGTGGGATGAACACAGAGGATCTAGAATCAGAAAATAATATTAAATATTGAACTAAGGCCAGTACTGGGCAGACTTGCACAATCTGTATATGGCCATTTGGGGGAGGATGGGCTGGAGAGGGATTCAATGGCTAGAAGGGTGTAGATGGGCTGGAATAGGTTTTGATGGAGATTTTGGAAGTTGGCCATTAAAAAATAATTACTGTGGGAACACTTACTGCTGCCTATTTAGGATGTGGTAAGGGCTCTCACCTTAACTGTGCGCTAACTGGTTAGTACCTGGTAATATCCATGTGCTAGCTCAGAAGTGAGCAATCTCAGTCCTTGAGGGCTACAACCCAGCTGGGATTTCAAGATCGAGGTAGCTCACCTCTGCGCTAGCTGGTTAGCACAGGAATGCTCACTTTCCTCCCATGCCATGCCATGCTCCCTCAAAAATAAACATAAAAAAGGTCTTCTTTTACAAAGCTGTGATACCCTGTTTCCCCGATGGTAAGACACTGTCTTATTTTTTTTGGAAGGCCAAAATATGCTCTAGGGCTTATTTTCGGGGGGATGCCTTATTTACCCATGAAGAAGACTACAGTACACAGTTATTGTTGAAAAAAAACAGAATTTTATTACGTTCGCGATAGGTACGTTCGCAATGCGTTCGTTGGAGGAAGAAAACGGTCGGCTGAAGAATCGGTCGGCCGAAAAATCGTACCGTGTATGGCCAGCTTTATCCATCATACAATATATTGTACCATTTAATGTCCCCAATGTTCTCCATCAGGGAAACACAGTAAAGAGATTATTCTGTAGTGCAGCATCAGAGGGGACTTGACAATGTGAAACCATTGTTTATATACCGTATGCATTTTAAACAGACTTTATATACAGTAAGTGGTATTGCTCACAGCAAAAGAAACCTGTCTGCGTGTCTCACTTTTGGATGTTCTGGCCGTGAACAAACTCCTGCAGTCTCTGTTAGGGAGGGATGAGGGAAGCTGCCTGTGTTTCCTTGCGCGGAGTCACGTGCGCGCGCTGCAGTCCTGTCACTTCCTCCCATATCCCTTTATGAGAGGCATAGAGGGATATGGGTGACTAAAACTACATCAGGTGTATACCTGACTGGGCCTCCGCGTGTGCGGATCGCCGGACTTGATGGACCATGGGTCTGATCCGGAGATGGCAGTTCTTATGTTCTTATGTTCACTTCATGACGAGGCGTGGCACGCAGCCATGGAGGCAAATACGGTAAACGGAGGGACCACACGGAGTCACCCACCGTACCACCCAATTCGGGTAAGCGCAGGTATCGGTGGGTGGCTTATTTTACATTTTTTTCTAAAAAGAGGGGGCTGTCTTATTTGATGGCCCTGCCTTATCATCGGGGAAACAGGGTAGATGTTTCTACCGCGCCTCGGGGCACCAATTCTATGCATCCTAAGGGGGTGAGGAATTTTGCACAAATTCTGCACTCATAGAATTCCGCCAGGAGTAAGTTGTGCATCTCCCTATGCCCATATTGTAATGACCACTAAAACAGTGGAATTAATGCAAATATAAATTTCCAGAACACTCTTAAGATTGCTCAATAACTATTACAGCAGACTTCTACTTAGGGTTCAAGGTGTACTCTTTATAAATTAAAAGAAATAGCAGGTGAACTACCCACTCCTGGCAAAATTCAAGATTCCAGATCCGAGATACATGAGGACAGCACATACCATACCTGGGATTATTCCAGAAATGAATTCTCCATAGCCATATCTAAGTGAGGACAGACAAAACAACCAGCATTCTCTTAGCATCACTTTATTCTGGTACTAACTCTGCGGTCCATCTTGGTGCTACTTCAAAAGCAATTAGCTAGTGGTCAAGGGGTGGGAGAGATATAATGAGCTGAGGATCAGCTGACAATTTTCTTATTTCCTACAAGTCACATTTGGGCATGATGAACACCACACCAGTTTTGTAGGTTAAGCTGACAAAACAAGGTTAAATTGTTGTTTAGGAGCTATCCTTCTTCAGATATGTGACTGTGGGTCTGAAGAGAGGAACTACGTATTTTTCGCACCATAAAACGCACCCCAGATTTAGAGGAGGTAAACAAGAAAAAAAACATTCTGAACCAAATTGTGCACCCAGCCTCCCCCACTCCCTGCCAGGCTCTGCACCCTGTCCCCCATCCTTGCGAGAATTGACACAGTCATTCTGAAAGCGGGGCGGGCCCAGGCAGCAGCGCAGACAGACGGCTGGACCACCAGGTTTAAGGGGCGCTTAAAAAGGAACTGCGGGGCGGGCGGTGTTTTAAAAAGGTAACGGGGGGAGGGGAAGTTATCATCTTCGTTCCAGAAGATGCACACCCTTTTTGGAAAAAGTGTGTCTTATGGACCGAAAAATACAGTATTTACACCATTGCCTCCAATACCAATTTATATTGTACCCCGTCAGGGCCGAAACAGAAGCAAACAAGATATGGCCTCTTTGCTGGCTTTTGTTAAATAGCACTACATGAACTGTATCAATGACATTTTTAAGACAATTATATGGCTCCAGATGTAGTTCAGACTATTTACACGTTCCAAACAAATGTTCCTTAAGTTCTACATATTTCAACTGTGATTTGATGTAGGTTAGACTCCCTTAAAGCAGTTTCTTAAGATAGTTTTTAGAATCAGCATGTCAAATTGCATAATGTCACCAATAATCTGAAGAAAAAAAAAATTTCTACCCCCTACAACTGACACGCCCTACTCTAGCTATACTCCCTCCACCTTTCTCGCGCCATATCCCAACTTTCCCTGGGTGCTGGCACCGCCCCGTCCTGTCACAAGGAAGCAGAAGGAGCACTTATAGAGCCGCCTCATCTTTTCCTCCCACTACCGATCACAGACGGAGTCGCTTCAGGTAGGAGCAATCCGTCCGCCCTGGGAAGTCCCTGTCACTCCCAGGAGCTCGGGTGAGGGGGGGGAGAGGGAAGGTCCCGTGAGACCGCGCGCACCGGCTGGGGTAAGCCCTCGCGCCACTGCCCTGCTGTAACTTGCACTGCAGCTTCAGGGCGGGGGGTTTGGCCAGAGTGGGGCTCGGCCAAGGGAGACCGAGACACCCAGCGGTTTGGCACTTTTCGTTGGTGGAAACACATCTGTGCTGGAGCTCTTTCCTCTCTCCGTGCCCGCTCTGTTCCAGTCCAGGTGGCTCCCGTGGGGCCCTTTAGGGCTCTGCCCTGCTGGCATTGCCCTCCCAGCTCTGTGCACGCTTAGTCATAGGGGGAAGGGGGTATCGTTTAAGGAACCTTTAAAAGTTAGACGTGGAGGAGTTTGGTTGCGCTTCCTGCACAAATGGACTTTTCTTTCTTGCATGAAAAAATGTCACCCCGGCCCACTGGAGCGTCTTAGATTAGAGTTTAATAGCAGTGATTTGCGGTTGGTTCATATTTCATTATTTACTTTTTTTCCTTTGCCACCTTTTCGGCTCTTTTGTGTAGGAGCACCACTCAGGTTTGTTATCTTTCCGGAAGAGAATTTGAAATTATAGCAAAAAAGGTGGCTGTGATTTAGGTTCTTTGAGTTATTTTGTTCAGAAAATATGCTCAGTTGTTGCCTTCTAAAGTTTAGGAAGTGCAGGACTTTCTTAAGAATGAGTGTGGTGCTCCTTTTGAAATGTGCCTTAATGTAATGCTAGCTAGGACCAGATATATAGGGAGGGGAGCACTGCATTTGCCTCACCACTCCAGGACTGGCAGAAAATCAGGACTGTTGTGTTGCTGCTCATAGTTGTACAGTAAAATGTCCGTGGTGTGTCTCCCTAAAGTAGATTTGTTGAACCTCAGCTGTGTTCCTGAAGGATGGCGCTGAAGCGTCAGTAATTTCTTCCGGTAGCTTCAGTTTGATTTAGCTAAAGGGATCAAAGTAACAGAAAACTTTTGCCTCCCCTCCCCCCCCCCATTGTATTTCCATTAATTTAATTTTCCCATCTAAAGCAGGAAAACACATTTCTTTTTCTTGCTTTAGAAATCCCCAGAGCAGGCAAACGATACAGAAAGGCAAATAGGTGATGTCCCAAATTATGGAAAAATAATTTTGATGGTACGTTATTTTTCCCTTTCCATAATGCAGGGTTCCTTAATACACCTCTGGAATATTGCCTTAACTTAGCTCACACTGTATCTTAGTAAATCTCTTGTACTGTACAGTCAAACCTTAGTTTGTGAGCATAATTCGTTCCAGAAGCATGCTTGTAATGCAAAGCACTAGTATGTCAAAGCGAACTTCCCCATAGGAAACGCAGATGATTTGTTCCACAACCCCAAAACTTTAATACTATATGTACTTGTATTGCAAGACCTCGCTCATTTAGAATAGTCACTACACTCCTGCAGCGTCGAAAAGAGAACCATCGGCTCAGTTGTGGTGATGTGACACGTGTATGTACTCATATTGCAAGACATTGCTTGTATATCAAGTTAAATTTTAATCAAATGTTTTGCTTGTCTTGTAAAACACTTGCAAACCAAGTTACTTGCAATCCAAGGTTTTACTGTATTTGGAAAATAAGTACCTCTGCTGAGTCAGGCTAAGATCCATTGAGTTCAGCATCCTGTCTGACAGTCTAAGTCACAAGTCATCTGCAGGTCTCCTAGTTCATTTCTAGAGATGAGCAGTGGCTCTCCCAAAAAACATCTGCTTAGGCCTCTTTTACTAAACTGCGGTAGAGCTTTTTACAGTGGGCCAGCAGGGTAAATGCTCCAATGCTCAGTCAATTCTTTTTTTTATATAAATTCTTTATTCATTTTTAAATCAAACAAGAAGTGCACATAAATATATCATAAATTGATTCCAATATAGCACTTTAAAAACTAACATATAAAATATAATAGACCATTAATGATAAAACCCTACCCACCCACCCTTCATCAGTTATTCTATATAAAATATATTATACTATTATTATAAACATAGTTATAAAAATTTCCTTCCTAAATCCTCCCTCCCCCCTGAGTGTGCATATAATAAATCTAAAAAAGGAAGAAAAATGATGCCTATTCATTATAATACTTTTCCAATGGCTCCCAAATCTTTACGAAGCAAACTTGGTTCTTTTTGTTGCATAGAGCGTTTTGGACCCCTGTTCATTTACAAAAGTTAGATAGCTCTAAATCTAATAGATGCTGGCACTGTAATCTGGAACCAGGGACATTGGATCATCTACTTTATTATTGTCCCTGTATTAAGTTATTTTGGAATTCAATTTGGACTCAAGTAAATTCTTTTTTGGAAAACCATGTTGCGCTTTCCTATGATACTGTTTTATTTGGAATGGTTATGAGAAAAAAGAGTCAAATATCATCACACAACAATAAACTTTTATTAATTATGACAGGGGTTACCATTCAACATATTACCAATAACTGGAAAAATTACAATAATCTTAATTACACATTCTGGTGGAATTCATTATGTCATATTTATAAGATGGAAAGAGCAATAGCGTTGCAAAAAGGGAATTATAATAACTCAGTCAATTCTTATAAATGAGAGAGAATTTACCTCACTGACCCATGGTAAAAAAGCTGTACTTCAGTTCAGTAAAAGCCAGTGTTAATTTTTTGTGGACTGCTCCTCCAGGAACTTGTTTAGTTTTTTTTTGAATCCCATTGTTTGTCACCTTGACCACATTGGGCTAGATTCACTAAGCCCACCGATCAAGTCCCGACCACTTAGCGACCCCTTTGCGACCTGATTTTCCTCCGACCCGATTCACCTCTGATCAGCATGCAAATATAGGCAGGCAGCGATTCACTAAAAAAAGAGGCACACTGACTGGGCTGGCCAATCCCAAAACAAACGACTGCTGGGGCCAGTCGCTCACGTCTTTTTGACTGCATCGCCTGCTCTCTGCCCCAACTCTCCTGCTCTCTCCCCACTCCTGATTTTCTAGTTCTTTGTCTGCCCCGATCACCACTCTGCTTCTGCCCTTACTCTCCTTGCCTTCCCCGCAGTGCGAGCCCGTGATTTAACCAACAGGTTTAAAGTGGGTTAAAACCACGGGCTCGTCAAAGATTTTTTTAAAAAGTTCTTTTTCTCTACCGGGCACAGAGGGCCAGCGCACGCGCAGACCATCTACAGATGGTCTGGGCATGCGTCGGGATCGCAGACCGGATATGGATTCGAGGGAGGTCTGCTGTCTGCCTGGAGCCAGAGTACAGGATGTCACCACCTGTCTTGATAGACTACTCAAACCCCAGGACAACTTTCCCATGCTTCTCGTCCATGTGGGGACAAACGACACTGCAAGGAACACCCCGGAGAACATCACCAGAGACTTTAGAGCCCTGGGCGAGAGGCTGAAGCAGACCGGAGCGCAGGTGGTCTTCTCCTTTATCCTCCCAGTTAGAGGCAAGGGGAGAGCCAGGGACGAGCATATCCTGAGGACTAACGAGTGGCTACAGGGATGGTGCCGGGATATGAACTTCGGATTCCTGAACCATGGAGAGGCGCTACAGGGACTTCAGGGACCAGACGGACTCCATCTGACCAGTAGAGGTAAGTACGTCTTCGGACACCGACTAGTCCGCCTGCTTCGCAGGGCTTTAAACTAGGTAAGTCGGGGAGGGTACCCACTCACATACCAGCGCAGTAAGGAACTATCCTGATGAGATGAGTCAAAGCTCCGAGGTAAGTACCCACACTGCAAACAGTTCTCTAGGGGTCATACCAACTCGGGTAGAAAAAGTATCAAAGGGATTTAGCAAACATAAAGAGTGGAGGGCTATGTATGTTAATGCACACAGTTTAGGTAATAAAATTCTAGAATTAGAGACTGAAATAAGGAATGCAGACCTAGACGTGGCAGCGATATCCAAAACTTGGCTAACAGACTCTCATGGGTGGGATATGGCTATACCGGGTTACAACTTACTTCGTCGGGACAGAGAGGGCAGGTTAGGTGGTGGGGTAGCATTATATATTAAAGAGGACATCAAAACCATCAGGATTACAGATGTCAAATACACAGGGGAATCCCTCTGGGTAAACCTGGCAAGAGGCAGAGAAAAGTGCCTGTATCTTGGTGTGGTATACAGACCCCCTAGACATTGAGAATATCACTCTAAGGGGAGACACTGTACTACTTGGGGACTTCAATATGCCTGATGCAGACTGGAGCACACTTTCAGCGACAACCAGCGCTAGTAGGAGGCTATTAAACTCCATAAAGGGAGCCCGTCTCAAACAAATGGTAATGGAACCCACTAGGGCCCAGGCAATCCTCGACCTGGTACTCACCAACGGGGAAAGCGTCTCAGAGGTCTCAGTAGGAGATACGCTAGTCTCCAGCGACCACAACATAGTATGGTTCAATCTTAGGAAAGGCTTCCCTAGATCAAACACGAAAACAAAGGTACTCAATTTCCGTGGCACAGACTTCGCACACATGGGAGATTTCGTCTATCGGACGCTGCAGGACCAAGTGGAGACCGATGATGTAGAAGCTAAGTGGTTAACACTGAAATCAACCATACATGAAGCAACTAGCCACTTCATAAAATCAGTAAATAAACGACAAAGAAACAATGAACCCCAATGGTTCACCGCAGAGATCTCGCACCTTGTTAAGGAGAAGAAAAAAGCATTTATTTCCTACAAGCGTACGGAAACAAGAGAAGCTATCATGGAATATAGGACCAGATCTACAGTGGTCAAAACAGCAATTAGGGAGGCCAAACTTCGTGTGGAAGAAACTCTAGCAAAGAACATTAAGAAGGGGGACAAATCCTTCTTCAGGTATATTAGTGATAGGAAAAAGAACACAGACGGGATAGTACGCCTTAGCAAACCGGATGGGAATTACGTGGAAGCAGATTCAGATAAAGCTGAACTACTGAACGAATACTTCTGCTCGGTCTTCACTTGCGAGGCACCAGGACATGGTTCTCAGTTAGAGGCTAAGTCAAGTGCGGACGACCCGTTTCAGAATTTTGAGTTTACACCAGGTGAAGTTTACAGCGAACTGTCAAGACTAAAGGTAAAAAAAGCCATGGGACCAGACAATTTGCACCCAAGAGTGCTCAAAGAGTTGTGTGCGATGTCCTGGCGATACTCTTCAATCTCTGATTACACATCAATAGTGTGTAAACTCATGGAAACTTTAATTAAACGCAAATTAGACACGATCCTGTATGAGGGGAATCTACGGGATCCCAATCAACATGGATTCACCAAGGGTAGGTCCTGCCAATCTAATCTCATCAACTTCTTTGACTGGGTGACAAGGAAGCTAGACTTGGGAGAGTCTATGGACATCGTGTACCTGGATTTCAGTAAAGCATTTGATAGCGTCCCACACCGCAGGCTGTTGAGCAAAATGAAATCGATGGGGTTAGGAGAAACACTAACTACTTGGGTCAATGATTGGCTAAGTGGAAGACTTCAAAGGGTAATGGTTAACGGTACCCTCTCTAAAACATCGGAGGTGACCAGCGGAGTACCGCAGGGTTCAGTCCTGGGCCCACTCCTTTTCAACATATTCATAGGGGATCTGACTCAGGGGCTTCAGGGTAAAATAACATTATTCGCCGACGACGCTAAACTATGCAATACAGTAAGTGAATGTAATTTACAGGATAGTATGGCACAGGACCTGCTTACATTGGAAAGATGGTCCTCGACCTGGCAGCTGGGCTTCAATGCTGGGAAATGTAAGGTTATGTACCTCGGTAGCAGTAATCCATTCAGAAATTACACCTTGAATGGAGAAACTTTAACTAGGCGGAACGAGACCTAGGAGTAATCATCAGTGCAGACATGAAAACTGCCAATCAAGTGGAGAAGGCTTCATCTAAAACAAGGCAGATGATGGGATGTATCAGTAGAAGCTTTGTCAGCAAGAAGCCTGAAGTCATAATGCCATTGTACAGAACCATGGTGAGACCTCATCTGGAATACTGTGTACAATTCTGGAGGCCACATTACCGTAAAGATGTGCTTAGAATTGAGTCGGTTCAACGGATGGCCACCAGGAGGATCTCGGGTCTCAAAGGTCTCTCGTACGAGGAGAGACTAAACAAACTACAGCTCTACACTCTAGAAGAATGTAGGGAGAGGGGAGACATGATTGAGACATTTAAATACATCACAGGACGTATCGAGGTGAAAGATATCTTCTTTCTCAGGGGACCCTCTGCCACCAGAGGGCATCCGCTCAAACTCAGGGGCGGGAAATTTCATGGCGACATCAGGAAGTACTTCTTCACAGAAAGAGTGGTTGACCGTTGGAATGAGCTTCCAGTGCAGGTGATCGAGGATAGCAGCGTGCTGGACTTTAAGAATAAATGGGATACCTATGTGGGATCCCTACGAGGGTCGAGCTGGAACATCAGTCGCTGGGTATAGACTTAAGAGGATGGGTCAGCAGACTTGATGGGATGATCGAGACCTGCATAGTGTGGACTTTAAGAATAAATGGGACTTTAAAAATAAATGGGATGCCTATAGGGGATCCCTAAGAGAGTCAATCTGAATAAATAGTCACTAGGTATAGACTTAAGAGGAAGGGACAGTAGGGTGGGCAGACTTGATGGGCTATAGCCCTTTTCTGCCGTCATCTTCTATGTTTCTATGAGATCGATCTGGGCTGTCGGTTGGGGACATGATTCCGAACATCCTCATTTGCATGAGGGCGCTTCATGAATCATCCCCCCTGCCATGGTTCGGATCGGATCCGATCTATGGTCTTAGTGAATCTAGTTCTAGCCCATTCTCTGGTAAATTCCAGAGCTTAATTGTGTGCTCCTTGAAAAAAACCACTTTCTAGGCTTTGTTTTCAATTTCCTGGTAATTGGTTTTAGGACAGTAATCCTCTACAAACATGATTTAATGGGACAGAGTCAGTATGGGTTCAGCCGAAGGAGATTTTGCCTCACCAATTTGCTGGACGTCTTTGAAGGTGTGAATAAACGTGTGGATAAAAGTAAGCCATTTGATATAGTATACAGTACTCCCCTGATATTCACGGGGGTTCCGTTTCAGGAACCCCTGCGAATGCTGAAAAACCATGAATACGTTTTTTAGCGGGGTGAGACAGGAGAGAGCAGCCGGAGCGCCTCTTCCTGTACTAAAGTCGGGCCTCCTGATTGGTGAGGCCCGACTTTAGTGCAGGAAGAGGCGGTCGGAGCATACCGCGAGTGATTTCCTTCACTCGCTGGTGCTCCGGCTGCTCTCTCCTGCCCAGTCATTCACGGTCGGAAAATACCGTGAATGACGGACCATGAATCGCCGACCGCAAATGACCGGGGGAGCACTGTATCTAGTTTTTCAGAAAGCTTTTGAGAAAATTAGAGTCATGGGATAGGAGGAAAAGTTCAGTTGTGGATTAGGAATTGGTTATTGGATATAAAACAGGGTAGGATAAAATGGCCATTTTTTTCAGTGCAGGAGCACAAACAGTGGAGTGTAGCAGAGATCTGAACTGGTGCTATTTAACATATTTATAAATGATCTTGAAATTGGAACGACGAGTGAGGTGATTAAATTTACAGATGACATTAAACTTTTCAAAAATAGTTAAATGCAGGCAGACTTTAGAAAATTGAAAGACTGGGCGTTCAAATGGCAGATGAAATTTAATGTGGACAAACGCAGTGATGCACATTGGGAAGACTAACCCAAATCGTAGTTACCAGATGCTAAGGCCCACATTGAAGGTTAGTGCCCAAGAAATAGATCTGGGTGTTATTGTAGACAATATGATGAAACCTTCTGCTCAATGTGTGGTGGCAGTCAAAACAGCAAACAAAATGCTAGAAATTATTTTAAAAGGGATGATTAACAAGACTTAAAAATGTTATAATGCCTCTGTATCGTTTCATGTTGCGACCTCACCTTGAGTATTGCGTTCAATTCTGGTCACCTTATCTCAAGAAAGATATAGCGGAACTAGAAAAGGTTCAAAGAAGAGCAACCAATATAGTAAAGGGGATGGAACTCCTTTCGTATGAGGAAAGGCTAAAAAGGTTAGGGCTCTTCAGCTTTGAAAAGAGATGGTTGAGTTGAGATATGATTGAGTCTACAAAATCCTGAGTGGTGTAGAACAGGTACAAGTGGATCAATTTTTTTTTTTCCACTCTGTCAAAAATGACAGACTAGGGGACACTCGATGAAGTTACAGGGAAATACTTTTAAAACCAACAGAAGGAAATATTTTTTCACTCTGAGAATAGTTAAGGTCTGGAACACATCGCAGGAGGTTCTGGTAAGAGCGGTTAACAGATCTGGTTTTAAGAAAGGTTTGGACAAGTTCCTGGATGAAAAGACTATACAGTATTCTGGTATTGAGACAGACATAGGGGAGGGAAGCCACTGCTTGCTCTGGATCAGTAGCTTGGAATATTGATACTTTTTGGAGTTTTGCCAGATATTAGTGACCTGGATTGGCTACCGTGAGGATGGGCTAGTGGATTAGATGGACCATTGGTCTGACCCAGTAAGACTATTATGTTCTTATGTGTTTGACAGCCGAGTGCCCCTTTTACAAAGCCACGGTAGTGAATCTGCTGCAGGAAATATACCAAAGCCCATAGGAATTGAATGGGCTTTGATGCATTTGCTGTGACAGATGTTTAAAAGAGGTCCTTAGATAGCTGTTCCATCCCAGTCATGATTTTCAAATATCTGTCGCATTCTCTGACATCTGTTCTCCAAGTTTATCTTATCTTATGAGTTTTATAACCTTCAGCTTCCTTTATTCAGGTTTTATGTGGGTAACGATGAAGAAAACTGGGTCATTTCTAAGGATGTACAGCTGTATGTTCCTAGATAATTAACAAAAGCCAACAGCAGCTAGTCCCAACAACAAAAATTTTTGAAATAAAAATGTTTTTAACTCTTTATTTGGCATTGTTGCTCAGAAGCAACATGTTTTCTATGGCTCTTATGAAGGGTTACCAGATTTTCCCGGCTGAAAATTTAGACCCATGACCACATGACCCATCCAGTTCCACCCGACCCTGACCCGTTCCGCCTGAGTCATGCCCCGCCCCCATCAACCTGTTTGCTTGTCAGGAGGGCAGCTACACATGCGCCGGTGTGACGCGGTGACATCATACACATGCGCGCATGTGTGTGATGTCACCAGGTTGCATCCGCAGATGCCGTCCCGATGTCACTTCTAGCTGGAATCTTTTTAAAACCGGACAAAGTGCTGGGTTTTGAAAAGCTGTCCAGACTCCCCAGACATGTCCTCGAATAGGAAGAAATGTCTGGGGAAATCCAGATGTCTGGTATCCATACTCTTTTGGGAAATCTGCATCTCCAAATGCCTGTTACTTGGCATTATTGCTCTCGTTCAGCATCAAGCTACGTAAAGCAGCCATTTCACCATCTGCCAATTAAAGGGTTAAATCTTTCCTACATATACCATAATGACGAGGTCTAGAATGTTCCTTTAGCTTATTTCATAAAGGAGGTATCCTATTCCCTTTATCTGCTGTCCTTCTCTGAACCTTTTCTAATTCTGCTCTATCCTTTTTGAAGGGATGATCAGAACACACAATCTCAAGGTGTCTTTCTTCTATCGCCCCTCCCTAAACTTTTGTAATTTAGGGGGCTCTGCTGATCTAGGTTAGACTGGCTCCTTGAACGCCACACTATCTGGAGAGGATTGGAGAGGATTAGGTGAGTGACCTCTGGGTGACTAGAGCTGAATGTCGACCTGTTGCTCGCTAGCATTTGACATAAATAACCAAAACACAGTGTCCTAAAGGTCTTTGCTCTGCTCTGATGATAACCCAGGTGCCTCTGAAGTCAGCAATTCTGTCTGAATGTATTTAACCCTTTAATTGGCAGATGGTGAAACAGCTGCTTTGCGTAACTTGATGTAGAATGAGAGCAACAGTGCCAAGTAACAGGCATTTGGGGATGCAGATCTCCCTTAAGAGCCATAGAAGACACATGTTGCTTCTTAGTAACAATGCCAAACAAAGGGTTAAAACAAGTAGATGTTGCCAAAACTAATTGAAAACTGATGGGTTCTGTACCTCGGTAAATGTTTGTCAGCATGAGCCGCTCTCTTCTGATGTCACTTCCTATCATGGGACCATTTCTGTACTTTGCCTTCTACTGCCATATCCAACATTTCACTCTTCCCCTCTTTCCCTTCCACCCCTCCATTATCATATACAGAATTTCTTTCTCTCCCCATGCACCATCTCTCTTTGCCCTCCATCCTATGTTCAACATTTCCCCCTCTCTCTTCTTCATATGTCTCCCGCCCCTCCATCATATGCAGAATTTCTCCCTCACCCCTTTCTACCTCTTTGTTTCATCTCTCCCTTCCTCTCCTCCACCCCATGTCCAACAATTTTTCCTCTTTCCCCCCAGTGTAGCAGCCATCTTTCTTACACCCCCCCATGCAGCAGCTTTTCAACCCCTCCCCCCCCCCAGTGAGGCCTAACATACCTCTGGGTCTCCAAAAGCAGCTTCAGCAGTGGCAGTGGCTGGCTGGCAGAAGCAGCGCTCTGAACAAGCTGCTTTCTGCTCTACTGGGCTTCCCTCTGCTGCATCATCAGAGGCCCAGAAGTATGTCAGGTCTTGCAGGTAGTGGTGGTGGGGGGTGGAGGGGGGCACTGAATCGGTGAGACCAATTGATTCCAATAGATTCGCTGTAATGAGTTGATTTGAATTGACAAATCAGGCAGCGCTACTCCAAATAGGGGTTAACTTCATATAGTTCTACGTACAGGGAATAATTTTTCTATGTATGAAACAGGGCTTTCATTAAATAGTGTGTATATATATATATATATGTGTGTATGTATGTATGTGTGTGCTGTATATCAACAAGGGAGGAACCAAACAGGGGAAAACAAAACCACAAATATAAATGCGCAAAAGATAGAATGAAATTGTCCAAACTAATAAAAGTGTCCGCCAACTCATCTGATAGTGTAAAAACCTTTGTTCATCCAACGACTCAATGACCCGATATGCACATGTTTCGGCCAACTGGCCTGCCTCAGGAGTCTTAAGAGCCTCAAACGCCAATAAAAATTGGCGTGATGTCAACTAACAAAGGTATTGTCAAGCTTCAACAAAGATAAATAAGGAAAAACCAAGCAGAAAATGCTTGTGACGATTTCTGGAAACCAAGGATAATACTGGCGTACTGCACATAGCACCCTAGGCCTTGCATTCATCACTGGGACATAGTCACTGGAGTGGTCTTCTTGCACTGAAACACTGTCACTACTTTTCAGTAGTCCCCAATTTTAATTTTAATCGATAGGAACTGGAAATTGAAATCCAGTTTGTTTTTTAAGCTCCAATGTTTCCCTGTATCTGTGAATCTGTTTTTTTCAATTATCTCATCCATTGACTTAACTATCATGTCTCCTATATTCCTATTGAAACTGGAATGGGACAGACCAAAGGACCCTGAAGCCCAGTATCGTGTTCGCAACAGTGCCCAATCAGGTTACAAGATTCTGACAATATACCAAAAAAGTAAAACAGATTTTATGCTGCTGTCTAGAAAAAAGTAGATTTTCCCAAGTCCATCTTAATAAAGTTTATGGACATTTAGGAAGTTGTCCAACCCTTTTTAAAACCCTGCTAAGCTAACTGGTTTTACCATATTATCTGATAATGAATTCCAGAGCTTAATTACATATTGAGTGAAGAAATATTTTCTCTGATTTTGTTTTAAATTTACTACTTAGTAGCTTCATTGTGGGCCCCCCAGTCCTTTTTATTTTTAGAAATGAGTAAACAAGTGATTCACATGTACCATTTCTACTCCACTCAGTATTTTATAGACTTCTATCGTTTCTCCAAGCTGGACAGCCCTGGCTTCTTTAGCCTTTCCTCTAGTTGTCCCATCCCCTTTATCATTTTCATCATGCTTTTCTGTACTTTTTCTACTTCTGCTATATCTATTTTGAGATGAAGTGATCATAATTGCACACAGGATTTGATATTAGGCCATAACTTGGCTCAATACAAAGGCATTATAATAGTCATAAGTTTTGTTTTCCATTCCTTTCCTAATAATACCAAACATTCTATTTGCTTTCTTAGCTGCCGGTGCACACTGAGCAGAAAGTTTCAACATATTGTCAATGATAATACCTATATCCTTTTTCTGAAACTCCTAATGTGGAACCTTATACCATGTAGCTATAGTTTATTTCCTCTTTCCTACATGCATCACTTTGCACTTTTTCACATTATATGCCATCTGTCATTTGATGCACAGGCTCCCAATCTTGTGAGGTCCTCTTGCAATTTTTCACAATTGTCTTGTGATTAACAACTTTGAATAACTTATCATCTGCAAATTTAGCTCCCCCCACTTTTTTTTTTTTTTTTTTTTACAAAACTGCGCTAGCGTTTTTAGCGCCGGTCATGGCGGTAACAGCCCTGAAGCTCATACAATTCCTATTAGCATCAGAGCGGTTACTGCTATGGCCGGCACTACAAACTGTGCTACAGTTTTGTAAAAAGGGGGGAGCGGTGTTTACCTTGCTTAGTTATTCCCATCTCTTATGCACTTGTAGTACCCATGTCTGTTTTATCATTCCTTCTGTGAGAAATTCCCTAACCCCAATTTGTCCTGTTTCTGTTTTGAAAAGATTCTAAGCTTTTTCAAGCAGAGATTCTCTCTGACATGTTTCAATGTCCACCACTGTGTACATCTGGCAGCGCTATAGAAATAAGCAGTAGTAGTATCTCTTGATCATTTAAAAATGTTAAAAAGCAGTGGTCCCTGCATAGACTCTTGAAAAGTACCACTCTTTCAACTGAGTTAAACAGATATTTAGGAAACATCTATTAGGATAAATATTTATTCTTTTTCTGTTGTGTTATGCAATAATTTACTTTTTTTAAGGACAAAAGAATTGCAGCTGCTGGGTCAGAACAGCGGTCCATTGTGCCCAGCAGTCCGCTCATGCGGTGGCCCCTAGGTCAATGATTGCTGTTAGATGTGGTGCTGTGCACGAAGGATGTTTGAATTTTTCCTCTGAAGCAGCCAAAAGAGTCGACGAAACAGTCTCTCTTGTTGAGAGCTATGAGACGGTGATCAAGTTGTGGACATAGTGGAGAGGAAAGTCCCATTTCTGAGAAGTCCAGATACATGCACCTGACTGGCAGTTTTCATTTTTATGTTTAAATAATGTTTATTGAGCAACAGAAAGCAACACATCAATGCATGAACCAGCAATACAAAGAAAGCACATCACAACCAGGAAAGAGCAAGCTTAAACTTTTTGCAATATCAACCTCTAACCCCAAACCCTACCCACCCCATCCGCCCCCCTTATCCCAAGACAAGAAAACAAAGAAGAAAGTAAAAAACAAAAAACGAGAGAAGAAAATATGAGAGGAAAAGGCAAGAACATGAATTACAGCCTGTGACAGGTACAGCAGCTCAGAAGTTCATAAGTCTACTCCTTGCCACAGGAGAAAAGGAATTCCAGAAGGGTCCCCAGATACTCAGGAACTGCCGGCCTGCTGCAGATTCCAGAATTCGGAGCTGAGTACGCTCCATTTTCAGCAGTGTTCATGTGTTGTCTCCATAGGTGAAGAGCAGGTGCCTGCTGCTCCAGCCAAAGCAACAAAATAGTCTTTTTTTCCTTGAAGCATCGCCCGTTGAAGAAAAGCAGGGTAGCCTTTCGAAGTGGAAGATTGCAGAGAGAAAACATCAAAAAGGACATTTGCCTCCAACTTCACTCTGCATTTCCAGAGAGAGGAGAGAGCTCGCAATAACAGATCCCAAAAATGTTGCACTGGAGTACATTAAAATATAGCAAAAATGACTCGGATATGTGAAAACCACTGATAATCAACAATACACTTTCACAAAAATGGAAAATCAAAAAAGGGTATTGTGTTAATATTGGAACATAAGCATATAAACCAGTCTTAATGGAGGAAAAAAAGCCTCAGACAGGTGCCCGCCCACCTCCACAATGGTAGAATAACGGTGTTTGAGTGGTCACTTCACTGGCTAAAAACCTCCTAGTAAAAATGGTTCAATGTGCTAATCTCCAATTGCTTTGAAAATTATGTGTAAGATAGAAGAGAACAACTTATCTTTCTTTCTTCAAGATCGGTACACCAACGGTGGCCAGCGTTTCACTATAAAGCTGCCTCAGGGTGTAGCAAAACCGATCACACTTTAAATCGGACACTGACAGCGTCTCAAAGATCCAAAGATGGCAGTATGAATGCCCCCTGAGATTGGGGGTTCAAACCTTGTGCTGTTCCTTGTGACCCTGGACAAGTCACTCAATCCTCCATTGCCCCAGGTACATTAGATTGAGAGCCCACCAGGACAGATAGGGAAAATGCTTGAGTACCCGATTGTAAACCACCTTGATAGGCGGTTTATAAATACCTTAAATACTAAAACTGTGATGGGAGAAGTAGGAGACAAACCAGGAGAAGACAGATTTGCGGAATCCAAGCGAGGACAGCATATCGAGGAGTACCGTATTTTCGCGGATATAACGCGCACCATTGTAAAACGCGCACAGGGGTATAGCGCGCAGAAATCACGATGATATGTACAAAAACTTTTCTATACCGCGCTCAGGCATATAACGCGCATGCTGCCCGACTCTCCTCTGGCCACCCCGACTCTCCTTTCGCTCTCCCCGACTCTCCTCTGGCCACCCCGACTCTCCTTTCGCCCTCCCCGACTCTCATCTGGTTGCCCCGACTCACCCTGACTTTCGGTGCACTGCCCCGACTCTCCTCTGGTTGCCCCGACTCACCGTTCACCCGCCCTGACTTTCGGTGCACTGCCCCGCCTCTCCGTGCCTGTCCCCCTTGAAGTCCTGTCCCCCCTTGAAGGTCTGCCTGTCCCCCCTTGAAGGTCTGCCTGTCCCCCCTTGAAGTCCTGTCCCCCTTGAAGGTCTGCCTGTCCCCCCTTGAAGTCCTGTCCCCATCCTGAAAGCCTGATGCCCCCCCTCGACGTCCGATTCTTCTCCCCCCTCGGCAGGACCACTCGCACCCCCACCCCGAAGGACCGCCGACTCCCCGACAATATTGGGCCAGGAGGGAGCCCAAATCCTCCTGGCCACGGCGACCCCCTAACCCCACCCCGCACTACATTACGGGCAGGAGGGATCCCAGGCCCTCCTGCCCTCGACGCAAACCCCCCTCCCCCCCAGCCGACCCGCGACCCCCCTGGCCGACCCCCACGACCCCCCCACCCCCCTTCCCCGTACCTTTGGAAGTTGGCCGGACAGACGGGAGCCAAACCCGCCTGTCCGGCAGGCAGCCAACGAAGGAATGAGGCCGGATTGGCCCATCAGTCCTAAAGCTCCGCCTACTGGTGGGGCCTAAGGCGCGTGGGCCAATCAGAATAGGCCCTGGAGCCTTAGGTCCCACCTGGGGGCGCGGCCTGAGACACATGGTCGGGTTTGGCCCATGTGCCTCAGGCTGCGCCCCCAGGTGGGACCTAAGGCTCCAGGGCCTATTCTGATTGGCCCACGCGCCTTAGGCCCCACCAGTAGGCGGAGCTTTAGGACGGATGGGCCAATCCGGCCTCATTCCTTCGTTGGCTGCCTGCCGGACAGGCGGGTTTGGCTCCCGTCTGTCCGGCCAACTTCCAAAGGTACGGGGAAGGGGGGTGGGGGGGTCGTGGGGGTCGGCCAGGGGGGTCGCGGGTCGGCTGGGGGGGCGGTCGGAGGTTCTTGGGGGGGGCGGTCGTTGGAGGGAGGGGGGTTTGCGTCGAGGGCAGGAGGGCCTGGGATCCCTCCTGCCCGTAATGTAGTGCGGGGTGGGGTTAGGGGGTCGCCGTGGCCAGGAGGGTTTGGGCTCCCTCCTGGCCCGATATTGTTGGGGAGTCGGCGGTCCTTCGGGGTGAGGGTGCGAGTGGTCCTGCCGGGGGGGGGATGTATCGGACGTCGGGGAGTCGGCCGGGCAAGAGGGCTTGGGCTCCCTCTTGCTCCGATCGTGGATGCGGGTGTGGGTGGGAGCGCGTGCGAGCGGTCGTTCGGGGTGGGGGTGCGAGCGGTCCTGCTGGGGGGGTGAATCGGGCGTCGGGCGGGGTGGGAACTATGTTTAAAAACTTTTGTATACCGCGCTCAGGCATATAACGCGCGAGGGGTATGCGCGGTACGTAAAATCACGTATAACGCGCGCGTTATATCCGCGAAAATACGGTAAGCTGTGATTAACAGTTTCAAAGGCAGCAGGCAGGTCAAGAAGGATGAGTATTGAGTAAAGGCCCTTGGATATGGCCATGAACGGGTCACTGCAGACTTTGGTGAGGGTGGACTCTGGAGCATTGGGGGCGAAAGCCTGATGTAGAAGATCAAGAATCTGTTGAGATGAAAGGAAGTCAAGGCAGCAACAGAACAGCACGCTCGAGTAGCTTGGATTCGAGCGGAAGAAGGGAGACAGGGCGATAGTTGGATGGGCAGTTGGGGATACAGTTTTTTTGAGAAGCGCCTTAAACCACCACATGTTTGAAGGCATCGGGGACTGTTGCAGTGGAAATGGATAGGTTGTGAATATGGCAGATGGGAGGGAACAGTTGAATAAGAATAAGTTGAATGAACAATTTGAATAAGATATGAGGAACTGGTCTAAATTACAGGGTGTGCGATGAGTTAGTCCAGGTGCAGAGTAGGGGGAGAGTCAGATTACCATGTGTTATAGGCCTTTGGAAAAGTATTTTGACTGCTTACACTGCTGCTCCTTTAAGTACCTTTGTTGCCTTGAAAAGGGATATATCATGAAAACTTACCTTACTGACAATATTTTGGCATTAATGTGGTCTGGAGGTAATACAAGAGGCAGAGCTATGTATTGCAAAGCAAAATCTGAAAGAGACCAGTAAGAAATAGTGGCACATTCTATGAACGCAAGTATCTCTTTCTGATAGGCTGTTGCTTCCTTGTAACCCCCCCCCAAAAAAAACACCCCACCTTGCCTTTGTTTTCAAAATAATATTCTACAGGACACATGATACAACTTGTACTAGCTGGAAAAATACTTGCTTCTCTCTCCAGCCAGTTTTAGTTTCCTAGTGGATTTTAAAGACTAAGTTATTGGATGAAATCTTTCCTTTCCTTCTGCTACACCCTAGAGAGAGTGTGGGGATAATTGCCTTTCCCCTGAGTGTGAGGTTTAATGAGCTTCCTGCTGTCCTGCTTTGGTCATCTTTAGCACCCACATGAACAGATTCCAAATACTGTACTAGTCCAGGATGGATGAATAAGGTGGTGAGGAGTGACCTAGAGGTATTGCTGCTTCCTCAGCACCATGAGGAGGTGGGATCATTTCCCAGCACTGCTCCTTGTGACCCTAGACAAGTCACTTAATCCTCCATTGCCGGTGGTGGTGGTGGGGGGGTGTCACGTGATGGTACAAGCCTGAACGGATGCTTGTTGGCTGAGCTCCGTTCCCTGACCTCCTTCAATCAATTTTTTCAGCTGTAATGTTATAAGTTTGAAAACCTTTAGACGCCACTTTGTGAATACAACACACCATGGTTTGCATTCTGGACTCTTGACTGGCTTTGCGGGGTTTATTTGTGACCGGCATGCTGATTAGACTGGCCCGCACTGGCAAAGACAAGAATGCGTCTCCTATTGCTAAAATGGCAGCTTCCACATCGGACACCCCACCAGATCTGTATAAAACAGATCTTGTGCAGGTTTCTAGGTGCAACGTATCCCAACTCCTTGACGACAAGCTAGCAAAACTTCATGCTGCCAAGGAAAATATCAAGTAGGGCATGGCTGGCCACGTGGTGAGAATACAACAGGCTGAGAAGCGCATATTGGCACAGGAAGACCGCATTCATGAGATGGTGGGGAAGTTAGAACGGCTCGAGGCACATGTGCAGGGCGGATGATATTCTCCTTCATTTGCATAGAGTGGATCCACCTTGAGCAGAACAAGAAAAACCGAGGGTAGTTCTGCTGTTACAGAAAAAGCTACATTTCTTTTATGGACTATAACCTCATGAACTGAATAGTATCCTGCCCTGTTCTGCACCGTTCTTGTTCCCATGGATAACTGCGGGAAACCATCCCCTGTCATTCTTTAGTGTCTATCTCAATCTCAGTTCTTCTAAACCAGCATTCTTCAAAGCAAGGCTTGAGGGTCAGTGGTTGTGTCCATTCATACTCTGATTCTCCCCCTCTTCTTAAAAATGTCATGGAGATGGTTATCTGCATACACGGGAATGGTGATGAATATTGTCACCGTGTCATTCTGTACTGCAAAACCACTTAAAAATGCCTATTAACCTATTTTTCCAGATTCAGAATTGACTAAAACTTGTGTTCTTTTCCGCTCTGGGTATTGGCAGAGCAGAGGTAGTTTGGTTTTGGCATATAGAGTACTTCCCAAGAACAGGAAGGCAAGCCATGGTATGACAGTGTTGCTTCATCATGGAACTAGTGTTTGGCAGCAGCACAGAACCACTTCATCCCCCCCTCCCCCTGCCAAAGTCTGAAACTTCAGTGAGTGGGCACTCAAGCTGCCAGAACATTAACCCCTCCCCTGCCTGAGCAAGAGCATTTTGTTCAGTAAAATCATTGCAGATAAAAATTAAAACAAAAAATTCTACTCTAATTTGGATTGTAGGATCCTAAAAGGCATTATTGAGGAAAATGTAAACTTAAATGTAGAGCTATGGAGTTGTACTCTGAAGCAATTTTAGGTGACGTCAAGAGTTAATAAAAATGTACCAACTCTAACTTCAGAATAAAAATTTGTTAAATTTTATGATTTTATACTTGTATTTATCTAATGTCAGCCAGACTCCACAGCCCTGCTTGAATTGGGGGGGGGAGAGTGTTCATACCCCAAAACCTCCCTAGAAAAGTTAATTCAAATTGCTTTAATTAATGGGGAGATACAGAATGTATTGAATTAAGCTGTAAAAAGAATCTTTCTCTTTTTTCTCCCTCTTTCTTTCTTTCTTTCAAGGTCTTTATTCATTACCCCTTCTGTAGTAGTTAAATAATATTTAAACTTCTGTAAACAGTAAAACAAACGCCAAATTCTAGTACCTGGCATTCGCAGTCACTGCTAGAGGGTGGTGGGGAGGAGGGGCGGTCACTGTTCAGAGGCAGGTATCCCCCCACCCTGGCTGCCTCTGACTTGAACAGTGTTCTTGTTGCCCTGGGACAATGGCATCTTGATTATAAATGTGCTCTTGAGTCTCAGCAAGATGCAAAGCAAAAGCAGTGTCCGCTGAATCTTTCAGTGAGTCTCGAACAAAAGAATGACATCAGGATTTTTCAGGTTTGAGGTGTAAATGCCATGTGGTTTAGTGTCCTATTAATTACTTTTCTTAATGATATTTTATTGCACTTTTTTTTTTTTTTTTTTTGCAGTTCAGAAGCCAGAAGCTTATTATTAACTGGATACTAGTGGCAATGGTGAGTGAGTGCTTGTTTCTCCTGGTACAGGGTGGATCAAGGATGAGGAAGGAGGGCATAGGTACAGAAGGGAGGGTATTTGCTTAGCTACCCAAAGCACTGATGCTCCCTTGTATTTGAGCTTATCACTGCCAGATGGATGGTTAGATATTAATCCTTGCTAAATGTTTCTATAGCAAAGAATGGATTGGGTATCTCCAGGTCATGTTATAAAGATGATCTTACAAGTAGGACATCTGTTTATTGCCTTTTATCCTAACAGTGGATAGCATCAGAGGACTTCCAAAATTAAGAGATTTGTAATGCTAACAGACATAAAGGAAACAAAAATGCTTGTGTGTGTCTATATACGAGTATAATCTCCAGTAATAAACGGAATATGCTCCCCCCCCCCCTTTGATTTGAGAATTGCTGCTATTGGTCCAAAGTCAACTCAAGTGATGTGGAAGCAAATTTATACAACTAAAAGTATCTTAAACATCTTAATGATTTTGACGTTTAGGGGTCCTTTTGCCAACCTGTAGTTAAAAAAACTTGACCTTAACGTGTCCTTACAAAGGTCATTCCTGCACGCTGTGAACGGTTATAACCACAGGGGTAAAATGCTAAGGCCCTCTTTTTTTTTTTAAAATTAAGTTGCGGTAAAAGCTTCTGACCCAACACAGCAGTTTCCAAAGCAAAATTTGCTAACATCAGAGATTGTGCTTTTTATTTATTATTTACACAGCTCCACACAGGCCCATGGCGCTAAATGCTCCGATGCTCATAGAATTCTAGTGAGCATTTAGCGCTGCGGTAGAAACCTCTACCGCAGCTTAGTAAAAGAGGGCCTAAATTTTTCTAATTCCATTATTAATAGCCATGTGCTACTTTTCGTATTAGCATGTGGCCATTAGCACATGAGCTCCTACTGCCATCCATTATGTTAACAGATTAGTGCAGAACATGCCCACTTTCTGGCCCCAGCCACACCCCCAGTGCTAAAACTATTTTTAGTGTGTGGGTAGTGTGCGCACATGCAAATTTTACCCCAGGATGCGCAATAAGCCCTCTTCTTTAGCACTCTCCAGACCAGTAGAGGTTAACTTTACGAATGGGTATATATCTAATCATGACCAGCAGGTGGAGACTGAAAACAAAACTTTGGGACAGTATATCCTAGCCCCTCCTCTCTATTTCCCTCAGTCTTCTTTCAGTCTCCAGCAGGTGTTGAGTGATCTGTACCCATCTCCCTTGGTAGGGCTGTTGGAATTTGTTTAGGGGGTTTATTGTCCCTGTTTTTAGCCGGACTCTGTTTGGGGGTTCGTCCGACCTCGGGGGTGTCAAACCCGGCGGGTCACGAGCGGGGTCCCTCCCCCCACTTCCTCCACCTCCCCACATTTTTTTAGAGGAGCCTCAGCAGTAAGCCTTGCCCCCTAAATCAAGCAAGGCATATTGCTTTGAGAGCCTGTGGAGTCTGTTCTGTAAAAAAAAAAAAAAAAAATCCTGAGGTAGTGCTGGTCTGGAGGGTTGTATCCCTTTAAGAAAACTGTATTTTACTGTATTTTTTCAACTAACCGGCACTTTTTTGCAGCTAGGTCGCGTATGGAGCAATGAGCACTTCTAAAGGGAAAAAGTGCTCATTGTGCTCCAGACGCGAGGCACTCGCGGCCGGCCTGTGCAAGCGGTGTTCAGGCCGGTGCGGTGGAGGAGCTCCGTCGGCAGCGGCTGCAGGCGCCCAGAGCTCCCCGCCGATGGTGCCTCGCGAGTCGGCAGGGAACGGTGGGGAAGCCCGGTCTTCTCCGTCCGCCCACGGAGGGATTCCCCAAACCGCCGACGGTCGGGTTTTAGAGGATTCCCTCTCAGCTGATTTTTTGACAGCTGATGCCGGCTTGCCTGCTTTAGCGGCTGAGACTATTCAGGTTTCTCAGCCGCTTCAGGCTATGGAGGGAGCTTTTTTGGCGGGAAAACCGCCATCTTCTCTGTCTGGCCCCTCCATTTTGTCTTCCACCTCAGGTGACCTTCCCCCTGTTTTGACTATGCAGGGGCAAGGTTCTGCTGGGTCCCCTGCTGTGGCAGGGAGTCCCTTGGGACCCTCGGGGGGTTTTTCTCCTGAATTTTTCTTTTCTTTATGCAGAGCCTATTTTCAGGCGGCTGGGGGTCCCGGTTGCGCCCAGGGGGTTTCGGGGGGTGGGTTTTCCTCCGCGCTCCCTGCGGCTTTGCCTCTTTCGTCTGGCGTGACGTCCCCTCCGCCGCCTCCCTTGTCCAAGCGTCCGCGGGTGTCGTGGGATGAGAATTTGTGGTCGGAGGAACGGGTCGGTCTGGAGGAGGACCTGGACCCTTCTGAGGAGTTCCAGGACTCTCTGGAGGGGACGGAAGCTGGCGGCGGGTTGTCGGATTTCCCGTTCTCCAGTGACGAGGCGTCCGTGGTGCGCCTTTTTCAGAAAGATGAGCTGCCTGACCTTATTCAACAGGTTTCTTCGGTTTTGCGTTTTGAGGACACGCCGCCGGAGACTCCGCGTGTGGGGGACCCCCTGTTACGGGGGATCCGTTCCGTTTCCCGCTCTTTTCCTATGCATCAGAATATTCGGGATATTATTCTGGAGCAGTGGAAAACGCCGGAGACGCCGTTTCGGCTGGCGCGCAGCATGGCTCGCCTGTATCCCATTCCTGAAGGGGATCGGGCTACGTTAGCTTCGCCAGTCGTGGATGCGGTGGTCTCGGCAATTTCCATGCGGCATACCGTGCCTGTTGAGGGCGGTTCTGCCTTGCGGGACCCTGAGGAGCGCAAATTGGAGAGCATCCTTAAGCAAAATTTTCAGGTCTCTGCCTTTGGGGTCCAGGCGGCTATTTGTGGGGGACTGGTCGCTCGCGCCGTGTTTCGGTGGGCGGAGCGGGTCTTGGATCGAGAGTCTGACGACTGGTCTCTGGTGGATCAGGAGGTTGCGAAGATTGAGATGGCGGCCTCATTCCTCTCAGATGCTCTATATGACTTGGTGCGGATCTCGGCTAAGTCTATGGCTTTTGGCGTGGCCGCAAGGCGTGTGTTGTGGCTGCGCGCTTGGGCGGCGGATGCTGCGTCCAAAGCTAAGCTTACTAAATTTCCCTTTCGGGGGTCGTTTTTGTTTGGAGAGGACTTGGATAAGTTGATTCAGACTCTGTCGGACTCGAAAGTTCCCCGTCTGCCGGAGGACCGTGCCCGCCCGGCGTCTCGGGGGGGTGCGGCCCGGGGGCGTTTGCGGGATTTTCGCAAGTATCGCCCTGGGCGTGGGGCTGCTTCTTTCCAGTCTCCGGGATTTTCCCGGGGTCGGTTCTTCCAGCGCATGCAGCCCTTTCGGGGGGCCCGTCGGGGGGCAGGGAATCCCTCTGCCGGTTCCCCCGCTTCCCGTCCTGCACAATGATGCCTTGCCGGCGCCCCCTTTGGTTCCGGTGGGGGCCCGGCTGCGCGAATTTTTCCCCAAATGGGCCGAGATCACGTCCGATCAGTGGGTCCTGGAGGTGGTGCGGGACGGTTATGCCCTGGAGTTCGCCCGCTCTCTGCCGGATTTTTTCCTCGCTTCTCCGTGTCAGACTCCGGGGAAGACGCATGCTTTTCGCCAGACCCTTCAGCGCTTGCTAGATCTCAGGGCAGTTGTTCCGGTGCCCCCTCCGGAGTGGGGCACGGGCAGGTACTCCATTTACTTTGTGGTGCCCAAGAAGGAGGGGACCTTTCGGCCCATCCTCGATTTAAAAGGGGTCAACAGGGCTCTCAAGATTCCCTCTTTCCGTATGGAAACTCTGCGGTCGGTCATTCTGGCGGTTCAGCCGGGGGAGTTTCTCACTTCTCTCGATCTGACGGAGGCCTACTTGCATGTTCCCATTCGGGCCTCTCATCAGCGTTTCCTGCGCTTTGCGATCTTGGGTCGGCACTTTCAGTTCTGTGCGCTTCCCTTTGGGCTGGCCACGGCTCCTCGGACGTTCACCAAGGTGATGGTGGTCGTCGCGGCAGCCTTGCGGTCGTAGGGCATCCTGGTACACCCCTACCTGGACGACTGGTTAATTCGGGCAAAGTCGTGGCAGGAAAGCTCCCGGGTTACTGCTCGGGTGGTGGAGTTTCTCCGGTCGCTGGGCTGGGTGGTCAACCTTTCCAAGAGTCGGTTGGTCCCGGCTCAGCGTCTGGAGTACCTAGGGGTGCTGTTCGACACCTCCTTGGGGAAGGTCTTCCTCCCAGAGGGCCGGGTGAGCAAATTGCAATCTCAGATTCGCCTGCTTTTGGCGTCCCGGTGTCCTCGGGCGCGAGATTTCCTCCAGGTCTTGGGGTCGATGGCGGCGTCCCTGGACGTGGTGAGGTGGGCGCGGGCCCACATGCGTCCTCTCCAGTATGCTCTGCTCCGGAGGTGGTCTCCCCAGAGGCACGGGATGGATGTTCCGGTTCCCCTGCGAGGCTTGGCGCGCTGCAGTCTGCGTTGGTGGCTCCAGACCCCTCACCTAGTTCAGGGGGTGGGTCTGGATCTCCCGCAGTGGACGGTGCTCCTGACGGATGCGAGTCTCCTGGGTTGGGGGGCTCAGTGTTTGGGTCACTCAGCTCAGGGCACCTGGTCCGCGGAGGAGGCCGCCTGGTCGATCAACGTGTTGGAGACCAGAGCGGTCCGTCTGGCGCTGTTGGCTTTCCACTCCCTGTTGCTGGGCAAGTCGGTCAGAGTGCTGTCGGACAATGCCACGGCGGTGGCTTATGTCAATCGTCAGGGGGGCACCAAGAGCACTCAGGTGGCGCAGGAGGCGGCTCTGCTCATGGTTTGGGCGGAATCCCATCTGCTGGACCTCTCGGCCTCTCATATAGCCGGAGTAGAAAATGTTCAGGCAGACTTCCTCAGTCGTCACTTCCTAGATCCAGGAGAGTGGTGTCTCGGCGCCGAGGCGTTTCAGTTGATAGTGCAGGCTTGGGGGCAGCCCCTGATGGACCTGATGGCCACGGGTGGCAACGCCAAAGTGCCCCGCTTCTTCAGTCGTCGCAGGGACGGATGGCCGAGGGTCTGGATGCTCTGGTCCAGCAGTGGCCAACGGAGGGGCTGTTGTATGTGTTCCCTCCTTGGCCGCTGGTGGGCAGAGTGCTTCTTCGCATTGTTCACCATCCGGGTTTGGTGGTGCTGGTGGCGCCGGATTGGCCTCGCCGTCCGTGGTATGCGGATCTGGTGAGGCACCTGGTAGCGGATCCTCTTCCTCTGCCTCTCTCGGACGACCTTCTGATGCAGGGTCCCATTCCCATGTTCGACCCGTCTCCCTTCTGTCTTACGGCGTGGCTCTTGAAAGGGGTCGCCTTAGCAAGAAGGGATATTCAGACAAGGTGATCTCTACACTGTTGGGGTCCCGGAGGCTTTCTACCTCTCGGGCTTATGTGCGGGTTTGGCGTCTCTTTGAGGAATGGTGTCGGGCGCGGGGAGTGACCTCTTTTCGCGCTTCTCTGCCTAACATTCTGGAGTTCTTGCAGGATGGCCTGGATAGAGGCCTGGCTTGGTCTTCTCTCCGGGTTCATCTTGCGGCCCTGTCGGCTTTTCGAGGGTTGGTGTCAGGTCAGCGTTTATCGGCTCTTCCTGATGTGATTCGGTTTTTGCGGGCGGCCAAGTTGCTTAGGCCTCCCCTACGGCCCTCGGTTCCCTCTTGGGATCTTAATCTGGTTCTCTCTGTTTAGGTGCGTCCGCCTTTCGAGCCCTTGGACGACTGTTCTTTGAAGGACCTTACTTTGAAGGCGGTCTTTTTGGTGGCCATTACTTCTGCTAGGCGTGTTTCTGAGCTGCAGGCTTTCTCTTGTAGGGCTCCCTTCTTGGAGTTTTCTAGGGAGCGGGTCGTCTTGCGGCCTGTTCCTTCCTTTCTGCCGAAGGTTGTTTCTCCTTTTCATGTCAATCAATCGGTGGTTCTCCCGGTCTTGGGTGGTCGGGAGGGCTCTTCTGAGCAACGGCAGCTGCGCAAGTTGGATGTCGGTCGGGTCCTTCGCTCTTATGTGCAGCAGACCCAGGAATTCCGGAAGTCCGATCATCTCTTTGTCCTCCTGGCGGGTCCTCGTCGGGGAGCTGGCGCTTCTAAGTCTACTATTGCGCGCTGGATCAAGGAGACGATTGCTTCCGCTTATCTTCTGAAACAGCAGCCTGTTCCGGAGTTTCTCAAGGCTCATTCCACTCGGGGTCAGGCGGCTTCTTGGGCTGAGTCGTCGCTCGTGCCTCCAGTGGATATTTGTAAGGCTGCGGTTTGGTCCTCCTTGCATTCCTTTGTTCGTCATTATCGGGTTGATGTGCAGGCGCGTCGGGACGCGGTGTTCGGTGAGCGTGTACTGGTATCGGCCCTTCGGGGGTCCCGCCCGTGAGAGGGACTGCTTTGGTACGTCCCATTCGTAAAGTTAACCTCTACTGGTCTGGAGAGTGCTAAAGAAGGAGAAATTAGGTTCTTACCTGCTAATTTACTTTCTTTTAGCTTCTCCAGACCAGTAGAGGTCCCCACCCTGTCTGTTGTTGTTGTTGTTGGGGCTGTTGCGCGGGCAGTTTTTGGTTTTTGCTGCGGGTTCTAGTATTTTTCTAGGGCCGGGGAGAATTGAAGAACAGCGGCTGTGGCTCGGCTGGCTTAGCTGGCGAGCTGTGGGGACATTCTTCCTTCGGGAATTTCTCCTCTGCATTTTCCAACAGCATTTTGGGTATGTTATTTGTTACTCCTTTCGGAGTATTGTTTTTTCTCTCTGTTGTTTTCCAGTTCTTGGTTCTGCTTGGCTATTCGGCAGACTGAGGGAAATAGAGAGGAGGGGCTAGGATATACTGTCCCAAAGTTTTGTTTTCAGTCTCCACCTGCTGGTCATGATTAGATATATACCCATTCGTAAAGTTAACCTCTACTGGTCTGGAGAAGCTAAAAGAAAGTAAATTAGCAGGTAAGAACCTAATTTCTCCTTTTGCTGCACTAGGAATAGTACCGTACTTACTGCAACATAGTAAAAGGACACATTATCAGTTGTGGTAGCATTATTTGACCAGGAATATCTCTCACCTTTCTTCCATAACTAGACTTGTATATATCTAAAGTCAGTTGGCTTGAGAAGCCCATATCTATCTCATCCTGTCAATTTATTGGGAAAAACCAAGTCTTGAGGGTTGGGTGGTTGTTTGCTTATTTAAAAAAAAACCAAAAAAAAACAACCCAATTTCCAGTCTGTTACATTTGAAAACTTTCTTACCCATACCATTTGTAGTTCTAAGTAGGAAGAAAACATCCCATAATAGTAATTTTAAAAGAAAAAATGCATATAGAACAAACACAGTGAAAACATAACAAAATCCAGCAGTAACCAGTCTCGGACTAATGGCCCTAACAGCAACAAACCTTCCCAGTTATAATTGACTTACAGAATGTAAAACAGGTCATTTATTCAGGAAAGATAGCTGTACAATCAGTGCTTGATGTTTTTCAGGTCATCATGTTATGCAAGTTTCAAGTTTATTTTTGACTTATTGAATCGCTTAATTTAATTTGCTAAGCGATTTACAGATAAAAAATAGATACATCAGATTAATTATAAAAGGATACATAAATTTAACACATTATCATACAAAATAATAAATAAAGTCATACAAACTAACAGACACATGGGGAAAGAAAGCAGTAAATCAAATATAGTAAAACTAACCAGCATCAAAAGAGCTCAGTTTGCATACTAAAAGCTCGGTTGAACTGTATCCCAATAAAGATGCTGATAGCTGTTTATAAACCTCGTAAGAACAGTATGATATTGTAAAACTTAATGGAATCAACTTTACAAACAATGGACTCTTTTTTTTTTTTTAAAGTCGTATTTAAAGCACAACATTAAAAAAAAGTTTTGAATGTGGAAGCCTGACTTTGGCAAAGGTCTATAAGAAGGGTTCAGCAATAAAGACCAAGCCTAAGTTTGGGTAATGGGACTTTGAGTAAATTGAAGCACAATTTCTTTTCTGGTTACATGAGGTTTTCTTCTTTATTCTTGAGTTTTGGCTACTTGTAGGCATCCTGTTGCAGGTGCCTTCTTTGGGGTAGGGGTGGGAGGATCAAGTAACCAGCTGGCCTAAAGAGAGGTGGTTTTCAGACAACCATCCGATCACTTCCTTGTTTAATTTCTTGCATGCCACAGTCTCATTGTATTCTCTTTTCTTGCTTTGCTTCTGTCATATTGTTCATTTTGTGAAGGGGGTAGAGGTGGGGTTTGATTCTTTACTTCATCTAGGGACCTAAGTGATGCAGCAGTGAGGTAGAATTTGTCAGTGATGTCTGTGGTAATTAGATCTTCTGCTATTGGTGTCTAGGCTGGCATTAAAGGTGGCACCATCAAGCCTTATTCTGGCTTCAATGCCACTGAAGATGCACAAAAACTGAGGAAGGCTATGAAGGGTCTTGGTAAGTATAGGACCAACAGCATAAGGAGACCTACTCACGTTTAAATATTTCCCGAGCCATTGCATTGGTTTTGAAACAGGGTTTAAACTCTGGAAATATTGGTGATATGGAAATCATATTATTAGAATAATGGTTTCTGTGCTCAAATGGTACTGTTCCACAGGGTGTGTGGCCAGAAGTCCATTTATTCCTCCCCCCCAGCAGCTGTGGCTGCCCATTGCAATAAAATATTACCTTTCTGGCGGGGTTTGTCACCCTCACCAGCTGAAGATGTCTCTTGCCTGAGCTGTGTCTGTGGCAGCACTTAATTCAGCAGGCACATGGTCAGCTGTTAATGCCAAGACTCCAGCACATACTTACCTGAACTGAGCATACATGAAAGTCTGCATTATGCAGCCGAAGTTTGCCTGCTGAAATAAGTGCTGTTACAGGTGCAATTCGGACAGGAGACAACTTTGGCTGGCAGGGCTCAGCATCCATACCAGCCATGAAAGCAGAGGGGCCTAGGCTCTCAAGCCCCCCCTACCCCCGTGTGAAGGCAAAGTCATGGAATCCTATGTGTATTTGCCATAGGTTTAATGTCAAAAGCTGCTGTTAGTTCCCTGTGTGGATTTTAGTCTCAACCCCTTATATTTAATTTTCAACATCCACTATCTTTCAGGGGGCAAATTAACTCTGAACATTTGATGGGATAGAGGCAAAAACCTTTGAAAAGACTTGGAAAATGGGGCAGACTGGACTGGAAGTTCCAGGGAAATACACTCCTCATCCAAAATGACCCAGTGCTTTTTCACTGAAGAAGCAGTTCAACTTCTAGCACAGAAAGACTGATACACTGCACTGTAGCAGTTAAGGACTTGCTCCTTTAACTGCCTTTGCCTCTTCTCTACACTTTTAGTCACAGACACACACAGAGGGACTGGGAAAAAAAAATCCATGAAGCATGAACTTTATTTTCTCTAGGCTAGCTACACCACTCTTCATGACAAACGCAACAGAATGGTTTACTATTCAATAAAAATAAAAGAAAGGAAGAGACCACCATTTGAAGATAGGACAGTTGTAATAATCAAAAAAGGGGCCATGCACAAATTCAGCCAGACAATAAGTAGGTAGAGGGTATTCCTCTGGCAGAGGCACGTCAAACTAATCCTTCACCGAAAGCTTCCCTAAACAAGTAGATCCTGAGTTATTTATTTATTTAAAAAATTTATATACCGCATACAACTATGCGGTTTCCATATCGCACACATAAAATCTTGTTTCCCTACGATTATCACATATAACATAGACATGTCTAAACAACATTAATCGTCCCTGTTATAAACGGGGATAGAGTGCAAATTCAATCAATTCAGAAATACAAGCAAGCTTTAAATCATACATTGCTGATTTAAACTTGGCAAAAGACTGTGTTTTAGGTGGAAAAAAGCCCTTCTTACATTGTGAGCCCACTAGGGACAGAAAGTACCTGCATATGTGTACAGCATTGTATACGTCTAGCTGTAGAAATGGGTGACCTGTCAAATCTCTGCTGTTCTTCAGGTACAGATGAAGATGCGATCATCGATGTCCTAGTCAACAGGAGTATATCACAGCGCCAGGAAATCAACATTGCTTACAAAACTTCAATCGGCAGGGTAGGTTCATGCCAGAGTTTGGTATAACTGAAATCTTCAATGATGTGATGCAGAACCAAGCTGAGATTGAAAGCAAAAAGTGTTTGGGGTTTTTTTTTTTAACCTGTTTTTCTTGGTGAAACCTTCAGTGATTAAGCCAAACTAGAGCAGTGCTACTCCTGCTGGTTTGGATAGGGGCTGCTGCTTAAAGTGTCCCTCCCTAATTTTTAAATTGGAGCTTTTCAGAATTGTGTGTTTGTTTTTTTGGGTTTTTTTGTGCCACAATTCAACCATTTTCCATTCAAAGGATTAAATCCTGGCTACTGGTCTTACTGTTGAAATATAGAAAATCACCACCCAAAAAACATGTGAAACTCCAAAGAAATAAAAATAGATAATGAGCTCCAATATTATAAGTGCATTGAACAAATAGGGACTAGCAAAGATCTTGGGTGGAGGAAAAGGGCTCAGTGAAACAGAACGGCGAAGCCAAATAGCATTCATGTACTGTTCACAAATTTTGAGCCATCATTGGTCAGAAAATCCTCCCCCATTTTTTAAAATTGAAAACACCCTTTGTACTAAATTTATTTTATGTATGTACTTTTTTTTTTTCTTTCGTCAATGTTCTTTCTTTTATCAATGTTCAATCTTAGGCCTAGATTCACTAACCTGCCCGATCCGAGGCAGTCTGGCTGATTCACAAATGGGGGCAATGCAAATGAGATACGCCTCCCACCAACCGCACGGATCACTGGAGAGCGATCCTTGAGCATCTTCTTTACCTGTAGATGGTCTGCTCATGCTCGCAGCGAAGGAAGAGCTGGAAACCTTTGCGAATCCATGGTTTTAACTCGTGGGTTGAAAGCAGGGCTGCACCATGGGTCAAAATCACGGAGTCGGGGCAGAGAGCAGGAGAAGCAAAATCGTGGCAGAGAGCAGGGTTTTTGCACAAGCGACTGGTCCGTGCATGTGCAAGACCGGAGGGTTAGGACTTCGATGGGAAGATAGGACTTCAATGAGAAACCAAGGGGGCAAGGGAGCCCCTTCTGGTGATTCAGACAGGTCGTTACCTGTTTGGGCCGCCGTGGGAGTGGACTGCTGGGCAGGATGGACCTATGGTCTGACCCGGCGGAGGCACTGCTTATGTTCTTATGTCCTCAGCAGTCGCTTTTTTATTTTTGATCGGGTAGCCCAGTTGGTGTTCCTGAAATTTTGTGAATCGCTGCCTTCCTACTTTTGGATGCCCTTCCCCCTCATTTGTAAGTGCGGATCGAAATTGGATCGGGAGAAAGGTTAGTGAATTGGGTTAGGGTCGTAAAGGGGTTGCTAAGTGGTCAGGACTTGATCGATGGGCTTAGTGAATAGAGTTATTCCCATATAAAAAAGAAGAGAAAAAAAAACCCATCATGGGACAACTAATTATGTCCACCCAAATACTATGGTGAAAATTCTATAAACGACGTCCCAATTGTAGGCAGCCTACTGCTGCATAACCAGCCAATCAGGACACATGTTTAAAAAAAAAACAACAAAAAACCAGCCTGAGGTAAGCCACCTACATTATAGGCGCCTGCAGGAGCCTAAGGAGGCGTGTAAGCCTGCCTAAGCTCACCTAAGGTTAGACATGGCTTCACCTGGAAGTGGCCTTAGGTGCTTCCCTATGCCTGCAGTAGGTGCCTGAAATGTAGGCCAGCATGGGGGGTGGCCTAAGGGATCTGTCCAATCGGAATCTTAGGCCACTCCCAGTGCATCCCAGAATTCTCTGCAAGAGGGCCTAAGATTCCGGATGGCCCAGGTGCCTAAGGCTCCTCCTAAGTGAAGGGCCTTAAGTACCTGGGCCAATCAGGGTCTAAGGCCCCTCCCAGGTGCATCTCATGATGCACTGGGAAGGGACAGGCCTGCCATTCGAGAGAAGGCGGGCCAGCCTCTGGCTGGTCATAAACATAAGGTAGGTGGTCTGACCCAGCAGCGGCAATTCTTATTTTCCCTATCTGTCCTGGTGGAATTTTTTTTTCAGAAACCATTTTTATCCATACTTGTGTTCATGATTTTCACACGCCCAACACTCATCCCTGAGGAAGTCATATGCTCCTTTAATTACCCTGCCATTCACAATTATAGGAAACGGGCTAGAATGCAGAGTTTTTGATTAATTGAATTGCATGCATTTATCTTTAGCTTTTATCTGGTCTGACATTTTTTTTCATGTGACATTGTCTGCAGCTGATCCAAATCTCTCTTCCCGAACAGCCATGTGCCAGTTATTAAATGATTCACCCACTTATCTTAGAATTTGCCCTCTGGTCTTTGTTCTCCTGCTCTTATAATTTAAAAGATATAATAAGATAGCAGTAGTTTCCAGCCAAATTTTATCTAGCAAATTTCTGTAGTTTTTTTGGCTCAGATATAGCGAAAGTAATCTGATTATTTAACCTGGATAGTGATTCAGTGTGACTAAGTCAAAATGGAGGCATTAGCACATTGATAATTGGAAACCCAACACAAAGGATCCCATGTTGAGGGGCCAAATGCAGAAAACTACTATAAGTACAAGCAGCACTCGGTGTACCAGGATGCGGCGCAGGAGATCAGACACTGTCATTTTGAAAGATGTGGCCCCAAGATAGGAGTGAATAGGCACTTTTCCTGCCTCAAAAGGTACAGAGCTTTTGCGATTTGGGGGGCTTGAGGAAGGGGTCAGGGATGGTGGCTGCCACTAGACATAAGGGATTTTTTTTAATGCAATTGAAGATGGACAAGGGGTGGGAGAAGGTGTGGGTACCAATAAGTCATTAGGGAATTTTTTTTGTAAATATTTTGGGTAGGGGTGTCAGGTAAGGGGTGGCATTAGGTTTTATCACCCTACTACTACTACTACTATTTAAAACTTTTATAGCGCTGAAGGACATGATATAGAGAGTTGGGGATGCAGAACCCAAGGTGAGAAGAGTTAGGAGTTGATAACACTCTCAAAGAGGCGATTTTTTTAAAATTTGGACTTGAATACTGCCAGAGACGGAACTCTACCTGTCAGCTCATGAGCCAATTGCTTTTCCAAGCACTGACGAATGGTGGCATGTTGCAATGAGCGTGCACACTGCTTACAATGTACTGCAGTCTTTCTTTGCTAGCTTCTCGGTAGAAGCTACACACTGAGCCCACTCTACCATGTTTTCAGCATTAGCCCCTGAGAGAACTCTGCTCTAGTTTAGGGCTGCCAAGGCTCATATACTCTTATTTCAACTGCATCCTGGACCCATTTCCCTCCTACCTATTTGAGAAAATCCCTGCATAGGCCATCACATCTCTTACCAAACTCATAAATTCTGCCCTATTATCAGGCCTATTCTCCACTGAAATGGGACACATCGCATTGACCCCTTTACTGAAAAAAGCTGACCTAGACCCCTCCATACCATCCAACTACCGTCCAATAGCAAATATCCCTCTCCTCACCAAACTGCTCGAGTCTATCATATCTACCCAGCTCTCTTCCTACTTAGAAAGATTCTCCATCCTCTTACCTTACCAATATGGCTTCAGACCCAACTTCTGCACTGAATCCCTATTGGCCTCTCTAATCTCTAAGGTTCAGCAACTGCATTCTCGTAACAAGTTTGCTGTCCTTCTATAATTCGACCTCTCCGCAGCTTTTGACGTTGTCCACCACGACATTCTAATTTTCCAACTCTCCGAGATAGGCATTATTAATCCATAGTTCTTGATTGGTTTTCCAAATTCTTGCGCTCCCGCTCTTACATGGTTAACATGAGCGGCACCTCATCCTCCCCCTGGACCCCGACTTGTGGTGTCCCACAAGGCTCACCCCTCTCCCCAATCCTCTTTAACATTTACATGTCCTCCCTGAAACTACTCCAACTATCCCCCCTTGAAACTCTTTACACTTACGCTGATGACATCCTCGTCCTCCTTGAGACCGACTCGAACCTCACTAACCTCTCCACGAACATATCCTCATGCATAAAGAACCTCCAATCCTGGGCATTCACAATGCATATGAAACTAAACGAGTCCAAAACAAAACTCCTTTGGCTCGGCCCAAAATTAGACCATCTACCTTCCTCCATCCCATTGTCCTCCGGCCCCCCATTACAGCTCGAGTTCTCAAGCAAAGTTCTGGGTGTCACCTTAGACTCTTCTCTATCCTTCAATGAACATCTCCAATCCCTGGTGAAGAAATGCTTCTTCAGCCTTCACATGCTAAGGAAAGTCAGACCCTATTTTCACCAAAAACACTTCGCAGTCCTAGTACAATCCATCATCCTCTCCAGATTGGATTATTGCAATTCTATCTACCTCAGCCTAACCAAGAAAAGCCTCCACAGACTTCAGCGGATTCAGAACGCCGCAGCTAAGCTTGTTTTCGCGAAAAGCAAATTTGATCACGTCTCACCACTCCTGTCTAAGCTCCATTGGCTCCCAGTAATCCCCAGGATCCACTTCAAATGTGCGTGTCTGGCCTACAAGATCCTACATGGCATCCTTCCTGCCATTATCCCTCTATCCTGGAACTCCCCAACCCCTACTTCCTCCAGATCCTCCCAAATTTTTAAACTATCCTTCCCTTCCATAAAAGGTATTTCCCATGCAGGCAAACTTGGGTCATCCCTCCCCTTTAGAATCACTGAGATCTGGAATAACCTCACCTCCCCACTCCGAACCTCAAGCTCCCTCCAACTCTTCCGCAAACACCTAAAAACCTGGCTATTCTCAAAACTGTAACACTTCCCCCCTCTTAGGCCTCTCACCTTCCCCCTTTACACCTAACTCTGTAGTTCCTCTCTCATCCTTCTTCCTGTAAACCGTGCCGAGCTCCGCATTCGTGGAGATGGTGCGGTATATAAACCCAAGGTTTAGTTTAGTTTAGTTTAGTTTATTTCACCTGGATCATCAGCATTGCTAGGGACTCGAAAACATCTCGTAGTGTTGCAGGATCTGTGGTGAGCCTTGCAGGCATTAAATTCAGGCATCCTTCTGCTACCCTGTTATATCTGCTGGGCCCTAATTTATTTATTTTAAAAATTTCTATTCCGCTTAACCTACATGCAAAGTAAAAAGACAGAACCATAAACTCATTAACAGCCTAATCATTTGTACAATTTCAACATCAGAGGGCTGCCAGTTTAGAAAAATGCCTCAAAGTGAGTTTTCAAAGATTTTTTAAAAACACTTCAGATCCCGACACAGCCTCAGTGACCCATTCATTCGCCCCGGTATTCACAACTATGCTTTCTGCTTGGTTTCCTTGTCATTGTTGTTGTAGCACTGCATTGTAGTCAACTTTTGACTACAACTCCTCTCACTTTGGGTTCTGCATCCCCAACCCTATATGTCATGTCTGTCTGTCCAAGTTTGATTGTAAGCTCTTCCGAACAGGGACCGTCTAAATGTCAGAATGTACAGTGCTGTGTATGCCTTTCAACACTATATAAGTGATTAGTAGTAGTTGTATGAAAGATGTGCACAGCTAGATGGTGATCAAAGCCAAAACATGGCCGCAGAGCTCTGATATCTGACAGATCTTAATGCTCTCTTTTTTGGAATCTTAATGCTCTTTTTTTTTTGGAATCTTAATGCTCTTTTTTTTTTTTTTTTGGAATATATTTTATTTTTATTTCTCTCTATACACTTATTTTTATCTCTATTTTTATTTACTTTAATTCTATCTTTAACTTATTTATTCATTACTCATTAGAATATTCATTTCTATTTCTATCTCTACCTCTGTTTTTATATTTTTATTTTTACTTTTCATAAATTGTTTCTTCAGGTACTTTAGTTAGATTGTGAGCCTTTGGGACAGTTAGGGAATTTCCAAGTACCTATCTTATTTATTTTTATTTATTGTATCTTAATGCATCATTTTTGTACACCGCTTAGAAACCTCACGGTTATTAGTGGTATATAAGAATTAAATTAAAATTAAAAGGGGGGGGGAACAGTGCAGTCAGTTCATTGGGGTGGTAAAGTAGTCAGGTGGTTAGAGCAAATAAAGGTATGAACCAGGGAGAACAGAGTTCAAATCCTATTACCCAAGGCCACAAAGGAAAGTTAAGTCATTTAACTCTCCCCCACAGGTACAGACGTAAGATTGTAAGGGCTAGATTCACTAAGCCCACCGACCACTTAGAGACCCCCCCTTTGCGACCTGATTTCCCGCCAACCCGATTCGCTAACCTCTGTCCCGATCATCCTCCTATCCATGCATGCAAATGAGGGGGAACGGCATTCAAATGTAGGCAGGTAGCAATTCACTAAAAAAAAAACCAAAAAAAAAAAACCACCCACCACCGACTGGACTGGCCGATCAGCAAACAAGCAACTGCTGGGGACCAGTTGTTCAGTGGTTTCCAACTGCATATCCTGCTCTCTGCCCCAAATCTCCTGCTCTCTGCCTCGAAGCCGCGATTCTCCTGCGCCCTGCTCTGCCCCGAATCTCCTGCCCGATTCTCCCAGACTCTCTTGCCCTTCCCCGCTGTTCAAGCCCGCAGTTTTAAAGCGGGTTAAAACTATGGGCTTACGAAAAAAATTTTTAAAAGTAAAATTTAGCATGGTTTGCGCATGCGGTTGGGATCGCTATAGAGCGATCTGGGCAGGCGGTTGGGGGCATGATTCCGATCGCTCTCATTTGCATGAGGTTGATTCGTGAATCAGCCCCCCAGACATGGATCGGATCCCTCACGGATTGGATCCCTCATGGATCGGATCCGATCCATGCCCTTAGTGAATCTAGGCCTATGTTTTTTGGGGACCTGAGTTCCTGTATATAATGCACCTTGACCTACCACTGGAAAGCTAAACGCTTAAAAAAAAAAAGGACTTTATAACTGGAACCAAAGTTTTTCATCTCATATCGCAGTCATTCTTGGCTTGGAATAAGTGACTTCGTCTTCTTGTGCTCAAGGAATCTTATTGTGACTGTAGTTTGCATATGTTTACATTATACTGATATCACTGTATAGTTTCTTTAAATATGCTATTATATTTAATATATTAATAATAATATGCTATTAATAATTAATAATTAAATATGCTATTATATTTAATATATTAATAATATTTAAATATGCTAATATATTAATATATATTATATTAAATATGCAAATTATATTATATAATATGCTATTATAAATATGATATTATATTATATTTAAATATGCTATTATATTTAAATATGCTATTATATTTCAGGACTTGAACAAAGATCTGAAGTCTGAACTGAGTGGAAACTTTGAGGATGTGATTATAGGACTAATGATGTCATCCACGATGTATGATGTTCGGGAGCTGAAAAAAGCCATGAAGGTTTGTTGTCACTCTTCTGAGTGTGGTCATCCCCATTGCTATTTCTGGTGCCTCTCAGAAATCTATTCTCCTGAGGAAGGGGTGATCTTGAGAGCTCTTGTACAGGCTCATTGCAAACATCAGACCCTCATAAGTTTATTGCAGGCTTCATAATATGTGTTTCTAAGAAAGGAGTGAAATTATCCTAATTTAAATGTGCACTGTTAAATCAGGGAAAAGAATAGTGATGGCATGAGTAATTTCTGCTGGAGTGAGTCTTGTGGACGTTTGTCAAAGGGTCTCATTGAGTGATCTGTTTTCTGGGTCTTTGTCTTCCCTGTTAAGAAAGTCTCTGCTGCCACATTACTTAAGACAATATTCCATGAACCGCCCTCTGCAAAAGGAGAGTGCCTTTGAGCAACTATCAAGAAGCCCTCTAGGAAATGTGTAAATTTTATTTTTTCAGTGTTTAAAGTACCTCTCTGAAATTGGTCTGTTGGATAACTGTGTACAAGTTAGATGTGATATCAGACATTTAGACCTGTCTAGTTGTTTGGAGTCTGTGTGAGTGCAATGTTAATTTGGACAACTATTTAAAAATATTTTAGTGCTGGTTACCCATTATGAGGGTGATTTTTATCTACAGTATATATAGAGAAAAGGGCTTTTATAAAATTGTGTAACTGTATACATTTTGTTATGCAGACTTCCCCCAAATTCTGTATATTTCGCCTAAGTGTAACCCACTCTCCTAAGAGAGAGACATCATGGTCACTGAGGTCTGAGTCAGGGCCTTCACTCAGTAAAGCAGGATACAGAAATAAAGCCTTCTTCCATATAGGCAATGCCAAAAACAGGAGAAATAGTTAGATATAAGCGTTACAATTTAAAAATGACAGTGAATCCTACTGGCCAGTTTTCTACATACTAATTTACTATAACTTTACAGTCAGTTAAAATATTAAATTCTACTCAAAACAGTAATTTATGTAACTTTTTATCTTATACCAAATACTATCAACTAGCAAGATTTATGGTTTTCTGTGTGTCAGAGCACAGATAAAAACTCTAGTAGCTTTTTGCAGTCTCAAAAACTTTTTATTTTCTTCAGTGTACTCTCTTCCAAGAGCTTTCTTGGTATCTTATTTCACCTGCCTTTAATCTTTCTTTCTCTTTTTTCCCTAAACCTAACTTAATTCAAATTAAAAGGAAAAACACTTCTGCCCTGTGTTAGAAATTGACTGATAGGCTTGCCTAAATCAGGAAATCTGGACTGAAGTTTCTGTTTAGTTAAACAAACAAACCAAAAAACAAAATTAACACTATTCACTGACTAAGGCCTAGAAACCTTTGGCTGAGACATAAATCTGATTCTGAATTATGTGGGGACTGGAAGTGAATGGGGAGGGGGCTGGTATTTTTTTAAGCTGCTGTTTAAAAAATGGTCCCTGTTTATAGTGGAGCAGCTCATCTCTGAAATTATTGAGAATGTTTGTTTTTTTTAATTGGATCTGGGGTGAATTGTTGAAAAATCACCTCTCCTTCCTCTTCTGTCTCTCCTTACCCTGGTTGCATCTAATTTGATACACAATTTTGGGGTTTCAGATGCTTTTGCTGTTGGTTCTTTAGCACTGAAGGATATGCCTTTTGTCTTTTTAGGGGGCAGGGACCGATGAAGGATGCCTGATTGAAATTTTGGCTTCTCGCTCTGCTGAAGAAATGCGGAGGATAAATGAGACCTATAAAATTGGTATGTATTAAAAATCAGTTTTCTGGGTTCCTCTCCTGATTTTGTCAGGTGCTTTGGTATCCCTACAAACAGTTTTGGGGTGTTTTGTTTTATTTTGTTTTTTTCACCAACTAAGGCTTTTCTGTTGAGAAGACTCTAATTAGGGGGATTTCCAAATGTGGCCTGAATATATTTATCTATGTGGAGGAGCATAATCAAAACAAATGTCTAAGTCTGTTTTGGGCCTAGGACGCTAGTCGCCCAAAGGCGGCAGTGTCAAAGTCCATCCTCGAAAACATGTCCAAAATCTTCTTTTTTCCCCCCGAAAATAGTCTACTTCTGCGTCCAGCCATTTGATTATCCAGACTGCTAGTACGTCTATCTTTATACTACATTCACGTCCAAAAAATCATCCAAGCCCAAACGCCTAGAACAAGACCTTTTGGACATGGGAGGGGCCAGCAAAGTGATGGACTGGCCACCTAGGCGAATTACAAGTATATATAAAATACAGGTAAAACCAATACAAATATATAAATTACAAAACAAGTACACAAAATGACATTCCCTGGAGGGAAAATGAACAAGAACATGAAGGAAAAAAGAACAACTACAATATAAGATAGAAAAATATATAAGGTTAACACAACTGGGTGCAGGGAATGAAGGAAGAAGAAGAAGAAAAAAATGTGTTGTAAACAGCTTTGGGTGAAACTCTTCATGAAAAGGTGGCTAATAAATCCCAATAAACAAAATCACTCTGAATAATGGACATTTCCTTGTAGTGAGCTTTGTCCAATTTGATAAAATAACTAAATAGAGGCTTTTGCTTTTTTTTCTTTTTTTTTTTTTTTTCTTTTATTTATTTATAAAATTTTACAATATTTCAAGCATATACATCTTGTACAGTAAAGTGAGATCAAACAACATATTAAACTAAAATTGCAAAATTAATATTACTACAAGAAAATACTAACCTAGCTAATCTCACACTAGTCCTCAATTTTATTGGATCCATAATTAAGAGTAGAACATATATAATTCAAATTAATTAATTAGGAAAAATCCTTATCTGACTAAAGTGCAGGAAACTAACTTTCCATGGACGTTGTTGTTATTCCTTTTTCTAGGCGTTTCATTGAGAGAAAGCTAATCAGTTGAGATGGCTCTGTAAATATATACTTCAATGATAGATATCTAACTACACATTTACATGGATATCTCAAAAAGAACATACCCCCTATTTGAGTCACACCAGGTTTTAGAATTAAAAATTCTTTCCTTCTTTTTTGAGTCTCTCTAGAGACATCAGGAAAAATCTGAATGTGCTGTCCCAGGAAGTCTTTGGATCTATTTTTAAAGAAAAGTTTTAATATCCAATCCTTGTCTGGAGCCAAAGCAACAGACAACAAGAGAGTAGCTGGAACAGCCAATTCTCTATCTGATTGTTCCAGTATAGCCGAAATGTCCAATGACCTCTCCCGGGGTTCCTCAATTTTATCTTCTTCTTTGAGTTGGGGCTTAGCAGGTAGGTAATACACTCTTGTAAGAGGAGGTAAGGAGTTTTCAGGAATTTCCAAAATTTCCATAAAATATCTTTTCACCATTTCTCTAGGAGAAGTTGACAGGATTCTTGGAAAATTTATAAATCTCAAGTTATTTATTCGACCATTATTCTCCTGCACTTCCAGCTTCTTCCTGAGTAATATATTATCTTTAACCAACATATCTTGATTTTGTTTCAGTAGCATTAACTCCTTATTTGTATTTTGTGTCTCTGTTTTAAATTGTGACATATCCTGCTTTAAAACTTTTATTTCTTCCTTTTGTTCTTTTAATTCTTTATCCAAACTTTTTATTTGAGGATTTAAGGAATTCCCCAAGTTTACTACCAAGTCCCATAATGCTTCGAGTGTGACTGTAGGAGGTTTTGTAGGTGAGAAAAGTTGTAATGGTGTAGTATCTAAATGTTCTGGAATTAGCTTTACCTCAGTGACGTCTTGTATTCCTCCAACCTCTGTTGTCCCGATCGCAAGTCCCGTTGTCATATTCAGCGAGCCCTCCATACTAGCCTCTGTGGACACAGAAGAAACCACCTCCTCAGGTAGATTCTGGTCCCGTGGGGAGCTGGCATCTTGCGGCGTCGGTTGGAGGGGTGGCGTCCTAACGTCGGGGCTAAGAGTGACATCATGCTCAGGGGAACCCACCGCACTACTCTCCGGCAGTGTCCCCAACGAGCTAGCACCCGACCCTTCTTGTTCCCGTTGTAGGCGTCGGAGAAAATCATCAATGGTAACCACTGGGGTTAAGGGTCGCCGGGAGGCTCCTCCGGTGTTCCTTCCTCGTCTTTTCGGCATTATTAAAAAAAAAAGAGAAAAGACTTCAACGACGTCCTCACTGCAGCAGATATGGAATAGACTTCTTAGATCCAATAATGGGGAGCAGGATCCAATCCGGGTCTATATGTCCCAAATAAATTTCCCACTGCCGGCTCCCGGACTCTACGTGGCACGCCCCTTCGGCCACGCCCTGCAGCCGCGCGGCTGCGGCCGCAACCGCAGCAGCGGGTGCTTTTACGCTGTCGGAGACGGACCCAGTGACGTCAGGGGTCCGTCTCTGTGATTGCCTGTCAGCGCCACCGACCAGGAAGAGGAAACCGCCGCTGTACACCCGGGACCAGCAACGGGACACCCCTCAACTCTCCTCCAGCCCGGTAAAACTGCTCCCCAAGAGGCTTTTGCTTTTATCTAAACATAACTGATAAAAGGTAGCCATAGTAACTTCAAAAAATCCTTGGTTACGTAGCGAGGTTTTATGGTACACTAATAAGTTACATAAACAAGTTACGTGTCTGTTAGTTTTGTCTAGGGAAAACCATAAACTCTGCCAGGTCCAAATTTCTTTGTCTATTTATACGACACAAGACCCAGGCTAATGAGAAATACTTTTATTATGAAAATAGAAAAATATAATTCACAAGCCAGCAGTAATATCTAAATATTGTTCACAAAATATCTGATTTACATATATGAAACTCAGTACATAATTATCACAATACACTTGTTAGATAACTAAGTAAAACTAATTCTTACACACATTAAACAATTCCTTATAATAATAATAATTCCTGATTAGCAGCAATTGATTACAGTTATCACCAAGGTAGCTTTCTAAACCTTATCCTATATCACAATCGGATGCACTTATCTAACCCCAGCTGATAAGATAATAAGTTCCTTATTCTCACCATCTGATTAGGCCTCCGCCGAAAATTAGGTGAAATGGAAATCGTTTCTTTACAGCTTAGTAGACGTAGAAAATCCTTTGGTTACAGGCACACGTGTTTGTCAGCCACTGGTAAGGCTATAATTTATTGGCAGCCAAGTTTCCTTGAAATGATGGAATTCAGAGCTGTTTAAGGTCCGATTCACTCTCTCTCAGGCAGCGAGTCACACGAGGTAATTGTTCAGGTTTTTATTATTAAGATATAGATGCATAGAGAATACCTGTGGTAAGATGGGAGCTCCCTCGCATCCCGACACAGACTAATTATAATTAGCAACTTTTCACTTGGACCTCGTCAGATGACTTCCTCGGACCAATCCAGAAACAGATCTTAGATGACTATCCTTTCTGTGTAAGGTCTCATACAGGCTAGGAGACACAGGCGCTGTTAGACAGATAAGAACAGGATAGGAGTATAACTCCCACAAGAATCACACAGTCTAAGCATGAAGGCATAGATGGATGTCCTTGACTAGAATACCATTCTGGTACATACCCAGAATGCATCAGGCAGAAACAGCAAAGATGTGTTCTTCTTTCTCTCTTCTTGCAAAGTTCATGCTGGAAAGATTTCTTGCAGATAATGGTTCAGGCTTGATGTCAGAGAGGCCTAACCTTCAGGTGCAAATAAGGAAACACCCCTACAGTTATAATGCTTTCATGACTTGTTATCTAATGTGGAAATACAAAACATGTTCAATTCACTTTTAAAATGGCAGCTATTTTATATAAACCTGGGAAATTCTATATAGTAACGCCTAGAAGATGACACCAGTTATGCATTTCAAAAGCAGTATGATTATTCTATAAGGTAGCACCTAACTGCAAAGAGGGTATCCTAGTTATGCACATAGTTTATAAAATATATGCATCACAGGGCACCTGTGTGCCTGCTTATAGAATACTAAAAATGACTAGGAAGTTTTTGCAAAATGCACCCAAAACATTTTCGTGTACCCCAAATATAACCATCACAGAAAATGAGGTAGCATTAAATACTGTGGAGCTCATAATCGAAACAGAAAAATGTCTAAAAACCAGCCTAAATCGGCACTTGGACGATCTAAAAGACAAGTCATCCAAGTGCCGATAATTGAACCGGGTTTTAGACGTATTTAAAAACGACCTAGGCCTTCACAGTGCTGCTGAGACCAGAGCTAAAAGAGGCATGTCAGGAGGAGTATTGAGGGCGGGATTCAGGCGAGACGTGAGCCGTCTTAGACTTAGTCGTACTGCATGTATAACCAAAAGTTTTAGAACACTGCCTAGACAGAACCTGGACATTGTGACTTAGGCCATCTAAAATCAGGTCTAAGTCACAAGAAGGTATCTAAAGTGACCAGATAAGTACTGCAAACACAAAGTACAGACCTCCACACACTGTCCAGTGATCTGACCCCCCCCCACCCCATAAAAATCATAACAACTTTACAGACCATCAGCCTGGCATAGGAAAGCCTAGTAGAGCTGCACAGAGGTGGCTTAAGAGGTCTTGGGGGTGGGTTAGTGAACCATGGAGACCCAGGCCCATAAGCCACTCTAATCGCTGCATTCATGGTGAAACTGTGCACCACCCAAAATCCCCAAAACCCTTATGTATTGCCATATTATTGGCTCCTGCAGCAATAAGGGCTATTGGGGTGGTAGATAGGTGGGTCTAATAGATTCTGGGGGTGTTTTGGGGGGCTCACCATGACCTATAAGGGAGCTGTAGTGAGATGTTTGTGGGACCCTTTTTGTGAAGTTCACAGCAGTGCCCTGTTAGGTACCCCACTACTCTGGTGCCATGTCTGGGTGTCCAGTCCATCACTTTTCTGGCCTCTCCCACGCCCAAAAGGTCTTTTTTGGTCGAAAATGGGGTATAAAGATGGACAACTTAGCACTCTTGGCGATCAGACAGTTGGACAAATTTTTTTTTTTTTTAATGTTGGACGTATTTTTTGAAAATGGATCTTTTCCCATGTCCGACTTTGGGCGACTTAGGCCCAAAACGGACTTAGATGTTTCTTTTGATTATGCCCCTCTATAACTTCTTCAAAATGGGTACTAAAACCTCCCTGATTCTATATCGTAGAAATCCTTTTTATTTTCTATGATATAGAATCAGAAAGGTTTTAGTACCCATTTTGGAAAATATTACCCATTAGCAAATATTTCTTCTAATAAATTTTTCTGTAGAACATCTCAAAACCCCAAAAAGCATATTTATATGCAAAGGAGATGGAGAGAAACATCAGAACTTAAATTGGATCAGAATCATAGGGTTTCTTATAGCACACTGTTATTTCAGTATCCACTTCACCAGTCTCAAAATTTGTTTTATCATTTGATTCTCCTCCCACCCTATCCTTTCTTCACACAATTATTTGCCGATGACGCCAAACTATGCAACATAGTAGGCAAAAGCACATTGCCCGACAGTATGACGCGGGACCTACTCTTACTGGAACATTGGTCCTCGACTTGGCAACTAAGCTTCAATGCCAAAAAGTGCAAGGTCATGCACCTTGGCAGCAGAAATCCGTGCAGAACTTTCACCCTAAATGGTGAGACCTTAGCTAGGACTGCAGCAGAACGAGACTTAGGAGTGATCATTAGTGAAGACATGAAAACTGCCAATCAAGTGGAGAAAGCTTCATCCAAGGCTAGACAAATGATAGGTTGTATCCATAGAAGTTTCATCAGCTGGAAGCCCGAAGTCATAATGCTGTTGTACAGATCCATGGTGAGACCTCATCTGGAATATTGTGTACAATTCTGGAGGTCACATTACCAAAAGGATGTACTGAGAGCTGAATCAGTTCAGCGAATGGCCACCAGGATGGTCTCAGGACTCAAGGAAAGGCTGAGTAAATTGCAGCTATACTCACTCGAACGTAGAGAGAGAGGGAAGACATGATTGAGACGTTCAAATATATCACGGGCCGTATCGAGGTGGAAGATGATATCTTTTTTCTTAAAGGACCCATGGCCACAAGAGGGCATCCGCTGAAAATCATGGGCGGGAAATTTCATGGCGACACCAGGAAGTATTTCTTCACTGAAAGGGTGGTTGATCATTGGAATGATCTTCCACTGCAGGTAATTGAGGCAAGTAGGGTGCCAGATTTTAAGAAAAAATGGGATAGGCATGTGGGATCTCTTAGGGGAAGAAGTTAGGGGGTGGGTCATTAGAGTGGGCAGACTTGATGGGCGTGGCCCTTTTCTGCCATCATTTATGTTTCTAACTTTTTTATATATATATCAATATCAACTTTCACTGCAATGGACTCTAAAAGAAAAATAAATAACATGTGAAACTTAACTTAATTGTCCCCAAGGACTCCAGCGCTGCTCAAATTATTCTCCTGATGCTCAGGTACAGCTAATATACTGACCCTCTAGAAGTGTTTCAGTCAATGGACCTGCATCGGGGGATTCACCTGCATATATTAGACGGCATCTCGCCCAAGAAAATAACTTTTCTACCCTGTATAACTGGTTGTAGAGAGCGGATGAAAAGAAGACCAGGGACCAGATTTTCAGCAAAGGCGGTCAATGTGTTTATGTTTAAACACTTTAGTTGCTACTATTCAGCAAGCCAAAATTAAAAATATAAACTAGTCCTCAGTCTTGTAATTCTCTCTCCTCTCTCCACAGGTTTCAGCTGGTGTAAATACCAATACAGTAAAACCTTGGATTGCAAGTAACTTGGTTTGCAAGTGTTTTGCAAGACAAGCAAAACATTTGATTAAATTTTAACTTGATATACAAGCAATGTCTTGTGACACGTGTATACTGTATGTACTCGTATTGCAAGACATTGCTTGTTTAGAACAGTCACTACAGTCCTGCAGTGTCAGAGAGAGAAGAACCATCGGCTCAGTTGTGGTGATGTGACACGTGTATACTGTATGTACTCGTATTGCATCACCACAACTGAGCCGATGGTTCTTCTCTCTCTGACACTGCAGGACTGTAGTGACTGTTCTAAACAAGCAAAGTCTTGCAGTACGAGTACATACAGTATTTTGTATTAAAGTTTTTGGGTTGTAGAACAAATCGTCAGTTTCCATTATTTCCTAAGGGAAAATTCCCTTTGATTTGAGGTGTTTTGGATTTCAAGCATGGTTTTAGAACGAATTATGCTCGCAAACCAAGGTTTTGCTGTATTCAACTTTAGGCGCTAAAATTTGCTCCAAGAGCTATTCTATAAGAGCTATCATCTCGGAGCACCCTTCATAGAATAATGCTGAATGTCGATTTTTGAGTACCATGTATAGAATTCCCCCTTGGCATGTAACTGCAAATGAGGTGTATATTGGAAAGGCCATGGGCATGTTGCCAAGTAACATTTGCAACTTACAGAATAATTACAGTTCTGTGCATTGCATGGCATACCAACTTGTACCAGTCACTGTACAAAGTTTTATCGATTTTAAACAAATGCATATAAGGTACTTTGCTAGCTTTGGGCAGCTAAAACCCCCTTCCTCAGGTTAGGACAGATTAAGACAAAGATGGCCCTACTAAAATATGAGTGACTCATTAAGCCTGCCAACTCTAAACCCACCATTATATACTCTGCAGCATAGATAGTTTGAGACCTCAGACGGTATTAGCCTGGCTGCTTTTTACAGCAGGGTCTGTGGATATAGCGTGGCACCTCTATGGGGCACAGGGAGATGGATTCTACTAGAAATTCACCAGGGCTGTCTTCATAGTTTATCTCTTCACAGAATCTGCTAAAACTTCCATTATATGATTTGATTAAATATGGGGCTAATTCTGCTTCTTTATAGAATATGGAAAATCTCTAGAAGATGATATTTGTTCAGATACATCATTCATGTTCCAGAGAGTGCTGGTATCCTTGGCAGCGGTAAGTATAAATTCAAGCCGGTTGGTTCTCTTGTTGAAACCTGTTATTTTCTTCTTGTTTTTTTTGCCTTTTTTTCTGATGTAAGAATTGCACTGTGGTGCCTCAAGGTGCCAGACAAGGTCTTGTAACCTGCAGTAGCTGAAAAGAATACAAGAACTTAAGAGCTAATTTAGCCAAGGCTGTACATAGCCTTTGTGTCCTACCTTTACAGTACTGAGAGCACATGGGCATGACTGAAAGAAAATATCAGTCATCTAAACAAATTAACTGACTTATGAAGCATTCCTTCTAGACCCTTTGAAGAGACTTGAAAGTGTGGGTCAGGCCGTGTCCTCAGTATTCAAGACACACACTACTCTCATTTGCTTAAGTGGTTCTGAGGGCTGGATAGATTGTAGCCAGCACGGATGTTTAACATGAGAGCTGGTGGAATATTTAACGCTTCTATAGCCCAGTTACAAGCCAGGATTCCTTCCAAGTAACTACAGATTATCTGGCATAATTGTGGCTGCCTGTAAAATAATTGGGAGTGGGTGGGAGATCTTGGGGTAGTCTTGACTTATGCTGTCTTTCAGTTTTTATATCTTTCTATCTTTTGTGATGCTTGACATGTTCTTTCTTTTCTGCAGGGAGGCAGGGATCAAGGAACTAATGTGGATGAGTCTTTGGCAAAAAAGGATGCTCAGGTCTCTGTTCTGGGTGTTCTCCTGTTTGTTTGTCAGTCCCTCCCCCCCTCCTTTGCTGCAGAACTGTATATTTCTGTACAGGGTGGGAGTATATTGTGCAGCAATATGGGGTAAAGATTTTGAAAAATTGCTTTTGCTTACTAAACACACAAATCACCAATCTGCTATCTTCGACCACAGATGACCAAACCTTCAAAAAAGAAACTAAAACCCTACTCTTCAAAAAATACATAAAACCTATTTAACACGACCAGTTCCTTCCCAAACTCCACTTAACCACTCTCTACCTATATCTAATCTAATATGTTTCTAATTACCCAACAGGCATCACCTTAAGTTCTTGACAATCCTTATGTAATTCCTACGACAATTCTTATGTAATGTTACAATTCTTGTAACATCCTGACAACTCCTATGTAATCCGCCTTGAACCCGCAAGGTAATGGCGGAATAGAAATCACTAATGTAATGTAATACTTATGAGGAATTTAGGAGACACCTAAAATCATATTTGTTCTTGAAGCACTTAGGTAGCTGATTTGCAAAATCTTATACAATAACTGATCTTTAAGGTTTTTAGTTACTAGTTTTTAACTTTGTAAGTTTTACTCAATTTGTAGTATTTTTAACTATTGTAAACCGCATAGAACTTTACGGTCCTGTGGTATATAAACTGTACAAAACAGCCACAAATCAACAAAACAATAAAAAAATAATTTGCAGTCATGAGAAACCTGAGGCAAGTCAGAAAATTCTTCGACAGAAAACAATTCCAACTCTTGGTGCAATCCCTAATCCTAGGTCTCATAGACTACTGCAACATATATCTCCCTGCACAGCAACCATGATAAAACAACTACAAACAATACAGAACACAGCCCTAAGACTGGTCTACTCACTGAAGCAATTCGACCACATCAGAGGCATACCACGACTCACATTGGCTCCCAATACAAGCAAGAGTACACTACAAATTTTGCTGCCTACTATTTAAAGTAATAAACGGAGACAGCTCAGCCTATTGGAACAACCGACTAATTCAATCCACCTCAACCAGACATAGGAGAACCCAAGCACCATTCACACACCCTCCAACCAAAAATGTCAAAAGAAAAAAACTGTACGACAACCTCCTAGCCACTCGAGCTGCAACACACGGCCTCCAACTCTACAACCTATTGACCTCGATCACAGACTACAAAACCTTCAAAAAAGAAATAAAAACCCTTCTATTCAAAAAACACATAAAACCAAACTAACTCAATCAGAAATGTCCCAAGAATCACCTGCAACTACTCCATATGTACTTCTAATATCATGACAATTCAGATGTAATCCTTAGAAACTCAACGAAATGTACAAACTACTCCCTAAATACTTCTAATGTCCTGACAATCTATTTGTAATCTGCCTTGAACCGCAAGGTAATGGCGGACTAGAAATCCCTAATGTAATGTAATTATTAATATTGGCCTCAGTCAATATCAAATATTAACGTCCTGAAATTCATCCTGCTAATCTCCCTAGGCTATGTCACCAGTGGCTATGAAACCAAATGATCTTGGCTGAACAAAGCCAGGCAGGGTGTTGGACTTGGAACTAAAGTTCCAATCCTGCTTTCCACCAGTTTTGTGATCTAAAGTGGAGCCTTTTTAAATCCCCCTATTTCAGACTGTATGTTTGCTTGAGCAGGGAACTTGCCACCAGTTCGTTGCATTAAATGTTTTGGCTGATGAGTGCTGTATTGAAGCCAAACCTGGAAGTAGATTTCATCTGTGACGGATGATACATATAATGAGCAATGAGGCACTCAACAGTTCCTCTGTCCGTTCAGCTTTCATGAAAAAATACCAGTGCTAAGGAATAGTTCTGTGTAGTTAAAAATGGTTAGAAAGGTGAACACTTCAGTAAATAAACTCTCTTCAGTGCTAGACTGTTAGCAGCCTGGCAGAGTTACTGTCTGTGCCAGTAACGTAGAAGATAAGAGGAGGAAAGATGAATGCACAATGCAGTGGTATCTGTGATGATAACCAAAGAAAAAAATACCACAGCCTTTTCTTTCTGAACGTATATATTACCTGCTGTTCATTTGTAAGCAAGAATTCCTATGGTGGCAAAGCATAGATTCCCCTCTGGGCTTTACTGGCAGTGGTATAACTACCTCCTTTGTTTTCTGTTGTAGGGTTTGTTTTGTTTTTTTGTGAGATTGGCCACAGTCTCTGTGGTGGTGACGTATTGGCAAGACTGTGTTCTCTCCTAAACTCTAGTCTAAATGAAGGTATTATTGGGCAGATAGGCCATTTCATTTTGGTGTTTATCTGCCTTCATCTATACTAGAGGATGACATGGTGACAAATTTTTCCCCATCTCCACAGGAACTCATTTTCCCGTCCCATCCCAGCCAGTTCTTTTCCTGTCTCTGCCCCATTCCTGCAAGCTCTGTTCTCATCTGCACATGCCTCAAACACTTTAAAATCCTAACTCTTTGAGGTTTGTGCGGTTTAAGGTAGAGCTTACAGCAATAAGGCGGGGACAGGACGGGGAAATTAGGTTCTTGCGGGCCAGGGAAAAATTTGTCCCTGTGTCATTCTCTAATCTATACTATATACTGGTGTCTGTGGTTTGGGCAGATGTCTTCTCCCTTGCTTCCCTCCAACCCTTCATAATTCAAAAACATCTCAAGGGAAACAAGGATGTACTTTTTATCCTTGCTTCCTGGGAGGTAATTTAGTGATGGGAGATTGAATGGGACACTACAGACTAGGGGTGTCCAACCTTGCCCTTGCTCTGTTGGGTTTTCAGGATTTTCTCCAATGAATATGCACAAGATCTATTTGCATACAGTGGAGGCAATACATGCAGATCTCGTGCATATTCATTGGGAGAAATCCTGAAAACCCAACATGGTTGCAGCCCTCAAGGACAAAGGTTGGACACCCTTGCTATAAAGAGACGGTCAAAAACCCTTTAGAATCTGTTGTTTCTGTTTTACCACCTTCTAGATCTGATCCACTTTCAGTGTTCTGGCTGGTTGTTAATCTCGGATTGGTCTTATAGTTTTGAAGAGAAATGAGGTTTAGACTTAATTTCTCTTCAGAACTGTAGGACCAATAAGAGATTAACAAAAACTGCACCAGCTTAGGATAAGAAACTTATAGGAGACTTAAACACAGGAGATTTAAAAAGCTAAACAAAATGCTGCACCTATGAACTAACCAATCACCCCCCTCCCCAAAAACCAACAACAAAACAGAATGCATATCCTCGAGAGACAAGCTGAATCTAATTAGGCCTTTGTTCAAAGGGGGAGGAGAGTACTACAATCTTGGAAATTTTTTCTGCATCTGTGAATTCACATCTTGGAACACCATAAAGAGAGCAAAATCTGAATGGATAGGGGGGTGTGTGTCATATTTTTATATTGATATAACTAGAGTTTTAATACTGTAATTTTTTTTGATCTGGTCTTAGGAATTGTACCAAGCTGGTGAGCAGAAGTGGGGGACGGATGAGGTGAAATTCCTGACGATCCTATGTACAAGAAACCGGAATCACTTGCTCAGGGGTGAGTCTTAGGATGAGAAGGAGAATTTGTCTGATCTAGGATCCAAAGAATTGGATTAAAATCTTAACTTGAAAACATAAGAATAGCCTTACTGGGTCAGACCAACAGTTCATCAAGCCCAGGAGCCTATTCTCATGGTTCTCAATCCAGGTCACTAGTATCTGGCCAAAACCCAAAGAGTACCAAGTTTCCAAATTTTATTTACTATTTGATATACCGACCATTAACAAGTATCTGGTCGGTTTATAATACTAACTATTTAAAAAATATATAAAAGAAAATAAAAGGTGGCAATACGTAAATTACATAGTTGTTAGACTAGACTAGGATGATTTGATACAGTAGGCAAAATTACATCGAAGAAAAATAAAATTTAAAGGGAGGTAAGGAGGGGAAGGGGATGAATGAAAGGAGAGGGGAGGTCGCTTCTTAAAAGCGGTTCGGGTTCATCGTTAATGTAAAGGGGAATAGATTTTAGCTTGTATTGTGGTAAGCATCTTGAAATAAAAAGGTTTTGAGTTTGATTTTAAATTTGTCGGGAAATTCTTCAAGGCGGAGGTTAGATGGCATGGAATTCCATAGGGCAGGGGCTGTGGCAGAGATGATGGTGTTACAGGTATAGTAAAGTTCCTTGATTGAGGGACAGTGCAGATTCTGATTTGTGGATTCCATGCTACTGATCCAGGGGAAGCAGCGGCTTGCCCCATGTCTTTCTCAATAACAGACTATGGACTTTTCCTCCAGGAAATTGTCCAAACCCTTCTTAAAACCAGTTACACTATCCTTTCTTGCCATGTAACTTCGAGTGTCCCCTAGTCTTTGTAATTTTTGATGGAGTGAAAGATCAATCCACTTGTACCCATTCTACTCCTCTCAGGATTTTGTAGACTTCAATCATATCTCCCCTCAGCCATCTTTTTCCAAGCTGAAAAGCCCTAACCTTTTTAGTTTTTCCTCATATGACAGGAGTTCATAAGAACTTAAGAATAGCCTTACTGGGTCAGATCAATGGTCCATCAAGCCCAGTAGCCCATTCTCACGATGGCAAATCCAGGTCACTAGAACCTGGCCAAAACCCAAGGAGTAGCAATATTCCATGCTACCGATACAGGGCAAGCAGTGGCTTCCCCCATGTCTTTCTTAATACCAGACTATGGACTTTTCCTCCAGGAACTTGTCCAAACCTTTATTAAAACCAGCTACGCTATCCGCTCTTACCACAACCTCTGGCAATGCGTTCCAGAGCTTAACTATTCTCTGAGTGAAAAAAAATTTCCTCCTATTGGTTTTAAATGTATTTTCCTGTAACTTCATTGTGTGTCCCCTCAGCTATCTCTTTTCCAAGCTAAAGAGCCCTAAACATTTTAGTCTTTCTTCAAATAAGAGGAGTTGCATCCCTTTTATCATCTTGGTTGCTCTTCTTTGAACCTTTTCTAGTGCCGCTATATCTTTCTTGAGATAAGGAGACCAGAAATGAATGGAATACTCCAGGTGAGATCATACCATGGAGCAATACAAAGGCATTATAACATTCTTAGTCTTATTTACCATCCTTTTTTTGATAATTCCTAGCTTCGTTTGGCTGCTGCCGCACATTGGGCGAAAGATTTCATCGTATTGTCTAGAATGACACCCAGATCCTTTTCTTGGACACTAACCCCCAAGGTGGACCCTAGCGTCTGGTAATTGTGATTTGGGTTATTCTTCCCAATGTGCATCACTTTGCATTTGTCCACATTAAATTTCATTTGCCACTTGAATGCCCAGTCTTCCATTTCATAAGGTCTACCTGCAATTTTTTTGCAATATGCATGCGTTTTAAAAACTTTGAAGAGTTTAGTGTCATCTGAAAATTTAATTACCTCGCTCGCCGTTCCAATTTTCAGATCATTTATAAATAAGTTAAATAGCACTGGTCCCAGTACAGATCCCTGCGGCACTCCACTGTTTACTCTCCTCCTCAGTACAAGGAGGACATTCTTGTACTGAAAACGTCCAAAACAGCCATTTTCCACAAATGAAAAGTCTAAAATATGAATGTTAAAAAAAAAAGCAGGCACAAAAATATTTGGCATCAGCCAGTCAGGTTTCAGGATAGCCCTAATGAATATGCATGGAGCAGATTTACATGCCAGTCACATCTATTATATGCAAATCTCTCACATGCATATTCATTAGGGCTATCCCAAAAATCCGACTTGCTGGTGGTCCTCCAGGACAGGGTTGGGGACCACTGCTTTAAACAACAGGACCCAAATACAGATACGTGAGTCCTCCAGGAACAGTTAAAACACTTTTCTTAAAGGTAACCCTATCACGCTTGCAGATGTCTTATATATTCAGGTACAATAGATATTTCTGTGTTCCAGGAGGCCTCACGTATTTGTACAGAAATAAAAAGCATTAAAAGTAGGAGTTACACCTTGGTCCTCTTCAGTCTCTAATTAGAATATGAATGGTATAAATTGAAGAATTAAGGCCGGTACCAGGCAGACTCGATTTAGGAATGGCTTTGATGGGAGTCCCAGCAATTTGGAACACGAGGATGGTGCTGGAAGACTTTCATGGTCTGAATCCTGCAAATGATGAGATGGTTTGGATAGGTGGCTGGAGTGAGCTTTGACAGCAACTCCAGTAGTTGGAAGCCAAGGATGGTGCCTGGTGGATTTCTAAAGTCTATGGCTCAGAAATAGCAAAGAAAAGAGGCCTTTTTATTAAATCATTAAATTAAAATGCATGTAAATTGACCACTAAGCTACTCCTTATACCTGCTGCTCTGTTAGGATTAGGAATGGCCTTAATTCCTAATTGTCACTTTAACTTAGCGGATTGGGGGTGGAGTTGGGAGAGATCGGTTACCACTGGGAGATTAATACACCAGGTTGGGGTGGTCAGAAATCCAGGATTGTTCAAAAATCTCCCACCTGGACCTAAGTAACTTAACATCTCTGCAGATTTCACTTGAGTTATGATAGATATAGCAAAGCTTTTTTCATGGCGGTACCAACCTTCCACTCTTTCTTGGAGGTACCAGCCTTCCACTCTCCTTTTTCAGACGACTTTCTCTTACCAGTTTAACTTTAATTTTAAATTTTCTGTTCTGTCTCCTTATTGACAGTCAGCCTTAAGCAGATACAACAGAGGCAGCTTCCCAATGTCCTTTGCTCCTAGGGACTCCCCCATGGCAAGAAATCTCTCATGGATTTCTTAGTCACTGCTGCTATTCTCCTCCCAGAAGCATCTGTCCCTTGGCTATACCCACATCCACACAGTTCAGCATCTCTTCCCTCAATAAATCCCCCCTCTATCTTCAAATTTGTTTTACTTTGCCTTTTAGATGTTGCTAGCTTTGGCAGTGTCCCTGTGTCCTCCTCCAGAGCTTTCCCTCTTGACCTGTTCTGCCTCTGCAGAAACTGGAAGTTGCATCACAGGGGACAGGAAGGGTCAGAGGGAAGGCTTCTGAGCAGGCCAATGACAGCATATGTAGATTGCTGCTGCTGCTGCCAGCAACATCTAAAAACAGAGCAACAAATTTTAAAATATGAGTAGATGGAGGCTTGAGAAAGGGAAAGATGCCAAACTGTGGGCAGAGGGTTGGGGGCCCACCAAAGTGGTTTGTACAGGGCCCTGTAAGTGTCAAGGCTGGCCCTGCTTACAGATATGTGAATATCTCAATCTTGGCATTTTTTTCCTATTAAATCTGTGGAAATGAGAACTTTCTTTCTTCATGTGATTTTTGTATTGAAAGGCCCATTTCATATTTTTTCTGTTTTCTTCCACTCAGTTTTTGAAGAATACCAAAAGATTGCTAAGAAGAAGATTGAAGACAGTATAAAATCTGAGATGTCGGGAAGCTTTGAAGATGCTCTTCTGGCTATTGGTTAGTGTGTTTGTGGTAGTGGGGGGAAGGGATGAATTCAGAACCCGTCATTATAGCCAAAATTGCCAAATGCATATGTCTGAGGCTGGAGAAGAATGGTCTTGGTTGATTTTTGTGTGTGTTCACTGCATATAAATTTTGCAACCTGTAGAGCCTGTGTAAGAGTAGAGTTATTCATGTTTTTCAATTCTCATACTATTTGCACAGGTGATACCATCCAAGTGTGTGATTGACTGATGTGCCTTCTTGTGAGGGTGGTGTGTGTGTGCAGTAAGCCACTCTAGACAGTGTCCTAGCCTTAATGTAGCAGGATGGGATGGAGGCAGCATTTGCTTATGCACCACTTAGAACAGTGGTGTCAAACTCATGGCCCAGGGGCCACATTCGGCTTGCCAGGTACTATTTTGAGGCCCTCGGTATGTTTATCATAATCCACAAAAGTAAAATAAAACAGTTTCTTGATCATATGTCTCTTTGGCTATAAATTACAATGTTATTATTAAGACTTAGCCAAAAGGAAAGATTTATAAACTATAAAGAGTTTTACCTCATGCAAAATTGTCATTTCTTTAATAAGACATTAACTGGTTTTTCTGCAGCCCTCCAAGTACCTACAAATCCAAAATGTGGCCCTGCAAAGGGTTTGAGTTTGAGACCACTGACTTAGAACATACATCTTTTTGTAGGTTGTGCATTGGGTTGCTGATTGCTCCACTCTGGAGACATAATTTGAGCTGATTAACCATTTTGTTATAATGTCTTATTCATTTAATGTCCTATGTGAATTGTGTTTTCTCACAGTGGAGTGCATAAAGAGTATTCCTGAATATTTTGCTTCCAGACTATACAAATCTATGAAGGTAAAAAAGTGTTGCATTTTTTATAATTAAGCCTATCTGGGCTTACTGAATGTATTATAAGGCACTATCTTTGGCCATCTTGTCACAAATATAACTTAGTTTCCAGTTGTGGAATTGGCAACCTGCTGGGCTACACAATAGGACCTATGGAAGCCATTCTTTTGCTGCTGAAGAAGTGCACTTTTTAAAGTTCATTTCCCTCCCCATATACCTTTCAAGCACCAGAGAGGAAACTGGAATCTGATATCTCAGATGTGCAACTGGGCTTCCCCCTGCTCTACCTATGTTCATCTATTCAGATATCCTCTACTTATAGAACTCCTACTCATATGTAAGCTCTAAAGTATTCAGGTATTCATTACCCATAGAACTCCAATTAGCACGTTAGTTTCCCATTAGACTATTATATTGTATTAGACACATTGCATGGTATTGTATCTAGTCTTATTGTATTGTATTTAGACTCACTGTATTGTACTGTACTGTATTGTATTGTATTGCATGTAGACTTATTGGTTTGTATTAAGACCTTTTGTTATTCGCTGAATGTCCAGCCCTCTTACAATGTAAACCGCCTAGAAGTCGCCTGACTATGGCGGTATAGAAAAATAGTTGTTATTATTATTATTATGCTAGTGTTTGGTTTATTGAAAACTTGCTATACTGCTAATTCTGGCAAGCAGATACAAATGGTATACAATTCTATATTAAAAACCAGTGAAAAAGATTTTCATTAATAAAATAGGAAAGCAAAACATACTAGCAACACCCACAATCTTGATATATGCTCCCTCTGAAATCTTTTGGGTCTGAGTAAGAAACTGTTCGGGATCCTATGTCTGTTTTATAATTCCTTCTGTGTGAAGTTCTCTAACCCGTATTTGTCTGTTTTAATTAGATTATAAGCTCTATGGAGCAGGGTTGGATTTTACATTAAAGTGCTGCATATGTTTAGCAACGCTATAGAAATGATTAGTAGTAGGAGTGGAGAGTAGAGAGCTGCACGGGAACGGAGACGATGGGAATCCCGTGGGACCCGCGGGTTCCTCCTTCGGGTCACGAGGATCCCGTGGGGATGCCCCCTAGGGTCACGGGGATCCCGTGGGGATGCCTCCGAGGGTCGCGGGGTTCCTGCGGGGCTGGATGTACTCAGTCGCGCGGCTCTTCTTCTCCCTACCTGCTCTGCTTGCAGCACAGAGCCGAACGGAAGTCTTCCCGACGTCAGCGCTGACGTCGGGAAGACTTCCGTTCGTCTCTGTGCTGCAGGCAGGGCAGGTAAGGAGAAGGAGAGTAGCCTTACGGCTCAAGTGGCTACCAAGGGAGGGGGGCGGTCCGCCCCGGGTGCAGCACAGCCGGCCAGGTCCACTTACTTTTGTGGCGCTTCCCCGACCGACCGACAACAGCCCCAGTCCGACAATCCTCCCTGCCCTGTAGCTGCGAATCTAAATTACCTTCTTACAGCAGCTGTAAGAAGGTAATTTAGATTCGCGGTTAAGGGCAGGGAGGTTTGTCGGACCGGGGCTGTTGTTGGTCGGTCGGTCGGGGAAGCGCCACAAAAGTAAGGGGACCTGGCCGGCTGTGCTGCACCCGAGGGGGGAGAAGGACACTGAAAGCACTGGGGAAGACGACAGGAGTGGAGAAGGACGCTGACAGGACATGGGGAAGACAGTGGGGGAGGACACTGAAAGCACTTGTGGAAGACAGAGGGGGGAGAAGGACGCTGACAGGACATGGGGAAGACGGGGGGAGGACACTGAAAGCACTTGTGGAAGACAGAGGAGGGAGAAGGACGCTGACAGGACATGGGGAAGACGGGGAGTGGAGAAGGACGCTGAAAGGATATGGGGAAGACCGGGGGGGGGGGGGTGGAGGAGGACACTGAAAGGCCATGGTTAAGACAGAGAGGGAGAAGGATGCTGAAAGGACATGGGGAAGACAGAGGGGGGAGAAGGACACTGAAAGCACATGTGGAAGATGGGGGGGGAGAAGGACGCTGAAAGGAAATGGGGAAGAGAGAGTGGGGAAAAGACGCTGGCAGGGAAGAAGACAGAGATGCCAGACTATGGGGGGAGCGGAGGGAAGAAGATGGGTGCCAGAACAATTTGGAAGGGGGGAAAAAGGGAGAGGCACAGTAACAGAGCAAATGGAAGACGCAGAAGGAAGAGAGATAGTGGATGGAAGGAATTGAATGAGAACATGAGGAAAGCAGAAACCAGGCAACAAAGGTAGGAAAAGAATTCTATTTCTTTTTTTTTTTTTTTTTTTGCTTAAGGATAAAATAGTATATTAGTTGTGTTGATAAAAATTTATAAACATTAGAGGCTTTGGTAGAAACCCGTTTACAAAGTATGTATTCTTCTCAATTAATATTTCCAAATTAATAAAGTCTTTTTGCTTATTTGTAAATGGGTTTCTACCAGATCCTTTAATTCAGTAGCATAATTAAATGAAATAACTATTTCTGAAGTTTATAGGGACGGGCGGGGACGGAGGGGATTCCTCGCGGGGATGGGTGGGGACGGGTGGGATTCCTCACGGGGACGGGTGGGATTTCTGTCTCCGCGCAACTCTCTAGTGGAGAGCAGTGGGCTGAGAACCAGGGAAGCCCAGTTCAAATCCCACTTTGGCTCCTTGTGACCTTAGTCAAGTCACTTAACCCTTCATTGCCTTAGGTACAAACTTAGGGGTCCTTTTACTAATGCGCACTAGTGTGCGCTGAATGCTAACGTGTCCATAGAATATAATGCACACATTAGCATTTAGCGTGCGCTAAGACGCACTAATGTGCCTTAATAAAAGGACCCCTTAGATTGTGAGTAGAGAATGACACGGTAACAAAATTCATCAACGTTCCCGTCCCCGCGGATAACCACGGGAAATAATCCCATGTCATTTTCTAGTGTCTATTTCAACCTCAGTCCTTCTACACCAGCATTCTTCAAAGCAAAGCTTGCGGGTCAGTGGTTGTGGCCATTCATACTCTGATTCTTCCCTCTCTCCTTAAAAATTGACATGAAGATGGTTTCCCGCGGTTATCCGCGGGGACGGGAACGATGAATTTTGTCACCGTGTCATTCTCTAATTGTGAGCCCTCCAGAAGCAGGAAAATACCGACTGTACCCGAATGTAATTTGTCTTCAGCAACAGCTGATAAAGGCATGATTATAAATCCAAATAATTTTAATTTAATTTATATACTGCTCTTGGCTCTCATTCCTCCATACATCCCCAAGAGAACCTTACACTTGATCTTCCTCCTGTTCATTGTTCACGCTTAGTCATTCTATCTTTCTTTATATTGCTCCCTCCCTCTGAAATGCCCTTCCACCAGAACTTCGAGGGGAGCTGCCTTACTTAAGGACAATCTATTTTCTCAAGCCTTTGCATTCCTTCTCTCTCAAGATTCAGCATGAGCAATTAGACTAGAACTGTCTTTGTTTTCATGCTATTTTCCGGCTGTGCTGTCCCTGTCTCATGAATGTGTTTGTAGTTTTTCTTTCTCTGATTTCCCCTGAAGGGTGGCATATAAAGATTTTAATAAATGAAACTAAACATGTGACTTTCTGGGGAAAAATGACTTAATGCTGGCTTTTACAAAGCTGCGGTAGAGGTTTCTACTTCAGGCTGGTGAGGAAAATGCTCCAACGCTCATAGAATTACTATGAGCGTTGGAGCATTTACCTCACTGGCCCACAGTAGAAACCTCTACCGCAGCTTTGTAAAAGGGGGACTAAAGTAGCAGATCTAAAATGTTGAGAATGGATTAATTTTTTTAAGTCATGGGCCCATAAGCCATCTGGAAAAAATTACTTGTTTGAATTTCTGTAACTTTTTTTTTTTATTATTATTATTTTCCATATACAAGGATGGGGTTGAGACTAGAGTTGCGCGGGGACAGAAATCCCATCCGTCCCCGCCAAAGTCCCACCCATCCCCGTGAGGACTCCCACCCATCCCTGCGAGGAATCCCTCCGTCTCTACCCGTCCCCGCGAGGAATCCCCTCCGTCCCCGCGAGGAATCCCCTCCGTCCCCACCAGTCCCTATAAACTTCAGAAATAGTTATTTCAGTTAATTATGCTACTGAATTAAAGGATCTGGTAGAAACCCATTTAAAAAATAAGCAAAAAGACTTTATTAATTTGGAAATATTAATTGGGAAGAATACATACTTTGTAAACGGGTTTCTACCAGAGCCTCTAATGTTTATAAATTTTTATCAACACAACTAATATACTGCCGGTTCACGGGGGTGGGGGGGTCTTTTAGGGATGTGGTGGGGTGGGGTGGAGCAGCGCCAGTGGCTGGGGGGGAATGGGAAGTGGAACGAATCAAGCGAGTTTCCCTTACTTTCTATGGGGAAATTCACTTTCATATACGAGTAAATTGGTTTACGAGCATGCTTCTGGAACAAATTATGCTCGTAAACCAAGGTTCCACTGTACTCCACTATCAAAGGTGCTATAAGCACGACAAAACAATCTGTGTATCCTGAGGATCCAGAAAAGTGCAGAAGGCAGTTAAGTTCTTGGAAATGTTGTTGCCAAAGCTGCTAGGTTTTAAACCAGAGAGACCTTTTCCACCTTAGAATGCACATGGTTCGATGGCTACACGATCTGTTGGTTCCCGATATCCCTGGCCTGTTGTGCTGCAGGTGTTGCGATATTTGCATGTGGTAGAGATTTTACAACGAGCCCCTTGTACAGTATGATTTTTCTGGATCTCAGTAAACAAGTGTAACGGAGAAAGAAAAGATTCATAGTGCTTTGTGAACGTCTGAGAAATCTGGGCGCACGGTTTGGGTCTGATTCAGCTAAGGATTACTTTATTCAACTCAACTAGAACAGGAGCACTCATTTTCCAAGCCGCACTCTGTTCTTTCTGTACGTTTAATCGCAGTGATTATCTGAGACCTCGTCTCCTCCTTGTTTTGTTTAGTAATCACCTCTCATGCAACCTTTTTTTTTTCAGTCCAGATACATTTCGGCATTTGTTTTTTCCATTTGATTCAGCCCCCTCCCCTCAGCTTCCTACCTCTTTCCACATATGCACGCACACAAACACGTCTCCTGGGAACTGCAGTCCGTGCATAGAAGGTCCCAGCGCTTCAGCATTACTATTGACTTGTGTTTCCTGATCTCAACAAAACATTTCACTCGATTGTCACCAGCGGGGCTAGCTGGTCTCCTGCTGGGGGGGGACACAGGACAACAGCATCGTAGACCCTTCTTCCTATTCCCCCATCGATCAAGGCGTTAACTGAGAGAAGTGACATTTCATACAGACTGGCACATTTTGGCAAAGAGGGAGGAAAACGGTGATTCAGTGATGGGGAGGGAAAGATGGAGGAGGTCAGCTTCCTGGGATGTTTCAAAGCAAGAAGAGCCAAGGAATAAAAACGGACGAGTTCATAAGCGATCATCAATCCACTTGGGAAGAAATAACATCCATCTTTGCTCCAACAATTTAAATATTAACGGATGGAATTTAAAATTCTGGCTGATCCTACAACCTTTTTTCATCTTAAACACTTGTGTCTTATGAAAAGGGAGTGGAAAGTTTACAAGACTACAAAATATGGAATAGAGGTAGTGAAGTCTTTTAGGCACGTCACCTGGCGTGAAGGAAATATGTATTTAGAAAGACATGGAGAATTCGAAGGAACGATGACAAACTGTATCAAAAATTAAAACAGGAGAGGAAGAGAAATTGAATAGGGAAAATTAATGATTATGGAAAAGAAAGAGAAATAAATGAGAAATGTGGGTTAGAACAAGCAAGCATTCATTTGTATACTTATGTGTTACAAGAATGCATTTACCTTCAAATGTAGGTCTTTTCCCACCCAATCTAGGTATACGCAGAATGGCTACGCCAGCCTGTGACGTGTCTAAAAGCTCGTTTATTGAAGCTGAGGAGTTCAGATCAGGTTATTCTCGGTTCCCCCTCTATTTGAGCAACACAGAGCCACTTGTAAAATGCACATGAGGATGTGCAGGAGGGCTTGGGCATTTGCTGGCAGATTCAGCGAGAGCAGTCATTTGCAAATATGTCCATGGCCAAGATCACAAGGAGTCACTGTGGGGTTAATGGTTGTGCTGTGGTCTGAGAACCAGAGGAACCACTACAGCTCCTTGTAACTGGGGGCAAGTCACTTTTAACCCCCCCCCCCCCAATTGCTCCAGATAAAAAATAAATGCCTGTATATAGTTTGTAAACCGCTTTGATTGTAACCGCTTTTCCCTCTGGAACGCCATGCCGTCACACCTTCTCCTTGAAAACTGCCTTGACAAATTCAAAATTAAACATAAAACCTTTCTATTCTAAGACGCCTACCAAAATACAAGTCAGACCTTTCTCCAGCCCTTTTCTGCATTTATTAAGAACCGCTTTTAAGAAGTGACCACCCCTCCATGCTTGTTCCTTCCTCTCCCCATCCTTTTAACCTTTTTTTTTTTTTTTTTTTTTTAACTTCAATGTCTTTTTTGAACTCTCCCTTCCCTCAGCACCTTCTGTATCAACCCCCTCTTCCCGTTGTCTTTGTCCTGTCGACGTACACCCCATTTTATTTTAAAATATTTTAAACTCTTATTTTAATATTGTAAACCAACCAGATACCTGCTGATGGTCGGTCTATCAAACTGTAAATAAACTTTGAAAATAAACTTGGATATCTTTTCCTTTAGCCCTTATTTCTCCAGCCCATTGTAAGATGGGGATTATGTGTATAAATTTTTACCCTCCTCAAACCATCCATACCACATCCTCTTGAAATCTTTGCATCCTGAGGATCTCAAAATGTGAATAGCTTTTTGAAATACCATTTCCAGTGTAATAGGTGAGAGATTCTAGACGATAGGGTTGTTTTCCCGTGGCCGCGTGCTGCTGCAGAGGGAGTCCACTCCGGATTTTTCACTCTGCCTCGGTTGTGCTTCACCGGGCTCTCTAGCTCCACCTTCATCTCTTTCCTCGTACCTGCAGGAGTGTTTGCTCTGCTCTCCCCATGTTATAATATTTAATTCAATGTAATTTCGTCCCTGTTTTGGGTAATTTAGTGCTCAGAGCAAATTGTATTGGTATCGGTCATGTTATCCTTGGCCAGTGACTCAGTCACCGAATCGGGAGGCCGATTTTTGGAAAAAAGAATCGATTTGAATTGATTCACCCGATGTGAATCGATTCGAATTGGAAATCAGACAGCACTAGTTCCTACTGTCTAAAACATTTCACCTATTGCACTGGAAAAAGAGATTATGTACTTACCCTGGTAAGCTCTTTTCCAGTAAATAGGTGTGACATTCTAGACTCCTGCCCTGTCCTTCCTGCGTCTGCTTAGTTTTCAGTCTGTTTATGCTTCTCCGAGCTGATTTTTGGATGCCTGCCAGCCCTTGAGGGCTAGGAAGAATTTGTATATATGTTTCATTTTATTGGGGATTCATTTCTGAGCTCCTTTTAAGCCTGTATTGGCGATTAATGGTACTGTTTAGATACTTTTTAAATAGAACAATTTGTTTACGCCTATTGCTACAGGTGTCTCTACTTCACATATGTTGGGTGGCTCTATGTGCTTGGGTACGAACTGAAGGTGGAGCTGGAGAGCCCAGTGACGTGCAACAAAGGCAGGGTGGGGGGTCCGGAGTGGATTCCGTCTGCAGCGGCACGCGGCTATGGGGAAGTGACCCTATTGTCTAGAATGTCTCACCTATCTACTGGAAAAGAGCTTACCAAGGTAGGTACATAATCTCTTTTTACCCATTATGTAATCTGCACACAAAATTGCTTCTATTTGCATGGGAAGATGCTTTAAAATTACCTTTGTACAGCACACAGAGCTTCTAGTCTGCAAAATCACTTCAGTGAGTCCATCACTCAACTCAACTACCCTATCCAGCCCACCATGAAGATATTAGGCATAATTCTAGACCAATGCCTAACAATGAAGGAACAAGTGGATTCCCTATTCAAAAAGGGTTTTCTTACTCTCTGGAAGCTCAGAACCATTAAATCATACTTCGATACGTCAACATTCAGAATCCTAGTGCAATCCCTCATACTGAGTCAACTTGACTATTGCAACATCGCCTACCTAGCAATCTCATCAAAAAATATGAGACGTCTCCAAATAATGCAAAATGCAACGGTCAGACTTATCTTCGGGCTGAAGAAATTTGACCATGTGACACCCTACTATTGTCAACTGCATTGGCTACCAATGGAAGCCCGAGTAAGGTTTAAATTTGCCTGCCTCTGCTACAAAGTACTATACGGCCTTACCCCCAAGTACATAATGGACCTTTTCTCATTTTCTAATAACAAACTCAAGAGAAACACACACTCAAAACTCATTTCCCCTCCAGTCAGAGGCTGCAAAATGAAAAAACACCATGAACACCTTCTCTCTCACCAAGCAGCCCTATGGGGCAAAGACCTAGACCAACTACTCTCGCCCACTACTTACGGAAAATTTAGAAACGCCTAAAAACATACCTGTTCCAGAAATACCTAAACAATTGACCCGATCTCCCCCCTCTCCCCCTCCATAATCCACCTAAATTTACTGCACTGTTATAAATATAATATGTTATCTTCATCTTGTCTTAATTCTACGTTGCCATTTATTCCAAACAGGTCCTATCGGAAATTACCTACCAAAATGTATATCTTATATTTTGCTCAGCAAATTGCATTTCTGTACTATTGCCTCTTAAGGTCTCTGCTCTCTGTATTTCCTCTATATATCTGCATTTTGTATTTCGCTGTATATCCAGCTCTCCTGTATGTCGCTGTGTATCCAGCTCTCCTTACTGTAAACCGCCTAGAAGTTGCAAGATTGTGGCGGTATAGAAGAATAAAGTTATTATTATTATCCTGAAGCAAAAAAAAAAATAAGAATTTTTTTCCTACCTTTGTTGCCTGGTTTCTGCTTTCCTCATGTTCTCATTCAATTCCTTCCATCCACTGTCTCTCTTCTCTCTGCATCTTCCATTTTCTCAGTTACTGTGCCTCTCTCTTTCTCCCCCCTTCCAAATTGGTCTGGCACCCATCTTTTTCCCTCCGCTCCCCCCATAGTCTGGCATCTCTGTCTTCTTCCCTGCAAGCGTCTTCTCTTCACTCTCTCTTCCCCATTTCCTTTCAGCATCCTTCTCTCCCCCCCTGTCTTCTCCATGTCCCTTCAGCGTCTTTTCTTCTCCACCCCCTCCGTCTTCCCCCCATGTCCCTTCAGCGTCTTTTCTTCTCCACCCCCTCCGTCTTCCCCCCATGTCCCTTCAGCGTCTTTTCTTCTCCACCCCCTCCGTCTTCCCCCCATGTCCCTTCAGCGTCTTTTCTTCTCCACCCCCTCCGTCTTCCCCCCATGTCCCTTAAGCGTCTTTTCTTCTCCACTCCCTCCGTCTTCCCCCATGTCCCTTAAGCGTCTTTTCTTCTCCACTCCACCGTTCCTCCCTTTCTCCCTCCCTGCCCCTTACCTTTGTGGTGCTTCCCCACCCGACCGACAACAGAATAGGCCCGGTCCGACAAACCTCCCTGCCTTGTAGCCGCAAATCTATATTACCTTCTTACAGCAGCTAGAGTATTGAAGCTGCTGTAAGAAGGTAATTTAGATTCACGACTACAGGGCAGGGAGATTTGTCGGCCGGGCCTGTTGTCGGTCGGTCAGTCGGGGGAAGCACCACAAAAGGGGACCTGACCGGCTGTGCACACTCCCCCCCCCATGGCTGCACCCGGTCCATACCTCCCCCCCCTTTGGTACCTACTGCCTTTTCCCTACCTGCCCTGCCGCACACAGCCGACCGGAAGTCTTCCCGATGTCAGCGCTGATGTCGGAGGAAGGGAGGGCTTTGCTTAAGCCCTCCCTCCGACGTCAGCGCTAACATTGGGGAAGACTTCCGATTGGCTATGTGTGCTGCAGCAGGGCAGGCAGGAAATGGAAGACGAGCCTCGCAGCAGGGCAGGTAGGAAAATCAGATGAGCCTCGTGGCATTGAACCCCGCGGGATCCCCGAGAGCACGAGGGGCGTCCCCACAGGATCCCCACGACCTTAGGGGGCGGGCACGTTCCCGTGCAGCTCTCTAGTTGAGACTGTTGTATTACAAATTGTTTACTCTAGCAGAATTCTTTCAAACCTAATTTGTTTTTGGAGACTTTAGTCACCTATGTCTAGAGATGGTCATGTACTGTATAGCTCGTAATACTTTACTAGGGAGATTTATATGATAATCTATGAGGATTAATAATGATGAACTTCAATACTCACAGCTCTAATACTATTCAAACTTATATCAAATTATAAATGTAAAGTGCTCAGACCCATAACCAAATACGTCTGTGATAACTACAAATTATGGTGGTTGTAGGATCATCATTGCTCTTTACTGTCCCACAACAAAGACTGTTGGACCTCCAAGTGGTGGTTCCAATTCCCCCGCAGGCGTGGGGTGCAGGTTGGTACTCTATTTACTTTGGTGCCAAAGAAAGAAGGGACCTTTCGACTCATCCTGGATTTGAAGGGGGTCAACCGGGCTCTTCACGTGCCTTCCTTCCTCATGGAAACTCTGCGGTCTGTGATTCTGGTGGTTCAGCCGGGGGAGTTTCTGACCTCTCTCGATCTGACCAAGGCCTACTTCCACATTCCTATTTGGGTCTCTCTTCCTGCGTTTTGCGATCTTGGGGCAACACTGTCAGTTCTTTGCACTTCCCTTTTGGTCTGGCCACGTTGCACAAAGAGGGCATTCTTGTTCATCCTTACCTGGACGACTGGTTGATTCGAGCCAAGTCATTCCAGGAGAGCACACGGGTCATGGCTTGGGTGGTGGAGTTTCTGCAGTCGCTGCGATGGGTAGTCAACCTTGCAAAGAGCTGGTTGTCTCCATCTTGGCACCTGGAATATCTTGGGGTCCTGTTCAACACCTCTTTGGGGAAGGTGTTCCTTCCGGAGTCCTGGATGAGCAAATTGCAATCTCAGATTCACCTGCTTATGGCGTCCCGGTGTCCTCGTGCGCAGGATTTCCTCCAAGTCTTGGGGTTGATGGCGGCCTCCCTCGATGTAGTGAGGTGGTCCCGGGCCCACATGCATCCTCTTCAGTATGCTCTTCTTCGGAGGTGGTCACCTCAGAGTTAGTCTGGATCACCCTGTTCTGCTTCCGGGTTAGCTCGGGGCAGTCTTCGCTGGTGGCTTCAGACCCCCCATCTTGTACAAGGGGCGAGTCTGGATCAGCCGCAGTGGATGCTGCTGCTCATGGATGCCAGTCTTCTCGGTTGGGGGGGGCTCAGTGTCTAGGTCACTCAGCTCAGGGCACCTGGTACACGGAGGAGGCTTCTTGGTCGATCAATGTTTTGGAGACTAGAGCCATCCGTCTGGCATTGCTAGCCTTCCAGTTCTTTCGGATGGGCAAGTCAGTCAGGGTTCTGTCGGACAATGCCACAGCGGTGGCCTATGTCAATCATCAGGGGGGCACCAGGAGCACTTTGGCGCAGGGAGGCGATTCTGCTCATGGTCTGGGCGGAGTCGCACCTTCAGGATATCTCGGCATCCCACATAGCTGGAGTGGAGAATGTTCAGGTGGACTTCCTAAGTCGTCATGTGCTAAATCCCGGAGAGTGGTGTCTAAGCCCCATGGCCTTTCAGTTGATAGGGCAGTCTTGGGGTCAGCCCCTCAAGGACCTGATAGCCACAAGTGTCAACGCCAAAACACCCCGCTTCTTCAGTTGCCGCAGAGACGGTCAGGCCGAGGGCCTGGATGCTCTGGTTCAACCATGGCCAACGGAGGGGCTGTTGTATGTGTTCCCTCTGTGGCCATTAGTGAGCAGAGTTCTTCTCCGCATAATTCGCCATCTGGGCCTCATGGTTCTGGTGGCTCCAGATTGACCTCTAACTGTGGTACGCGGATCTGGTGAGGCATCTGGTGGCGGATCCTCTTCCTCTGCCTCTCTTGGACATCTTTCTAACTCTGGGTCCCATTCCATTGTTCGATCCGGGTCCCTTTTGTCTTAAGGCTTGGCTCTTGAAAGGGGTCGTCTAGGTAAGAAGGGGTATTCAGATAAAGTGATCTCAACGATCTTGGTGTCCAGGAGGCTTTCTACCTCTCTGGCTTATGTGAGGGTTTGGCGTCTATTTGAGGAGTGGTGTGATGTGTGTGGAGTGGTCTTTTTTTTTTTTTGCACTTCCCTGCCTAACATCTTAGAGTTCTTGCAGGATGGCCTGGATAGGGAACTGGCTTGGTCTTCTCTCCGGGTTCAGCTTGCGGCCTTGTCAGCCTTTCGGGGGTTCTTGAAAGGTCAGCGTTTGACTGCCATTCCTGATGTGATTCACTTCTTGCAGGCGGCCAAGTTGCTGAATCTGGTTCTGGCCGTTCTGGTGCGCCCTCCTTTTGAACCGTTGGGCGACTGCTCTTTGAAGGGCGTTACTCTTAAGGCAGTCTTCTTGGTGGCCATTACTTCAGCTAGACGTGTTTCTGAGCTGCAGGCTTTCTCTTGTAGGGCTCCCTTCTTAGGGAGCGAGTTGTCTTGAGGCCTCTTCCTTCCTTTCTGCCAAAAGTGGTTTCTCCTTTTTATGTCATTCAATCTGTAGTCCTCCCGGAGTTGGGCCCTTCTGAGCACAGACAGCTGCGCTCTTATGTGCAGAGGACCCAGGAGATCAGGAAATCGGATCAACTCTTTGTCCTTCTAGAGGGTCCTCGTAAGGGGGATGGCGCTTCTAAGGCTACTATTGTGTGCTGGATCAAGGAGATTATTGTTTCCACTTATCTTCTGAAGAAGCCTGTTCCCGACTTTCTCAAGTCTCATTCCACTAGGGGTCAGGCAGCTTCTTGGGCTGACTCTTCTCTAGTGCTTCCAGAGGATATTTGCAAGGCTGCAGTTTGATCTTTTTTGCATTCCTTTGTCAGACACTACCGTGTGGAAGTTCACACACATTGGGACGCGGTATTCAGTGAATGTGTTCTGGTGTCAGCCCTTTGGGGATCTCACCTTTGATGGATACTGCTTTGGTATGTCCCATTCGTAAGTCTACCAAGCGATACAAAAGGAGAAATTAGGTTCTTACCTGTTAATTTTCTTTCTGTTAGCTTGTGGACTGGTATAGTCCCCCCACCCTGTCTCTTTGTGGGTGTTTGCGGGTTTTTGCTTGTGGGCAGATTTTGAATTTTTCTGCGGGTTCTAGTTTTTATCTAGAGCTGGGGAGAATTAAGAACAACAGAGATGGCTCAGCTAGCTTAGCTGGTGAGCTGTGGCGATGTTTTACTTCCAGGATCGAGTTCTATACATGTTCCAACAGTTGTTTAAAGATGTTTATTGTTTTCTTACACTCTTGTTTGGAGTGTCATTTACTGTTTTTCAGTTAAGAAATTTCCTAGGTTCTGCTTGGCTATTCAGAAAATTGGAGTAGCAAAAGGGGCATGCTATACTGATATACAAGTTTGATCTCTATCTCCACCTGCTGGTAGCAGTGAGGCATATTACCCATTCGTAAGAACTATACCAGTCTACAAGCTAACAGAAAGAAAGAAAATTTGCAGGTACGAACCTAATTTCTCCTTTGTGGCAGAGGTGAGAGAATAGTTAGACAGTAAGGTATTTCATGTTCCAGAGATGAAATGCTGAATGATTCATGTGTGGGGTCAGAGAACGTCGGGTAAAAAGACTGGTCCTTTGTTCGGGGACTAGAGTCATGTGCGTTTCAGACTAAAGTGTGACTGACCCCTGAGACAAAGGGTTCTCGGGGAATACCCATAAGGCTAGGGGAGAGAAGAGACCAATAGGGACAGAGCTTAGCAACAGGTACAGTAGCAGAGAGAGGTCATATCTTTGCAGACCCATCAGTGCAAAAGTTGTAGAGGTGACCAGGAAGTACAGCAGTGAGACAAAGGACTCAAGCTTAGATGAGAGAAAAGGTGAGGAGGTCTTAGGAGAACAGGTAAGCAAGAGCGGCTGCCTCGTGCACGAGACTCCATTGCACACAATGCTTTGCTCACACACCATAGCATGAAATGACTGTAGCACTGCAATTCTAAAAAATGAGAATAACATTAAACACATCTTAGAGCTATATCATAAACTAGTATGAAACTGCCAGGGGCAGAACACCTAGAGATGAGGAATCTAGATACTAGTAGGGTCCCAAGTCATTTTTAATTGCTGTTTTCTAATAAGCAGGTTTGTGCCTGTGTGCCTCTAATGCTGCTCTCTACCAGGAAGGGAGAATGCCTATTGCACTCAACCTCAGAGCAATAAGCAGGAAGTTCTCTGCTCATTACAGGGTTAATTTATTACAGGATGCCTATTGTAAGCCTGTTTTCTAAAGGCACATGAGGCTGTCCATTAAATTTTTATCTGACTGGTTTTTTGTCTCTGTAGCCTGTACCTACCTTCCCCATCTTTATTTTCTTGAGGTAGAGTGGAGTGGAGAGGGATTGACGTCCAGGGAACCTAGTTCAAAACTGGTATTCCTTATGATCTTGGACAATTCACTTAAACCTCCATTGCATGGGATACAAAATCAGACTGTGAGCCCTTTAGGGATAGGGATATTCCTAGCGTACCTGAATATCATTCACCTTGAGCTACTACTGAAAACTGTGAGCATATCCAAATAAAATAGAACAGAAGCAGCCCTGCAAACTTCTGTGATATGCGTTGCTGATGCTCAAACTGATTATGCTGCCATTGCCTTCTGTGTGTGTTATCTGGTTGGCACCCTGTTAGGGTATTTCTGCTATGAATGCTGTCATTAATAATAAGCTGCAAAGCACATAGGACAAAATCCTTATATGATGAATCCTTTCCATACAGTATTGAGGGCCTCCCCACCACAGTCTACTGTATTTCTCACAAGGACCTGCCTAATGTCTGACATTTAGGGAATGGGTCATTGCATTCCTGTGACATGCTGTCTGGCTTAATACAGATTTCCATTTAAATATTCAGTAAGAAAACCAGAACTATCCTGTGAAAAGGTTTGTCAGCTCATGAATTCCTTTTATCTGTTTTCTTGAGGTAAAGGGTGAAAGATTTTGTCCCTATACCAGCACAAAAAGGCATTCTGCCCCCTAGAATTTTCTATCCATCCCTTGGTCACAAAAATAAAGCCCTTAATAGCCTCATTAATTAGCTATTGTCTAAACGTTATTCAGGATAATCCTTGTTTGCATGGCAACAAAATATAAAGTCTGTATTTTGGGGTGGTGTGAGGGTTGGGATGACTGGCATTTCATGCTATCAGATGCTTTTACATTGGTCAGAATGATGCATCCTAGAAATGCAGGAATTGTACAGAGCACAACAGTGTTAGAGATAGGATTGCTATGGATTCGGGGTTTTGGGGTACTATGTCATGTAATGATTTTGGAAATGTATTTCATGCAGGGTTTAGGTACAGACGACAGCACTCTGATTCGTGTGATGGTTTCACGCAGTGAAATTGATTTGTTGCTTATCCGTGAACATTTCAAAAAGAAGTATGGGAAATCTCTCGCCTCCTTCATCAAGGTAAGGCAGGCTGTTATTGCTGAGGTTGAAGTTTGGAAGCTCACTGGCTGGAGTCAACATTAGTCATTCATCTTAGTAGATGGTGCATTCTGTTACATTATAATTTCCTGAAATATTTTTTTGTCAGATTTTTTTTCATTTGTCTAACAATTCATGAACTGATATTCTGCCCTTTTTTCGTTAACAGGGCGACTGTTCAGGAGATTAAAAAAAAATCCTTCTTAAGATCTGTGGAGGAGAAGATTAAAAGTGACAGTGGACGGAAGATATTAGGAATGGGTTCATTCTAATGTGTTTTTTAAATGAATGTTCTTAGATGTTAGCAAAGTTGGGTTTTTTTTATTAGCTTAGTTCAGGAGCTCTTTTACTAAACATTAGCCTGTATTGTCTGCTACAGGACCCATTTTATTCTTATAGGCCTGCAGCTGATATGTGCTAATCTTCAGTTTAAAAAAACCCCAAAACTTACCCCCTCTTTTACAAAGGTGCGCTATGCTTTTTAGTACATGCTAACGCTTTAGCGGTTAGCACATGTGTTGATTTAGCACACCTTTGTAAAAGAGGGCCTTAGTTAAAGACAGTTGATTTTACATATATATAATATATATGATAGCCTAATTCTTCTGAAAGTCAGGCTTATATTGTCAAGAAGGAAAGAGCACACAACATTTATACCCTTGCACCATCTCAGACTTCCTTAGTTTGCACAGTGCCTTATTCAGCTTCACTAGAAAATCAGAATGTGGGTTTTAAACCCAGCAATTCTAAACTGTCAATTTAGGGTGTAGGAGGTTTCCTTAGTACCTATTCTTTGGCTCAACAGCTTCTTCCACCTCACAGAAACATAAGACATCTTCTGTTGGGATGTAGAACCGTGGTCTCTATTCATGTCTACCCTTGTTTGTCTTCATCTCTGAATAATCTTTGCGCTCTAGAGCTGCACACTCAAGAACCATGCCATGAGTCTAAAGCAATTCAGACTTTCCAATGTAATTGGCCCCCTGTGACAGAAGGTCTGGATGGGGCTGTTCCACCTGTCTTGCTGCAGCTGAACTGGATCCACATACCAGGGCCATCGAGGCCAGTCTTGTGCCATGAAAACTACCCAACCGTGCTGTTCTGTTATTCTTTGAATGAACCAGTCTATCGGCCATGGGAGAAACACATATAGAAGCCCCTATGTGGGCCAAGGTTGTACTAAGGTGTCCATACCAACTCTTCCTGGCTTGAATCTTTGGCTAAAATACTAAGAGACTTTCTTCAGATCAAAAGTCGGCTGCACCCAGCGTTTCAAAAATACTGTTGAATGCCCTCTGGAGCTGTGGTCTGGTGACTGAGATAGTTGACCTAGCCATTGCTCACTTCTGCTAAATGAGCCGCCATTATGACTGGCAGGTAGGCTTCTTCCCAATGGAACTGAACTTCCAGCTACAATAGAGCACTCTTGGTGCCTCCCTGTCTGAAGTAAGTCACCTCTGTGGCATTGTCTGATAAGACCCTGATTACCTGGCATTCCAGAATTGCCTCCAGTGCTAGATGAATTGATTCTGGAGTTCCAATCTGTTCATTGACCATTGTCTCTGGGCGGGTAACCAGTGGTCCTGAACTGGCTGCCCATTGCAATGACCTCCCCTGCTGAACAGACTGGCATCTAGCATCAGTATTGCCCAAGATGGGAAGCAAAGAGGCACTCCCTTGGATAGCATCTCCACTCAGAGCCACCAGTGTAAGCTGTGATGCGCTTCCGTTGTCCAGGGTAATGGCATCTAGAGCAAGTACGCTACTAATGAATTCACCTTAGATTGTGTAAACAGCTGCTGAAAAGCTGAAGCCATGAAATATAATTTGGACATGGCCCTGGTACCCCTTAAAGGGCCCTCTGGCGCATCCCAATGCTATTTCAACATAACAGTGATATACAGATGAAAGAAAAATATGTGTAATGGGTCTTAGAACTGCTTAACAGAAGTGTGAGCTGTAAGGAAACTATGAGGATTTCATTAAAGCCAACGGTTTAAAAAGTCTACACAGTGTTGGGTCCTCTTCTTGATCTAAGGCTGCCACAGATTTCCTGCCTATTAGCGCCTGCCTGTGACTTGGATTCTTCTGTGTGCGGAGCCATTTAAATTCTTCTGCTGTTTTCTTCAGAAAAGGGGTTTTTGGAGATGGGGGACCTAAATCCTGGCCCCAGAAATTACCCAGAAGTCAATTTTCAGACCCTCCCAATGTCTCCCACAGGCTGAACTCACAATCCTGACAAGTGCCTGCCTGCATCGGTTTCATACAGCAGCTGGGTTCGAGAAGATTTTCTGCCTCAGACAAGCATGCAGATCCTCCAGAAGCTTGTCTTTTCGGACTGCCTTTTAGGCAGGGGTGGTTGGATCATTTTGCAGGGAGCCTCCAGTTTTAGTTGATTTTCTAAAAATCCCGCAGTTAGTTTCTTGTTCTGTTGTATCAACCTTCATAGTGAGTACTAGAACCATTTGAAGTGAACAACAATTGCCTTTTCAGCTTGTAGCATTGTGAGTGAGGCTGTGGGCACTGGTCCTCAACAGTCACAGCCACTTAATATTTTAATATCTTGACAAACTAAAAGAATACGAGGGTAGTTTGAAAAGTTTTTTGGTAAAAAAGCATTTTAAAAAACAGTCTCCATTGAGAGCTATATACTTAGGGGTTCATAATCAAAACAAAAATACGTCTAAAACCCTGTCCAAGTGCCGATAATCAAAATGGGTTTTTAGACATATCTGAATGCCACTGCGCCTAGAGCTGAAAGGGGCATTTTTGAAGGAGTGGTGAAGGCGGGATTTGGGCGGGACCTGGGCCAACCTAGACTTAGAAGTGATGTTACTAAGGTGCGCTAGCTGTTTTAATGCGTACTAAATATTAGCACGCGCTAAACACTAACGTGTCCATAGACTATAATGGACGCATTAGCTTGTGTTAAAATGGCTAGCGTGCCTTAGTAAAAGGACCCCTTATTCGTACTGAAGGGATATAATCAAAAAGTTTTTTGAGGCTGGATGGAACTTATATGTTGTGACTTAGACGATGTAAAACCAGGTCTAAGGACCAGATTCTGTATAGGTTGGGTTGCCGCTGAGCTGATCACGTCCAGGGAATCTCCTTGCCGCAATCAGTTTAGTGGCCGCAGCAGGGAACCCGTCTCTCTCCCAAGAAGACTCCCAACAGGAGGGATGCCCAGTCTCTCCTGCTGGAACCCCCGAAGCCGTCCCCCTCCCCCCCGAATGTCCACAGCAGTAAGAGTGTTGAATTTCTCCTGCCACCACCTCGCTGAGACATCCACCTGGCAGGAAGGATGCCTAACCCTCCTGCTGGAACCCCACCCCCAAAAGGCATGCCTCTGACCCCCCCCCCACAAGTCCACCTGTACCCCATCAATACCTTTTTTAGTTGGCTGACCGGAGGAATGGGAGTAGCCTAAAGGATCTGGCCAATCAGAATCTTAGGCCACTTCCAGTGCATCCCAGAACAAGACCTTTTAGATGTGGGATACCCAGTCCCTCCTGCTGATGACTTTGCAGGGTGGAGGGTTCCAGCATCCCTTCTGCCGGGTGGATGTCTCAGTGAAGTGGCAGTAGGAGGAATTTGGCACTTCTCATACCACAGACAGCTCAATAATAAAATAATAAAACTAAAAAATTGGCATCTGGAAAATATAAGGGGAAAAATGCTGATCTTCAACCTGGGATGAAATTAAAATGCTGCTTGGTAGTTTTCTGGTGCTGGTGGGGTGTGTGTGTGTGTTTGGGAGGGTGGGTAGTAATCTGGTTGACATCCAGCCTCTAATTACCCTCCAAAGGTTGTCTGATTAACTGCCCAGTGAAGAGGTGGTTAGAACAATTCTTGGGCTCTTATTGCTGCCTCACACTGACAGTAAATTTGTTTCACATGGCATATACTATGGCTTCAGATTTTAACATTTGGTCAGACTTGTGTGTTTATAGCCACCTGCTACTGTGTGGAGAAATTCTGTGTAGGTAGTTAATCGTAAGCTATTTTAGTGCACGATGTAGGAGGAGAAGACAGTCCATTCATTGCCCTACTACTGTTAAGAATGAAGAGATGACATTTAAGAAGACATAGATTCTGCCAATTATACCATATTATATTTGTGACAGTCTGCTTTGTACTCAAGCTCCAGGAAGTGATTATTTTCTAAGAGTGGGTTTGCAATGGGCTGCCTCATTGAATTTCCTTAATGATGAAGTAGAGACCTCATTTCTCTGGCTTGTAACATTTTTCAAGCCTAATGCTAACACCTGACCCACATTAAGCTAATTAATCAAGTTCTGTTTATTCATTTAGAGGTAGGCAATACTGTACTTACCAAAAGTGTGTTAGAATTTGTTCTAAAGTAATTTTTTATGTGTAAAAGATATTAAAGAACATAATGCTTACTGGTGAAAGGTCCTTGTATTAGCTTAATGGAACTGAGGAGTTTTGAAGTCACCATGGAAATATTGTTGTAGGTCTAGAATCGGAGTGAAGCCTTCAGGACTTTTCAGCACCACCAGCAGGGGTCACTGAAGCAGTGGCTGGGATGAGGTGGCAAAACAGGTTGGTAAGGGCTATTTAGGCTGACTATAATACAAATAATGTCACACTACATCACAGGAATTGATTGCTCGAGACATTTCCTAATAATTACTTTTCAATCAGCATTCAGACTCCTGAGGCAGGCCTTTTTGGCTGAAACACAATCGTTGCAAGTCTTATACAATAAAGCGACTGACACCAAAGGTCACCTTCGTTGTTGTTTCTTGCTTTACTAGTGAAAGGTAACAAGATCTTGACATAAAACCACTGCATTTTAAAAATGTTAAAAAAAAACCCTCTCCGACCTTGAACAGAGATCTCATTTATAAGCAGTCCACTCTCCTAGTCTGTGACTTACAAGGGTATAGAAATACACTGTGAGAGATAGAGGAAGGGACCTGAGACATCTTTATTAAATCATAAGAAATAGAGGCCTACCTTCTATGAACGTTTATGTGGCTCAGAAATGGTGCAGCAGTGAAGGCTGGTTAAGGCTTTCAGTTTAATCTACTTCCAAAACTAAGGTAGGGTATCTTTCAATGATCAAAATCATGACACTAGTGTAGGGAGCCCTCCACCTGGTCCTTGGGACACAGCTGGCCAGTCAGGTTTTTAGGCTACCCACAATGAGAAATGTATGCTTGCCTCCTTTGTATCTAATCTGGAATTTCTGAGTCACACTATGTCCAAACAGATTCAGGGCGATTTACATTTTGAAATTATGGGTATACAAATTGGTACATTGCAAACAAAATAGGAGAAGATACAGTTCTATGGGGAGACAGGAATTGTTCAGTTAGAGTACAGAGGTAGTTAATAGTCTTGAGCTTTATAGGTTGCATAGTACAGGTACCATTGAGATAGGGGGTACCAAGTTGGGTCTGAGAGTTAATTATCAGTAAGAGTGTACAGTATGGAGTCGAAGATGTAAGTCTTTAGCTTCTTATGAAACGTGAGGTAGTTTAGTTTGGATGCATATCTATCTCATACATATTGACTGGGCATCCTGAAAACATAACTGGCTGGAGTTTTGGGTTGAGAACCCCTGCAGTGGTGGGAGGCACTGTATTTATTTCTACAGGTTTAATATAGCATATATCCTGGTCCTAACATCTCAAGTACTAATAACTGATGGGCTGGAGTCACTTGGTGTTGTGGTGAAGGTGCCCTGCCAACCTGTGAGGGAATCTGTGGTACCATTGGATGATCAAGGAGCAAAAGGGGCGCTCAGGAAGGGTAAGACCATAGCGGAGAAACTGAATGGATTCTTTGCTTCGGTTTTTATGGAAGAAGATGTAAGAGATATACCTAAACTAGAAATGGTTTTCCAGGGTGATGATGCGGAGGAACTGAAAGAAATCTCGGTGAATCTGGAAAACGTACTAAACCAAATCAACAAGTTAAAAAGTGATAAATCATCTGGACCGAATGATGTACATCTAGGATACTAAAAGAACTCAAATCTGAAATTGCTGTCCTGCTATTAGTGATCTGTAACCCGTCCCTAAAATCGTCTGTAGTACCAGGAGGGTAGCCATTGTTATGCTGATTTGTAAAAAGGGTTCCAGGGGAGATCCAGTAAATTACAGACTGGTAAACCTGACTTCAGTGCCAGGCAAAATGGTAGAAACAACTATAAAAAATAAAATTGTGGAACACATTGACAAACATGATTTATGTTTAAACAATTTTTATTGATGACTGCACACAACTATACAATAAACAGTACACAGCACACCATTGCCATCAAATTTTGATATTGTTTAAAACAAAGAGCAAATACAAACACACTCACAGCCCCTCCCCCCCTCACATCCAACTGAACCCAACCAGACCAGGCATGAAAGGAATCTGGCACAACAAGAGCAAACAATACCATAAAAAACAGAAAACTAAAGGGGGGGAGGATTAAAAAAAAAGGGAGTAGAAAGCCCTCCATTGAGCTGAATCAGATCAGAAGCAGCATCTCCTCCCCCCCTCCTTGAACAAAACCCAACCAAGCCCTACCATCTTGAACCAGCCCCCTCAACCTGAACTTGCTATGCTATCCCTCCTCTCCCAATTCCACCCTACAGCAAATCCCCACCACCAACCCTTCCCCCTCCTCTCTTAATGAAATGCTATGGAACAAGGATCCTCCTGAATTATTCCCTAAATGATTTATGAGAGCTCATTAAGTATAGCACTCCTCCCTCTGGGATGCAACTGCGCCAAATTTGTCCCCTAGCATCCCAAGAGAAACATGATTTAATAAGACAGAGTCAGCATGGGTTCAGCTGACAAAGATCTTGCCTCACCAATTAGCTTGATTTTCTTTGAAGGTGTGGATAAAGGTGAACTGGTTGATGTAGTGTATCTAGATTTTCAGAAAGCTTTTGACAAAGTACCTCATGAGAGGCTCCTGAGACTCATGAAGAGTCATGGGATAGGTGACAAAGTTCAGTTGTGGATTAGGAATTGGTTATCGGATAGAAAACAGAGGGTAGAGTTAAATGGTCATTTTTCTAAATGGAGGCGAGTAAACAGTGGAGTGCCGCAGGGATCTGTACTGGCACCAGTGCTATTTAACTTATTTATAAATGATCTGGAAATTGGAATGATGAGTGAGGAGATTAAATTTGAAGATACACTAAACTGTTCAAAGTTGTTAAAATGCATGCAGATTGTGAGAAATTGCAGGCAGACCTTATGAAACTGGAAGACTGGGCGTTCATGTGGCAGATGAAATTTAATGTGGACAAATGCAAAGTGATGCACATTGAGAATAATAACCTAAATCACAGTTACCAGGGTCCACCTTGGGGGTTAGTGCCCAAGAAAAGGATTTCGGTGTTTTTGTAGACCAGGGGTGCCCACACTTTTTTGGGGGAAGGGGTAAAATGCGGACCTCACGGACCTGACCCCACACAGCCTTAAAAATCTGAGGTCCGTGTCCATGTTACTTGTAGTTTCTGTCTCTGACAGACCTCGATGAGATTTTAGCGCCGACAGATCTGTCTCAGCATAGGGAGGGAAAAGTATTAGGATCCGTCGGCGCTAAAATCTCATCGAGATCTTGAGGCCCGCGTTTTACCCCTTCTCCAAGAAAGGCAGAGCAGAGGGGTACATCGAGCAATTCAGAGGAAGGAAAGCAGCCGAGGCTGTGCCTCATATCTACGATCCTCAGACTGAACTCCGGCAGCACCCAGCAACGTTTGGAGACTTTTTTTGCATAACGCATGTCCGAAACCTATGTCCCCACTCTATTGGCTTCTGCTTTGCTGCTCCAGCACTAGTCTCTGGCTCTGACAGACCTCGATGAGATTTTAGGGCTGACGGATCCTAATACTTTTCCCTCCTTATGCTGAGACGGATCCGTCAGCGTTAAAATCTCATCAAGGTCTGTCAGAGACAGAAACTACAAGTGGCACGGACACGGACCTCAGATTTTTAAGGCTGTGCGAGTTTAGATCCGTGAGGTCAGTCAGGTCTGTGAGGTCTGCGTTTTACCCATTTCCTTCCCCTTTTTGGGCTTGCAAGCTACTTTTAAAATGACCAAGTCAAAATGATCTACCAACAATAAAATAAAAAAACAACCCCACAAAGCACACTGTACGCAGAGAAAATGTTAATTATCATTCCTATTTCTGAGGTTTTTTCAAAGAGGTCAAGGCAAAAATAGACAACTATACCCCCCTCCCTTTTTAATAAACCACAATAGCAGTTTTTAGCGCAGGGAGCTGCACTGAATGCCCAGCGCTGCTCTCGACGCTCATAGGCTCCCTACACTAAAAACCGCTATTGCAGTTTAGTAAAAGGGCCGTAGTGCAAAATATAGGCAGCAGATATAAATTCAGACACATTTTGATCACTAAATTTAAAATAAAATCATTTTTCCTATCTTTGTTGTCTGGTGATTTCATGAGTCTCTGGTTGCATTTCTTTTGTCTGTGCATTCAATCTTTCTTCCCTTCTTTCAGTCTGTATGCTTCCTCTCCTCCAGACCTCATTCCCTCCCTCAGAAAGAAAGACAGACAGACAGGGGGCCAGGGAGAGAGACAGAAAGAAAGGGGGCAGGGAGAGAGAAAGAAAGACAGACATACAGAAAGAAATGCCTAAGTCTACACATCTATTCTAGCACCCATTAATGTAACGGGCTAAAAAAACTAGTGTATTAATAAGATTATATTGTGTGTATATGAAAAATGGATGGAACAAATTGCATTACAATTAGTATTATTATTATGGGGTGGAATCAGGGGTAGAGTTTGGGCGAGGGTACTCTGTTGGTATTTGTTAGGTTTAGGGCAGTGGTCTCAAACTCGTGGCCCAGGAGGCCACATGCGGCCTGTCAGGTACTATTTTGTGGCCCTTGGTCTGTACTAGTGCTGCCTATACTAGTGCTCCCCGCTCTTTGCAGTGTACTTCGGCTTCCCCCCTTGTCTCCCGCTCTTACCTTCAGATAATTACCGCAGCCTGCAAAGAGGATTGTCGGTGCTGTAGCAATCGTTGCAGGTTGCCGTTGTCTTCAGCAGCACGTTCCCTCTGCCGCGATCCTGCCCCTGATGTCAGAGGGGCAGGACCATGGCAGAGGGAATGTGCTGTGGAGGCCGATGGCAGCCTGCAAGGTATGCTATAGCACCAGCGATCAGGGCAGGATTAATTATTTGAGGGCCCCTAGACACCCAAATACATTTGGCCCATTCGGGTCTTTATCTGCCGTCATCTACTATGTTACTATGTATAAACAATTAAATTTGTAACTCCTCTAGTACGTTCCACTCCATGTATGTTAACTTGCAATGAAACAACAAGGCAAGCAGTCCACCAAAGAATCCATCATGAAACAAAAGAAGATTGGCAGAAAAATAAGAAGATTCCAATCAGGTTAATTCAAGTTGCTCCCAAGAACCATGCCTGATGCATTTTGCCAAACAAGGCTAGTCAACGCTAACAAAAAAAAACCATGTCTTTCATACAAACAGAACAAAGAAAACACCTTTGCCTAATATGGAATATGGAATCACAAACTAACCTCTCCCGCTTTTACAAAACTGTAGTATGGTTTTTAGCCATGGCCAGCGCTAAAAAATGCTCTACAGTTTTGTAAAAGGGGGATAAAATCGAAATACCTAGACAAAGGTTAAATAAAACCACCAATAGAAATTTTTTTCTACCTTTGTCTTCTCTGGTTTCTGCTCTCCTCATCTTCTTGTCACTCTCTTCTTTTCATCTTCTGTCCTTCTGTGCCTCTTCCAAAAATTGTCTGCCTATCCCTTCCATCTCTTCTTCCTCCCCCCCCCCCACCTTGGTGTGGCATCCATCATCTTCTCTTTCCCACTCCAATGGTCTGGCATCTCTCTCCTCTCCCACACCCCAATGGTAGGGCATTTCATTCTGTCCTCTCCCTTCCTCCCACTTCCATCAGCATCTGCCCCCTTTCTCTCCCTCCAACCCAATTCCATCCAGGATCCTTTCCCTTATATCTCTCCCCTTCCCCTGCACACCAATTCCATTAGCCCCTTTCTCTCCTTCCACACCACTCTGCCCCCTTTCTCTCCCTCCATCACACTTCCATGCTTCTTTCTCCCTCCCCCTCCAAACATTGCAGCTGCTGGCTGTGCCCGCAACGGGATACCTCCCCCCACGGCAACACCCCTCCAGCAGCAACGGGCCCCCCTGCAGCAACAGGCCCCCCCTGCAGCAACGGCAACGCCCCCCCCCCCCCCGCAGCACAGCAATGCGGCCGAATCTATTACAGGAAAGTCCCGCGATGACTGCTTCTACCGGTCCATCCCTCTCCGACGTCACTTCTTGCAGAGCAAGTAAGTGACATCTGAGGAGGATGGACCAGCCCAGACTATAGGACATTCAGAAAGGAAATAAAGACCACACTTTTCAAGAAATTCCTGAAGCAGCAATAACATCACGACCTCTTAGTAACACTAAAACTGATGCTCGATCTACCCATTACTGCACTAATTAATAACAAAAGAACCTCCACTTTGACCACCTATCAACTCTACTACAAACCACCTCACCCTCAACAACCCGCTAAATGTCTATAAGATCTACAACCTACCTCTCTAGCTAATCATTGTAACTCTGTTTTTAAATTAACCTTTTGTAATCCGCCTTGAACCGCAAGGTAATGGCGGAATAGAAATCCCTAATGTAATGTAATGTAATGTAACCTTCCAGTAACAGATCCAGCCCCGTTGTCATTGCTGCGGGGGGGGGGAGGGGGCTGCTGCTGTTACTGCAGAGGGGGGGGGGGCATTGCCATTGCTGCAGGAGGGGGGACCCATTGCCGTTGCTGGGGGGGGGGTCATTGCTATTTGGAAAAATAGCAAGGTGAGTTGTCTTCCTTCAGCGGGCCCCCCTCGCAGTTTCGGGCCCTAGGCATGTGCCTACTGGGCCTATTGATTAATCCGGCCCTGCCAGCGATCCTCTCTGCAGGCTGCGGTAATTAGCTGAAACTAAGATCAGGAGGCCAGAGGGGGAAGCTGGAGGATGCTGCAAAAAAAAAAAAAAGGGGGGGGGGGAATATGCAGGCCTTCGTGGGGTGGGGAGATTTATAAAATATAAAGAGTTTTACCTCATGCAAAATTATTTATTTTTCTGTGGCCCTCCAAGTACCTACAAATCCAAAATGTGGCCCTGCAAAGGGTTTGAGTTTGAGACCACTGGTTTAGGGGGTACTCGGCTTGAAAAGGTTGAGAAACACTTATTTAGAGTACCTGCTTACTGTTCATTGTACTGTATTGTAAAAACCACTTCGATATCTGTGGAGGAAAGGCGGTATATCAAATAAAGCTAACCATTAACCATAGTAGCCCAAGTTTAGCAGCCCGAGGAAAGGGATTTTGGATTATGCCTTTTGTAAGTTTACATTTGCGTACTGTACTTTCTGTCACCAGACAGTATGTAATTTGTTTATATCCGAGTCACTGAAGCGTTAAATAACTTCCCAACCTCACAAAGCGCTAAAGTGGCATTGGAATGTCCTCCCTGCTCTTAAATAGTGTCACAAGGTGGGGTTAACGAAATCACCGTAAACATTAGACTAGTTTAGAACAGCAGATATTTGACACATGGGAAGGGCTGGACGGGGGCGGACTCGGAAGGCTTTCAGATGACGAAAGCAAGAGGGCAGTTTATGATGGGTCCTAGGGCTAGAGCTAGGCGGTGCAGTGAAAGGTCAAGGGGGCGTAGCCTATGAAGGTGATGCAGTGGGCGTGGTCTATCGCGACGGGTATGGCGACGTCTGGTTTCTGTTTGGGCCATAGAGAGAGAGAGCGAGCGAGCGTGATGACGCGACGAAGAGGGAGGTGTGGTCCTGGAGTCTTCTAAGCCCGAACTTCGTGCCGGAACTGGCCGGAAACAGCCGAAAACGACGGGAAGAAAACGGATGGAGAGTTGAAAACCAAAAGCGGCCGCCAACGGCCGGAGCAGGAGGGGATCTAGAGACAACAGGAACGAAAGAGGAGTAGACTAAGGAGACGGAGAGAGGCGGCCGGGAGCATCAGGGGTAGAGGGAAAGAGCAAGCAGCGGTGGTCGCCGGCATCGGAAAGCGACCTTAGCGGCAGCGGCGATTCGGTGCACTTCGCCCCTTCTGCATGATGCTTGATGATTAAGAGCGCCGGGAGCAAGCAGGCTGCTCTCTCCATGGCGGCCAGGACCGGTGGGTTCCCTTCACGGCTCTGCTTTCTCGTTGTGGAGCGTAGCATAGCATAGCAGGGTACACTTCCCTGCAACACTTAACACTTTCCACCCAACAACGTTTTTATTGAAGGAGCCTGCAGGATTCAAAATCAAACTGCACTCCTCGGGACACGTATCATAGTAACCTCTTGTGACGTTATTGGCAGAAACTAACCAGCAAGATTGAAAATAATGTATAGCCTACAATCGAACACATTCTGTTTATCAGGAGATTTAATCCTCCAGTTTGAGCAATTATCATAATATAATCGTAGCCTCAGTGGGTTTAGGACATTAACACCCCCCCCCCCCCCCCAAACATGTGCAGTGGAACTTTTCTTGGCTAATAGTTTTGAGACAAAGAGAAGGATTTTAAAAAAATCCCATAATCTTTTGGGGGTGGATGATTGACTATCCTTTAAGCTCCTAGTAAAAACTGGGAATGTGTTCAGACAGGACCATGTCTCTAGGCTATCGAAATTGATATTAGAATAAATGTGAAAATCGCACCCCGGTGGTATTTCTATACCATTTAAAACATATTGCCTCATTACCGTACATAGATAACAGAGTTTCAGTTGATGATTTGTGGTAGCCTATGTGCTTGCATGTGTGTTCCCCAGTTGCTTTCACTTTGTTGAAATAAATGGACTTAGAAGCACAACGTTTCTTTGTGCATTTCTGCTATTTAAACGTACCTATATGAAAGCAGTTGGCAACTGAAAAAAAAAATCTGTATACCTATAGAACCAAGAACAATTTCATTTGTTACACAGAGAGAAAATCTAGAGGATAAATATATTTGTTCTTTCTAGGCAGGTCTGGTTTTATAGATTCCAGTTCTATGTTTTCATTGGCTTGGTGCTCCTGTCTTTTATTTATTTTTAATGACTTACTGCTCCTTTTACTAAGGTGTGCCAAGCATTTTAGCATGCACTAACCACACACTAAACGCTAACGCTTGCATGTTAGTCTGTGGACGCATTAGCGTTTAGCGCATAGTAAAATTCATGGCACACTTTAGTAAAACAGGGGGTTAGTTTTCACTCTTGATACCCTTCTATCACCCTACAAATTCTGCTTTCTCACTCCACTGTCAACTCTAGTGTGTGTCTGATTGTACTTCCTCTGCCGTGTCCATATTTTTTTTCTTGCATAGTCCAAGGAATCTTCAAAAAGTTTCTGCGTGTTTATTTTTTTAAACACTATTAAATATCTTTTTTTTTTTTAACTTTATTGAGTTTTTAAAGCTAACAAAAATGCAATAAAGTATCTATACAAATAATATTAATCAAAAATGCATTTATAAACAATCAAAATCCATACAACATTAAAAAAAACCCACCCAACCAACATTTCATAAGGAAATAGAACCATACAAAAGAAATACCCCCTCCCTCCCCCTGGGTGTGTGTGCATTATACCAACAGAAATAAAGGAAAAGACAACTATAATGAATCCATTAAAGACGTCAAAGGGCCCCAAATTAACTTGAATCTCTTAGTATGCCCCAGCATATCCGCATTCATCTTTTCAAATCTATACCTTAAACATAAATTTGCCCAAGTTAAGGCGATCCCAGTCTTCCAATTGAGAGTAAGCATTTGTATGGCTACCCTGGTCATAATAAGGAAAAGCCGACCTTTATATCTGTCCAATGAGGGCTTCAGATGAAATATCGTCCCACATATGACTGCCTCATATGTCAATGGGATTGATGCCTCAAGTATAGCATTAATCTGTCCCCATATCGACTTCCAAAATTTGAGTATCAAAGGACAATAGAACAGCAGATGATCCAGTGTCCCTATATCAAGATGACAATGCCAGCATCCATTAGATTTAGAACTATCTAACTTTTGTAAATGAAAAGGGGTCCAAAAAGATCTATGTAACAAGAAAAATCATGTTTGTCTCATAGATGCTGACGCTGTAAATCTCATCCTCCAAGTTCAAATTTGTGGCCATCGAGATGCAGAAATATATTGCTTTATCTCGATGCTCCAAATGTCCCTAAGACTATTTTTTGGTTTCTTATTCAAAAATTCAGAAATTAATTTATACCACCGGGCAGCCTGATGCCCAAGCAAATCTGTCTGGAAGCATAGGACTTGCAAATTATAATGATTTTTAAGATTCTGCCAGTCAGGGAACCCACTCTGAATGGCCATTACATTGCTACCTGCAAAGTGAGCCGGCTTGCCTGACTAGTCACATGACATGCCCTCTTGCCACTTCTCCTGCCCCAACCTTTTCCTGTGAAAATATGAAAGTGCAAAAACTTTTTGTATGTTCTTCAGCTACTTTACAACTTGCATGGTTTGGTTTAATTTGTTCTTAGCTTTCTATAGCACCCTTTGACATAATTAAGAATGACCACTATGGTGAAACAAAAATTAAGCTCTTGCTGTTTCTTGTTACAATCATATACAATTTTCTCTCTTTTTGGCTAGGGCAGCACATTCTTATTACAAAAGCATTAGTGGTGTGTCTCTTTATTGATAGCATAAGGTCTTAGAGTCTGTGCAGGCCTAATAAGAAACTGAATGGAATGTCATACAATAAACTGCATTTTTCTTATAATTTGGTAAATTTATTTTATTATAGAGTATCAAAATTCACATGTATTTTTTATGGGAAAATAGAAATGTCATTATTTTTTGATAGGGCAAATTTATACCTAGACAAAGATGGTTCTGTTATTTTATCATCACTTTGGCCCTCTTACAAAACTGCGATAAGCGTTTTAGCATGTGTTTAGGGTGCGCTAACTGCTAACTCGTCTATAGGATAATATGCACGCATTAGCATTTAGCGCCTGATAATATTTACCACGCGCTAAAAAGCATAACGTACCTTTGTAAAAGAGGAGGTTTGTGTCATGATAGTAAGGTTGTAGGGTACCATAAAATTTGAAACCTACCGGTAGCTTTTTCATCTTTTTTTTAACTGAAACCAAAATTGCAAAATGTAAAAACACGTTATTTTTCTTAACTAGAATTCAATAATGGGTTCTTGGAGTAGTAGACTGATCAACGGAGAGAGAGTGCAGGCGACAAAAGGAAGCTGTGAATGTAGGAAGAGGAGGAGAAACTCAGACTGTCAGTGTGACAGTGACACTGATGAAGAGCAGGAGAAGTTACTCAACACCCCGAGAAGGTACTTCAGCTATTTACTTCCAGTCAGTGCTTACTGAGTGTATTTATAAGTAAGACTTACCAAAATGGTTGGTTGCTCTAAAAGAGTGATTTCTAAAAATGTTTGGGTTTGTTTTCAAAGAGACTTAGATGTTTATTGGCTGCTGCTGCTAAATATATAGGTCCCAAATCTATGGATTTACAATGGCACTATATGGATAGTGCTGCTGAAAATCTGTATAACTACCAGGGCATTAAGAGAATGGTGCCAGAGTGGAGGAAAGATTTTCCACCTAAATATACATGTGGAGGGGCATAATTATAAAAAAAAAAAAAAAGTCTAAGTTATTTTTTTTGTCTAAGGTGCTAGTCACACAAAGTCAGCAGTAGCAAAATGCCCATGCTTGAAAAAAAGCCACATTTTGGACTTTTTTTTTCGAGAATGGCCTACTTCTATGTCCAGGTGTTTAATCGTCCAGACTGCCACTACGTCTGTCTTTATAACATATTCCCTCCTGCCCAAACACCCAAAACAAGACCTTTTAGGCGTAGGAGGGACCAGTCCTTCGCCTAATACCACAATTCTCTAACCGACGTCTGTCATAAACATGGGTTAGAGAATCAAGGACCTCCCAAAAAATATCGCCGGCAGGATGGATGCCCAGTCCCTCCTTCCGGACCCCCCCCATGAATCCTGAAAACATCGCCGGCAGGAGGGATGCCCAATCACTCCTGCCAGTCACCCCCCACCCCCGAAAGGTAGGCCCCTCCCCGGTTCATCCTATGATGCACCGGGAAGGGGAAGGTCTGCCATTTGGGTAAAGGCGGGCCTGCTGGCTGGCCAGAAGAAGCATCCGTCCAACTAAAAAAGGAAGGGGGAGTCTGGCTGGACTGGGAAGGGGGTCCGACTGGGCTAGGGGATGGTGGGCCGGTGGCCGCCTAGATTTCGGGGGTGGGGGGTGTCCAGCAGGAGGGACTGTGTGTCCCTCCTGCCGGCAATGTTTTTGGGGGGTCCATGCACCTATGTCGGGCGGGAGGGCACTTACTCATGCGCAGTGCGGGCTATCGCAAACTTTCTAAACTCTTAAAGTGGCGATGCACATTTAAAGTGGTCCGTACTGGGGCTCCATCGGTGACGTCACCCATACGTGAGACTACAACGGGAACTCGCGGCAGCCATTCTGCCCCGCTTCACCACTAGACCACCAGTTAAGGTTCTGGGGATGCAGAAGGGAGGCGAGGGTGGGCAGACATCCTCCTGGCAGCAGTATTGATTGATACAGTAAATCATTTTCAGAAGGTTCATATCCAGATTTGTTTAAAAGTACAGTAGTGAAGCATTAATTAAAATCGAATATTTAACAAGCTCAGAGACAGGGAATTATTAACTTTCTCTGGCAAAAAATTTGTGAAAAGGTTCCAGGGACGCAGGAGAGAGGCAGGGGTGGGTCAGAGCCGGCCAAAAAGTTATTCGTGATTTTTAATACTTTGCGGTCTGACTCTGCACCTAACCCCTGCAGATACGGAGGGAGAATTGTATTATTATTATTATTCTCATTACATTGGGCCTATGTGAAACCTTTTATTTTATTCTTAAGTCATTCTTGAAGACTGTACTATATTTCGTGCTATACAAAAAGTTCTTAATTCTTTTGTATATTTTGTGTGTAACAATTCACCATTTGTTTCCAGGAAGAAACTGAAGAGTACCTCCAGATACATTTATCAGACCCTTTTTCTGAATGGAGAGAATAGCGATATCAAGATTTGTGCTCTGGGACAGGAATGGAGCTTGCACAAGATTTATTTGTGTCAGGTAAGCCTTACTTTGTTTTTACGAGGTCGAATCAAAAATTTAAAGGCGATTGTTAAATTATACAATAACTGGAACAGAGCTAGTGTAAATTGGCTGTTTCATAGTTCATCCACGCACAGTGCATCGCTTGGCCTTTAGTCGTGTGGCAGCCACGCAGTCAGAAACATGGACACTCCATTGCAAGATTGCACCATTGAAGAATAACGTGCTTTCTTTGGGAAGAGGGAGTGAAACCTGTAGAAATTCACTATCGGATATTGACTCAGTATGGACATAGCACCATGAATCAATAAAAGGTTTAAAGCGGGAAGAACAGGTATAACTGTTGAAGATCATTCTGGTCGCCCATCAACATCGAGCATTACAAGAGCATATTGACTGGGCAGATGCCTTGATTAGAGAAAAACGATGGATAAAAGTGTCTCAATAGGCTGTTAATTTGGATATCAGCTATTGATCTGTATTTGCCATAATGCATGATGATTTGGGAATACAGGAAAGTCTGCACACGATGGGTTCCCAAACTGCTTAATGTGGAGGTTGCAACCCAGTGCCTGAGACGATATGAAGAAGATCCAAGTATTCTGGAGAGAATTGTCACCAGCAATGAGACATGGGTGCATCACTGTGACCCAGAGAGCAAAAACAACAACAGCATGATGAGGTAAAAAAAAAAAAAAACGGTACTCGTCTGGCTTCGGGAGCAGCCGATAAACCTCTCTGCAGGAATGAAAAAGATAGTTTAACAATACAACAAATGTGTTGTCTCGCATGGGAACTATGTGGAAAAGTGATATGTTCAATTGCTCACAGTTACTTCTATTAAAGTCGTTAAATCTATTTTGCCTTTACTTTTTGATTTATCCTCATGTTATGTCCTAATAATTGTCTGCTGCTTCTCTTAAGTCCTACTTTTTCATGAAATGAATGATTTGGGGCTTATATGATGAAATTCAGATGATTGAATAGGCTGGAGTGAGCTTCGATGGCAACTTCAGCATTTGGAACCTAGGACACTACCAGGTGGACTTTACAATCTATGACCCAGAAATACCAAAGAAGAGACAAGTTAATTTAATCATGTATTTTTAATGGGTAAAACTAATGGGCAGACTGGATAGGTCTTTATCTGTTGTCACATACTGTGTTAAGGCCATATCTTGGGTTACTTCATTAACCCTAGTTTTCCAGAGAGATAAAAACTTAAAGAATAGCCATACTGGGTTAGACCAATGATCCATCTAGCCCAGTATCCTGTTTCCAGCAGTGGCCAATCCAAGTCGCAAATACCTGTCAGAAATCCAAATAGTAGCACCATTCCATGCTGCCAATCCCAGGGCAAGCAGTGGCTTCCTCCATGTCATGTCTCAATAGCACACTATGGACTTTTCCTCCAGGAACTTGTCCAAACTTCTTTTAAGTTCCAGCCGCTGTAACTACATCCTCCAGCATAGAGTTCCAGAATGTTAACTATTCATTGAGTGAAAAAATATTTCCTCCTTTTTGTTTGAAAAGTATTTCCATGTAACTTTGAGTGTCCTCTAGTCCAGTGGTTCCCAACCCTGTCCTGGAGGAACACCAGGCCAATCGGGTTTTCAGGCTAGCCCTAATGAATGTGCATGAAGCAAATTTGCATGCCTATCACTTCCATCATATGCAAATCTCTCTCATGCATATTCATTAGGGCTAGCCTGAAAACCCGATTGGCCTGGTGTTCCTCCAGGACAGGGTTGGGAATCACTGCTCTAGTCTTTGTACTTTTTGAAAGAGTAAAAATAATAGATTTAACTTTTACCCAATCTATACCACTCAGGTTTTCTTCCCTCAGCCTTCTCTCTTCCTAACTGAAGACCCCTAACCTTAGCATTTCATCATATGAGAAGAGTTTCATCTTCTTTATTATTTGAACCTTTTCTAACCCGCTATATCTTTTTTTTGAAGTATGGTGACCAGAACTGAACACAATACTCAAGGTGATGTCACATTATGGAGTGATATGGAGGCACTACATCATTCACGGTCCCATTAACCTTCTATTTCCCAATAATTCCTAGCATCCCAATTGCTCACTTGGCTGCCACTGCACACTGGGCAGAAGATTCCAGTGTATGATCTACAATGACACCCAGATCTTCCTTACCAATATGGCTTTAGACCCAACTTCAGCACTGAATCCCTATTGGCCTCATTAATCTCAAAGATTCAACAACTTCATTCTCGTAATAAGTTTGCTGTTCTTCTACAATTCGACCTTTCTGCAGCATTTGACGTCCATCATGATATTCTTATTTTCCAACTTTCTGAGATTGGCATTAACTCTACAGTCTTAGACTGGTTCTCGAAATTCTTATGCTCCCGCTCTTACACTGTTAATATGAATGGCACCTCACCCTCTCCTTGGAAACCAATTTGTGGAGTCCCGCAGGGCTCAACTCTATCCCCTATTCTCTTCAACATCTATATGTCCTCCCTGAAACTCCTCCATCTTTTCCCCCTGGAAACACTTTACACTTATGCTGATGACATCCTTATCCTCCTCGAGACTGACTCGAACCTCACCGACCTCTCTGAGAACATATCTTAATGTATAACAAACCTCCAATCCTGGGCCCTCACCATACAAATGAAACTGAACGAGTCCAAAACAAAACTACTTTGGCTCGGCCCAAAATTAGATCAGCTACCCACCCTCATCTCACTGTCCTCTGGCACCACACTGCAGCTTGAGTTCTCTAGCAAAGTTCTGGGCATCATCATTGACTCTGCACTATCCTTCAATGACCACCTGAATTTCTTGGTTAAAAAAGGCTTTTTCAGCCTTCACATGCTAAGGAAAGCGAGATCCTGCTTCCATCAACAACACTTTACTGTCCTTGTACAATCCATCATCCTTTCCAGATTGGACTATTGTAACTCCATCTACTTAAGTCTAACAAAGAAAAGCCTTCAAAGACTTCAGTGGATTCAGAATATTGCGGCTAAACTAATCTTCGCAAAAAGTAAATTTGACCATGTCTCCCCACTCCTGTCCAAACTTCACTGGCTTCCAGTAGTCTCTAGGGTCCACTATAAATGCGCTTGCCTAACTTTCAAGATCCTACACGTCATTCTTTCTCCCCTTATCCCATTATCTTGGAATTCCTCGAATCCTAACATCACCAGATCTACCCAAAAATTCAAACTATCTTTCCCCTCATTAAAAGGCATATCCCATGCAGGAAAACTAGGGACATCCCTCTCCTTCAGAATCACAGAGCTCTGGAATAACCTTTCTACCCCACTTCGGAATCTGGGCGCCTTCCAACTTTTCCGAAAACATCTGAAAACTTGGCTATTCTCAAAAATGTAATATTTCCTCCTCTTTGTTATTCTAAGTCCCTCTAAACTTTCTCTATACTGTCCTGTAACCCTCATTGGAGTTCCTTCTCTATACCATTTCCTGTAAAGCGTGCCAAGCTCTACGATTGTGGAGATGATGCAGTATACAAACTTCCCACCATCCCTTTTCTAATAATTCCTAGTATCTTGTTTGCTTTCTTGGCCGCCGCCACACATTGGGTGAAAGATTTTAGCATATTGTCCACGATGACACCCAGATCTTTATCTTGAGCACTGACCCCCAAGGTGGACCCTAGCATCCATTAATGATGCTTTTGTGCATGTCCTGATTCATCCCAGCTGCAGTAAATACCTTTTTATTCCTTCTACATGCCAGTCATTACATGTACAAAGTCCTTCCTTTTGGTTCTCTTCAGTCCCCAATTTTACTAAATACCTTTATGGTAGTGGCTTTTCACCTGCACAGGAAGGGGCAGCAAGTCTTTCCATACCTTGATAATTGGCATTTAGCAGTTTTCTTGGAACATCTGGCTCTTGTCCTTGGAGACGAAAAAATACAATCACTTCATGAGCCTAGGTTTTATCATTAAACTCAATACTTCCTAATATGAGGGATATTATAAAAAAATTATGGAAGTTTGGGAACCATTAACTAAATATTGTAAGGATTGATTTATTTATATAAACGAGGAAAACATGCACATCCGGAGAGGTGGGGTATATTTTGACATTGGTTAAGAGATATATATAGGTTGTTTACAGATATTTTTATGAGGTGTTGGTTAATTGGAAAGTGGGTGGGGGAAAATAAGTCTTGTTTTTATTCTATTAAGTTTATTGTGCTGTAATGTTAATATTTTTTGTAAATGCATCATCTTTTATGCACAATTGACGTTTTGAAAATGAATTTAAAAAAACTTCAATACTTTATCCTGCAGTTAATGTTCATTCATGGGAGCTATCCTGTGACCTTTACAAAAACTAATGCATCATGTCCAGAAGATTTAGTTTTAGGGCTATATTGTGGCCAGAGCCTACTTGCAGATTTGAATCATGGCAACTGCGGTCCATGTCATGTGAAAATGAGAAGGCCACAGTGAAATCTCAGATTCCAGTGGAATTTTTTTGTTTTAAATTTTTTATTCATTTTCATATATCAACAAGTGTAACATAGAAATTTTAAAAGATCACATAAAACATACACTTGAATTCCTTTCATGTATCACTGTAAATACAATATATTATTCCAGTGGAATTAATGAACCCACCTTCGTTCTACTGAAATCCAGTTACCAGTTTCACTTTGGGCTGTGCTACAGTGGTGGATGGCCAAATTCAAACTAATTAGAAGTTTCCCTCTTATACCACTAGAATATCACTCTGTCCTTCATATTTTTCCATTTTTATTTGATATACCATGTATCTCGTAGAACCTAGGTGGTTTACAATAGTTACTAAAGTATAGGATGGAGGAACAAAGTAGCCAAACAAGAAAAAACGGAGAGAGACAAAAGAGCCTACATTACAATCGGACTGTATACTGGGGTCATAAGGGATGAAGGAAAAATCAGATTAAATGTAGATCATTGCCATATCACACTACACTTGTCTCGACGTTTTAGAGAGCAGGGAGACTAAAACTTCCTAGAGAACCTACTACTTTTGAGCAAACATTTCCAGATTATTACTTAAACTTAAATCATGATTCTTATTTATAAGGGTGAACTGTTCTACAGAGATGACCAGACCATTGAAGCAAGAGGTTCTTTTTTTAAACTTTATTTAGTTTTTAATGCCAACAAAAGTGCAATACAATTTACATATAAATAATAATCATCAAATAAGCACTTATAAACAATCAGAATCTATACAAAAGATAAAATTTCCCTCCCCCATCCATCATTACCATCAGGAATAATACCAAAACAAAAGATATACCTCCCCTCCCAACCCCCTGGATGTGTGGATGCAATACAATGGAAAATAAAGATAAAGGGCAACTATAACAAATCTACAAAAGAAGTCCATGGACCCCAAACCAATTTGAATATCTTATTATGCCCCAGCAAGAGGTTCTAATCTAGTTGAAACAAATAGTTCTGTATGAGGGAATAATGAAAAGTTGAGAAGACCAGAGAATTGGCTGAGGCACAAGGTTGGGGGGTGGCTAGTAGATTAGAGAGAAAGGTAGGCAGTCCTGTATAGAATACTTGGTGTATGATAATGAGGCCTTGAATAGGATGTTGTAGGCCAGGGGTGTCCAATGTCGGTCCTCGAGGGCCGCAGTCCAGTCGGATTTTCAGGATTTCCCCAATGAATATACATGAGGTCTATTTGCATGCACTGCTTTCATTGTATGCTAATAGATCTCATGCATATTCATTGGGGAAATCCTGAAAACCCGACTGGATTGCGGCCCTCGAGGACCGACATTGGACACCCCTGCTGTAGGCAATTGTGTGGTGTTCCTGGAGTAGAGGTGCTAAACAGTAGTTTGACATGTTTTAAAGGTTTTGTAGCTTTTTCATTTGGGAAGATTTCAGGCTTTGGTACAAGCAGTTGCTGCAGGTCGAATGATTTTCCAGTGAGGGCAAGAATGAGGGTCAATAGAGCCCATTGATCTAGCAGATAGCAAGCAGCACGAGTCTGATCCCCACATCTCCAGTGTAGTAAAGAGCTGCTATTTTGTTTTTAAAGCAAAGTACATATTTCTGTCAAGGCGCACACCTAAGACTTTAACAGAAATCTTTTGGGATGATCTAATGCCCTTAATAGTGCAAGGGTATGGTCAGGTTCAGTTTTAGCTCATTTATAGTAGCAATTGTAGTAAGTTTTTAAAAGAGAGATGCAATCAGAGGAAGGGGTGTCGAGAAGAGTTAGTAACTGAACATCGTCTCTCTATATAAACAATGTGAAACCCAGTGATGGAATCAGCAAAGCAATAGGAGGGGGGGGAGAGAACTGGACATAAGAGAGGGTTGGAAGTTACTGGGACTAGGGCTAGATGCACTAAACATGGTCACTAAGACTGTGAGTTGCTGTTGGCCAATTTTTTTTTTTTTTCCAATTGTGATTAATGTTCCAACAAGTTTCCATGATTTGTATGGAGGTTCATCATAATCCCGTCCCACCAGTCGCTCTCAGAGTGACTTCCACACATGCGCAGATCCGGTTTGGGGAAGTCCGAACAGCTGAGTAGCAGGGGAAGCCCCAAAGCAGCTTCCTGCCACTCAGCTGCTGGGGCTTTAAAAAAAAAAAAAAGCACAGATGATGTTTGTGTGTTACACACACAATATCTGCCTCATAAAAAGAAAAAAGCCCCCCCCCCTCTGCTGATGCACCATCCCACCGAACGACTCCTGTTATGAAAAAATTGGCAGGAAGGATACCCATCACTCCTGCCGCAATGAACCATCCCCACACTGACCTTCCCCTTCCCCAAATTGACAGGAGGGATGCTCACTCCCTCCTTCCACTGCGAACTAATACCTCCCACACTGACCCCCTCCCCCTCAACTGACCCCTCCGCTCTCTTTCCTAAAAAACCCAAAAAAAGTCGACAGGAGGGATGCCTCCTGTCACCAGATGCCTCCTGCCATCCTCCTGCCAGATGCCCCTGAACCCACCCCCCCAAACCTCCCCAATACCTTAAAAATAGATTACAGCAGGAGGAATGCCCAGTCTCTCCTCCAGGCCCGCCACTCTAAAATGACAGGCCTTCCCCCTTCCTGGTGCATCCTGGGATGCATGGGGAGAGGCCTAGCCCTGATTGACTGACATCTAAGGCCCCTCCCTAAGGCCTTGGGCTCCTCCCTCTATATCCAAGGATACAGAGGTAGGAGCCTAAGGTCCTGATTGGCCTTATTTGTTACCAACAGAAAAAAAAATGAACATAGGTAGACCTATAGACACAGATGTTATGTCCATAAAAATAAAGTCAAAAAACAGCAAGGGAATATTTTTATCCAAGGTGATACTTATAAATCACTGTTGTACTAATCACCTTTGTTTTACTTCAAGCACAAATTACAACACAAGTTGATGTGGTTAAGTGAACACTCAGACCCACAGCTGAGGTCCGGTGAAACAAGTTCACGGAGCAGCTATTAAGGAGACCATCATTGTTGTTCACAGTCTCCTCCACCAAACAAAGACTAAATAACAGCACATAAACTTGAAGAAAATAAAATAATAAATTTGACAGCAATTTAACTTTGAATGGTGTGGATGATACACATAACTGCTCCGGGCTCCTCCGTTTATTCACAATACCGACCCCCCAACCTAGGTTTCACCCGCTGGCTTCTTCAGGAGGGGTACTACAATTACAAGATGACTCAAATCAACACTACACCACACAGCTTGCTAACTTAATAAACAATACATTTTGAAATACTCAATATAAACACTCTCTCTGCAACTTACCGGCACAAACACTCCATACTGCTCACACACGCACTGCTGACAAGAGGAACTTCCCAGCAGGCCACGCTTTAAATACACTCCCCTTACTACCTATTACATCATCACTCATTACATCATGAGTGAAAGATTAAAGTTGAAACCATTCAATATCATTGTTTAATCCTGCTGGGGCCAAGGTATGCCATTGAAATATAAACTTCTGCTCTAAATAAAGAAGATGTTGAGTAATGTTTCCAGATTTTTTATGAGCACACATAAGGACAGTGTATTGTAATTCCTCAATGGAGTGCTGTTGTTCAATCCAATGACTGACTAAGGGGGCCGGAAGTTGCATCAGAGACGACCTTTCCTGCAGCCATATGCAAATTCAACGCTCCGGCTGCTGTAAGAAGGCAGTTTAGAAATTGTCAGCCATGAAGGTAAAGGGCAGGGAGGTTTGTTGGTACTGTCGGACTGGGCCTGTTGTCCCGGGGGAGGGGGGGTGCATGGCGGATGCGGCTAAGAGGTGTTCTCGCTGTGGGGGAGGGGGGTGAAAGTACCACGAAGGTAAGGGGTAGGGAGGGAGAAAGGGAGGAAAGGTGGGGTGGAGAGGAACAGACGCTGAAGGGAAATGGGGAAGACAGAGTGGGGAGAAGATGCTGAAGGGACATGGGGAAGAGAGAGTGGGGAGAAGATGCTGAAGGGACATGGGGAAGAGAGAGTGGGGAGAAGATGCTGAAGGGAAGAGAGAGTGAGGATAAAATACTGGCAGGGAAGAAGACAGAGATGCCAGACTAAGGATGGAGCGGAGGGAAGAAGATGGGTGCCAGACCAATTTGGAGGGGGGGGGGAAAGGGAGAGGCGTAGTAACAGAGCAAATGGAAGACGCAGAGAGAAGAGAGACAGTGGATGGAAGGAATTGAATAAGATGAGGAAAGCAGAAACCAGACAACAAAGGTAGAAAAAATAAATTCTATTTCTATTTCTATTTCTATTTCTTTTTCCTTTTTTTTTTTTTTTGCTTTAGGATAAAGTAGTAAATTAGTTGTGTTGATAAAAATTTATAAACAAAGCCTTGCCAGCTGAACGCCTTTTTCTCCAGTTCAGCAGCCAGAACTTTGATTTATAAGGAAGGAATAAGCTAAATATTGTAGTACTGAGGCTTGTATGGCTGTTGCGGGGACGGTGAAGGGGCGGTGAAGGGAATGGCAGTGACGGGGACAGATTTTTTTTTCCCTGTGTAATTCTCTAATATGGATATTTCCTTATTTCTCCCAATTCATTCACCAGGCAATGTTCTCTGGACGGGCTGCTTCCTTCAGCTATTTCAGATTGACAATGGGTTCTTGTGACTCTTTGCATTTGGGTTCCTGTTTTGTTGTTAAATAGCACTAGTTCTCAATTTCTTTATTTCTCTGAGCTAAGGAAATAAGGGCCACTGTAGTGTGACTCTTTTCATAGTAGTGCTGAGCTTCACTTTTCTGTTTTGCTGTCAGCAGATCCTGCAGCTAAGCCTTCGCTGAAGTTCTAGTTCTTTAAATATTTTTGCATTAGTTACTCTGGGACAGTTTGACTCCTCTGCTTGATCTTCCTGTTATTATCTTGCAGCCAGAGTTTTAATACTGTCATTCATCAATGAACCATACAGTAAACAGTATTTTATAAAAATTAAAACTATCTTTTTCTTTTCTTCTTAGGTCTTCAGAAGTGCCAGTATTAGCCACTAAAATGGCTAAAATACTATTTTGGCACTGGCTCCTCATTAGACCCGTTTGTAATATTTTCTATAAAGTGCTTTAGTGTCTTTTGTGCTTTGTGCTAATTCATATAAATAAGAACATAAGAAGTTGCCTCCGCTGAGGCAGACCATAGGTCCATCCTGCTCAGCAGTCCGCTCCCGCTGCGGCCCATCAGGCCCATTGCCTGAGCAATGGTCTATACTTATCTATACCCCCCAATCCCTTTTTCTTCCAGGAATCTATCCAAACCTTCTTTGAAACCATTTAGTGTTTTCTTGTCTACAACAGCCTCTGGAAGCGCGTTCCATGTATCTACCATCCTCTGAGTGAAAAAGTACTTCCTAGCGTTTGTTCTAAACCTGTCCCCTTTCAATTTCCCCCAATGCCCCCTTGTGCTTGTGGTGCCCCTTAATTTGAAAAATCTGTCCCTGTCTACTTTTTCTATGCCCTTCAGGATCTTGAAGGTTTCTATCATGTCTCCTCTAAGTCTTCGCTTCTCCAGGGAGAAAAGTCCCAACTGCTTCAATCTGTCGGTATATGGGAGATTTTCCATTCCCTTTATCAGTTTGGTTGCTCTTCTTTGTACTCCCTCAAGTACCGCCATGTCTTTCTTGAGGTATGGTGACCAGTACTGGACACAGTACTCCAGATGCGGCCGTACCATTGCACGATACAGCGGCATGATAACTTCCTTCGTCCTGGTCGTAATACCCTTCTTAATGATACCCAGCATTCTGTTTGCTTTCCTAGAGGCTGTGGTGCATTGCGCCGATGCCTTCAGTGTTGCGTCTTATCTTTTGTTAAGTTTTTCTTTGTTGCTCATATCGGGAAGGGACCTGTCATTCTGACATGTTTCACCCGAAGACTGTATAAAGAAAAGTCCCGTACAATAAATAACTTCAAGTTAATAAAAGCTTTACTTGATTATAATCTCCTCTTAAGGTTAACTACGCCACCAAATATCATTTATTAGTTAAATAGTTACCCCTTCTATTTTTGCACCATCACGATTCATAATAACTTCTGAACAAAGATGGCTGTGGTGTTTTTTTTGTTCTAATTATAAACCTCCCATATCACTGACGTCAGGGACAGTATTAGCGAATCAGGAACTAAATCAATGACATCCTATCTATTTCCTGGTTTAAACCCCATGGGTCTACCCTATTTAGGGTAAAGATCCAGCGTTCACAAAAATTTAATCTGCGTTCGTAATAACCTCCCTCCCACCCTTCTTTTACATGAACTATCACCCGCCATTGAATATCCTTAGACCCATGAGTTTTCTGTTGCCAGTGTTGGACAAGCGGTGCTTCCATAATGTTGTTCGTGAGTCGGGATTTATGCTCATTAAGCCTAATATGGACCGGGCATTTTGTTCTCCCTATATATATCAGTCTACAAGGACAAATTATACTATATATCACATTGTGAGATTTACATGTTGTCCTAGTTTTTGATTTTATTATAATATCCCGGTCCGGGGGTTGCCATTCATCTCCCTCAATTGTACTAGCGCACCACTGACAGTTCCCACATTTCACATGGTTTTTATCTCCTTCTTGTTCTACATCCCCTCCATCATATCTATATCTCGCCAGCTGTTCTTCAAGATTATTGCTTCTGTTATGTGCAATAGTGGGGAATTCTTCAAAAAGGCCAGGAATAATTTGCAACACATGTCAGAGTTTTTTCATACTAGCTACCAGATTATTAGATTTATCATAAAATGGTATAACACATACCATTCTACTATCGACTTGGGGAGATTGTTCCATTTGAGGTTGTGGTCTTGGAGCTAACAATAACTCACGGTTGGCATATTTCACCCTCAAAAAAAACTCTTCAAATTGATTTCCTAGAGTAACCCCTCTGACGAATATGCGCCTCCAGTATTTTTGATGAGCCAAAAACTCTTCTGTACAGATTCTCCTTAATCGCAGGAACTGTCCCATTGGTAGGTTAAATTTTAATCTGTAAGGGTGATGGCTATGAAAACGTAGCAATGTGTTTCTCTCCACAGGCTTGCGATATAATGTGGTTTTTAGACAGTCATGTTCTCGAGTGATGGTGAGGTCCAAAAACTCTAATTTGTAACTATGGTACGATAAAGTAAATTTTATCTGTGGGTCCAATAAAGTTAAATCCTGCACAAATTCCTTCAAAGATTCTTCAGTATCCTTCCAGATGAAAAAAATGTCATCCAGGAACCGTTTCCATATCAACACTTCCCTAAACTTTTCCAGCAGATGTATTAAAAGTCTCATCCATTCTTGCAAGATAGTGTTGCCACCGAGGTGGCCAGAGTTGCCTCCATGGCCACTCCCTGTGTTTGTACATAGTATCTTCCTGAAAACCAAAAGTAATTTGACTGGATTACCAATTCCCCCAGTTCAATCAAGAATTCAGTTTTTATTCACGGTTCACCTTCTCTGATATCCAGATGGTATTTTATGATGTCCAATGCCGCTTGTTGAGGTATCATGGTATACAGAGAGATTACATCTAGGGTGGCCAATATGTTAGGTTCAGAAGATATTTCTGATCCTTGTAAGATGGTAATAAAATGTGAGGAGTCCTTTATAAATGAAGGGATTTTAGTTGTTAACGGTTGGAGAAAATGATCAAGAAATTGAGATAGGGGCTCCAACACAGATCATTTTGTGGAAACTATAGGTCTTCCCGGAGGTTCTCGAATATCCTTATTTACCTTGGGCACAAAATAAATTTTTGGGGTGCTGGGATGTTTTTCCATTAAAAAAGCTGCTGCTTTTTTTGTGAGCATCCCATTTTTATTCTCATTTGTAATTGTGCCTTCGGGTCATCCTCCAGATTTTGATAAGTTTGCTGATCTGAAAGTTGTCTATATGCTTCTCTGTTATACTGTTCCTTCAATTGCAAAACTGTAGCTTCTCCTTTGTCAGCTTTCAAAATCAAAATATCTTTCCACTCAATAAGTTCTATCAATGCCTTCCGTTGATCATTAGTAAGATTCCCTGGAGTGTATCTGGAAGGAGCCTCTAATTCTCCCCTTTTGAGATCCCCCAACACCAACTCTTGAAAAGTCATTATAGGGTGACTGTTACTTGGTGATAACCAGTTACTTGTTGGTTTTCTTATAGAGATGTCAATAGTGGGAGGATTGAGCTGGAAATACACCCTCAATTGTAATTTTCGGATAAATTTTTTTTTTTTTTTTTAATCTTTATTCATTTTATTTTCAACATCAAGTGTACAAGGATAAATTTTTTAAAAAAGCTGCCTTAATCCGAAATGGATCATAATAAGTAGTTGGAATGAAACCTAATCCTAGTTCGTAAGATATCTTCTTGGGCAGTAGTCAAAATTCATATAGTCAAATTTATTATTGTGGATTGCTCCGAGTTATCGCCCCCCACCGTTCCCCCTCATATTCATACTGCGGCCCCATTAGGCATACCCTCTTCTGGGGTGTTTTCAAAGGTTTGTGATTGGTATTTAGTTTTAAAAGCCAAAAAGGTGGAATAAAGTCTCTGGATGTCTCAGGAGTCGTTTTATGGATAACAATTTATTGATATAAGAATCCAGACAATATGTCGCTAAAAGTCCATATCAATAATCATTAATGATGTGCAAATGGAACCTTTTGCTGCATACATTATGGCAATGTATTTCCAACAATTGACTTTGCAAAATGATTGCTTATTATATAATGCAACCATTGACACTGGGATCAAGCAAGACTTCATATGTCTTGTTACTGTTGGCAAAACAATGAATTTAAATACAGATGCTTTAGTAAGGAAAAGTTTCTATATGTTGTGGAAATTACGGACTATTATTAGAGCATATTTTGATGTTCCTTCTTTTAGACTATTGGTATAGTCATTGGTTCTAAGTATTTTGGATTACTGTAATATAGTTTACTTAGCGGGTTATCAGAAAAATCTTCATAGACTCTGCATCATACAAAACATGGCGGTCCGATTAATTTTCAATCAGAAAAAAATCAGATCATACCACACCTTATTACCAAAGACTGCCAGTCAGGTTTAAGTTTGGTTGTATATGATATAAAGCAGGGGGGCCCAAAAGGTCAATCACGATTGACCGGTAGATCACGAAGGCAATGCGAGTCGATCGCGTTGCCTTCGCATTCTACTTGCTTCTGGACACAGAAGCGATGTGCCAACCAACTTCCCCCACCCGACGTCAATTCTGACATCGGAGAGGAAGTTCTAGGCCAGCCAATCGCTGCCTGGCTGGCCCGGAACTTCCTCTCCGACTTCAGAAATGATGTTGGGGAGAGGAAATCTGGTCGGCCCGATGGTTCTGTGTGGGAAAGCAGGAAGAGCTTGGGGTGGCGGTGGTGGTGGTGATTTGGAGGCCTGTTCCCTGATGGCGGTGGTAGTGGTTTGGAGGCCTGTTCCCCGATAGCGGTGGCAGTGGCTTGGGAGCAGGCAGGGAAATAGAAAGAAGGGGGAACAGGGAGACAGAAAGAAAGAAGGGAAAAAGAAAGAAAGGGGGGATAGGAAGACAGAAAGAAAGGGGGCATGGTGAGAGAAAGAAAGAGGGGCAGGGAGAAAGAAAGAAAGAAAGAAAGGGGAAGGGGCAGGGGGAGAGGTAGAAAAAGTTTGCAGAGGGAATGAGGTCTGGAATTATACAGCAGGCTGAAAGAAGAGAAGAAATATTGGATGCACAGTCAGAAGAATAAAGTGCAACCAGAAACTCATGAAATCACCAGACAACAAAGGTAGGAAAAATGATTCTATTTTCAATTTAGCGATCAAAATGTGTCCGTTTTGAGAATTTATATCTGCTGTCTATATTTTGCACTATGGCCCCCTTTTACTAAACCGCAATAGCAGTTATTAGCGCAGGGAGCCTATGAGCGTTGAAAGCAGTGCGGGGCATTCAGCACAGCTCCCAGCGCTAAAAACCACTATCATGGTTTAGTAAAAAGGAAGGGGGTATATTTGTCTCTGTTTTTGTATAGTTGTTCCTGAGGTGACATTGCATAAAGTCATCTGCCTTGACCTCTTTGAAAACCCGCAGAATATCAATGATAATTAACATTTTCTCTGCATACAGTGTGCTTTGTGTTTTTTTAAAATTTTATTGTTGGTAGATCATTTTGACTTGGTCATTTTAAAAGTATCTCGCAAGCCCAAAATGTGTGGGCACCCCTGATATAAAGTCTTACATAGTTAGCACCTGATTATCTTGTGAATCATTTTTTATTCATTAATTCACAATGCCCAAGATGTGTAATTTGTTTGCTTTTCTATTGGTAAAGGGTTGTTTATTCAAGACCTATCTTTTCAGGCAGCTTCTTGTGATATAATTTGCAAATCTGTTAGTTCGCTCTCTCTTACCAGCAGTTCAGGAAATTATTGAAAAACTACTTATTTTAAAAAAAGTTTGTCATTTCTAGGTCATTTGTTTTTATTGTCACTGTTTGTTTTGTTTTGTAAACCACATAGAACTCCTAAGGTACTGCGGTATATAAATACACTTCTCCCTCCGTATTTGTTGTGATAGGGGATTAACAGATCTGCAAATACAGAAAAACTGCGAATAACTTTTTCGTATGTTGTTCGCTGTTTTCTATTCAAAACCATCGTGAATAACATGGTGGGAGACCGGGCCTGTTCCTGAAGGAGAAGCAAAACACAGTGAAGAAAGTGTTAGGAATCAGCAATTTTCTCTGTAAACGCTTGGAATCAGCGATTTCTGTATGCAAGCTGATGTAATTTGGGGGAGGAGCCAGCAAGCTAAAAACCGCGAATAATCGAAACCGCGATTGCTGAAACCGCAAATACGGAGGGAGAAGTGTACATTTTTATGTTATCTTATGATTTGAAACACAGTTTGCCTTCACGCTTTACAGAGCTCTGTTAACTTCCTTCTGCTAAGTTTTTGTTCCTATTATTTTGAAGAAGTGTGATAGATAAAATTAAAAAAAAAACCCTGCCTTTTTATGTAAAATCATTTAAGTAGCCCATAGAAGTAAAGTTTCAGACCAATGATAGCACTTATTCAGCCATTTTATATCTGAAGCTTTTTTTCCTTCCTTTCATTTTGTTCAATAATAGTGTGCTTAAGAATAAAACAGTACAGTGGAGTTATTTTCTTTGGTCAAAGGTTTTAATAGTACTCCATTGATCCCACATGTATTTTCTTATTTTTTAGCAGTCTGCTTTTGCTTTTTGTAGTCTGGCTACTTTTCCAGTATGTTTAGCGGCTCTTGGAAGGAGTCCAGCATGAGCATTATAGAACTGGAGATCCCAGACAACAATATTGATCCAGAAGGTAAGCAAAGAAATGGGAGATGTGCTCTTTATGTATGTTTAAATTAACATGATTCTTTAAAATATAGAGTGCTCAAATTAAACAGTATGGAGGTAATTTTATAAGGGGGCACCTAGTTAAAGCACTCTTTAAGGTGTTAATGTTCGGCATAGTTTATAAAGATAAGCAGCCACCTATTTACCCCAGATCTAGAACTCTTTTTCCAGTGCAAAAGGAACATGTCTTGACTAAAGGGTTATTCACTTCTACCCCTGAGTTTTGCAGAAGTAATCATTACAGCTTTTCAGCTCTGCCTGCTTGTGTCAGTGGGTAGTGTGCCCCATCTCCTCAATTTTTTCCTTCTGCAAGTGAGTTGAGAAGGTCTTTTCTTCTGCTCTGCAATTGATTTTATTATTTTCTGGTTTTTAATCCAAAGTTTGAGGCTTCAAGGGGCTCTAGAGGTTTCCTGGGTCTCTGGGACAGCTCTGCCTGGGATCAGATGCAGTCTCTGGTTCAGGGGACTGTGGCTGGGGGGTGGGGAGAACCCTTTCACAGGGCACCTACCTAACTGGCCTGCGCTACTGCTTGGGATAGCTCAGGATGTGATTACCTCGTGGAACTTTAATGGTTTAGTTATTTTTAAATTAGGTTTTAATAGTGTTTTCAATTATCACACCATTTTTTTGTTTTAACATTTTTATTGATTTTTTCATATAACAACAAGTGTGTTATAACCTTTCATACAATTATCTCAAAAATACACTTGATATCTTCATAACATATTTATATACAACATATCTTATATTGTCCTTATTATAATTTTAGACATCATATAAAATATAATGATTTATAAAGTCTTTGGGATTAGATAATTTTGTATAATCTTGTGATTTGAAAGATATTTGGCGTATACTTCATTTTGATGGCCGGGAATTTTCTTTCTGTTCTCATGTTCATAAATCTTTTTCTAGAATAGATTACATTTCTGTTTCAAATCAATTAGTACATCAAGTTACGCAGGCTGCCATAGATCCAATTATTTTATCAGACCATGGTGGTGTGTGGATTGAATTTAAGGGCGTTAAACAAGATATAAATAGACCTGTGTGGAGATTTGATAATACATTGCTTGCTGAACCAAATTTTTATGAAATTATGTTAGTAAAAATAAAGGAATACTTTCAACTTAATGATACAGATGAAGTCTCTATGGAAACTTTATGGGATGCCTTTAAGGTGACCATGAGAGGTCAATTCATTTCTTATTCAGCTCATCTTAAAAAACAGATTCAGAAACAGTTTTCTTTTTTTTTTTTTTTCCTTATTATTTTTTATTTTCAAATTTTACATAAAGTGTACAAAATACTAAAATACAATTGATGAATACAGAATATCACTTTTATATCTAATACATCATATTTCTAAATATATTTTTCTCCCTCTCCCTCCCCCCACCCTTCTATTACTTTTCATATATTATTTTTAATTTTCAAATTTTACATAAAATGTACAAAATATTAAAAAAATTGATGAATACAGAATATCACTTTATATCTAATATATCATATTCTAAATATATTTTTATCACCTATCCCTCCCTCCACCCTTCTATTACTTTTCATTCATACATTACGTATTGTATAACATATTATAACATATTATGTAGAAATTATTTTCATTACCCCCCCTCTATGTGTGTCATAAAAAAGATATTTAAACGAAGAAAAGAAGAAGAAAAATCATACTATTTATTGATTGCAGTATTTTGTCAATGGCCCCCATATTTTTATAAATTTAGTATATGTCCCTCTTTGTATTGCTATCGTTCTTTCCATTTTAAATATATGACATATTGTATTCCACCAAAATGTATAATTTAGGTTGTTATAATTTTTCCAATTATTGGTTATATGCTGAATGGCAACCCCTGTCATAATTAATAAAAGCTTGTTATTTTCTGGTGAAATTTGACTTTTTTTCCTCATCATCATTCCAAATAATACTGTATCATATGATATAGCTATATGATTTTCCATCAATTTATTAATTTGTGGCCAAATTGAATTCCAAAAACTTTTAATATAGGGACAATGATATAATAAGTGATCCAAAGTCCCTGGTTCTAGATTACAGTGCCAGCATTTATTGGACTTAGAACTGTCTAATTTTTGCAAGCGTGTAGGGGTCCAAAAAGCTCTATGTAATAAAAAGAACCAAGTTTGTCTCATAGATGCTGACACTGTACATCTTATTCTCCAAGACCAAATTAGTGGCCATTGAGATGCATTAATTTGATGCTTAATCTCAATGCTCCAAATATCTCTTAGACCATTTTTTGGCTTTTTATTCATATATCCAGATATTAATTTATACCACAATGCGGCTTGATGTCCTAGGAAGTCTGCTTGAAAACATAAAAGAAATTAAAATTTTGGAATCAAAACTAATAGAAAAATGGGATTATTCTACGCAACAAGAACTTTTGAAATTTAAAGGAAAATTTCATGAGATTTCATCTAAATTGATTAGGAAAGATTTATTCTCTCAGCAAGCTTTATATTATGGAAACTCAAATAAGTCGGGAAGAATATTGGCAAATTATTTAAAAGCTAAAAAAAGAAAGACAAAAATAGTTGCCATTAAAGATGAACTTGGTGATATACACATTCAAAATGAATCTATTTGAAAACAGTTTTTACAATTTTATAGATCTCTCTATTCTTCTGAGACTTATTTAGATAAAGAAAAAGATGGTTTAGAGTTTTTGAAAGTATTAGAGGGTCCTAAGGTTCCCGAGCATATAAAAAGAAGTTTAGAAGAGCCAATATCACTAAAAGAATTAGGAATAGCTTTGAAATCCCTTCGAGTAGGATCCGCTCCAGGTGGTGATGTATATACAGTAGAGTTCTATAAATCTTTTCAAAATACCCTATTACCTTATTTATTAAATTTATACCAGACTCAACTAACTAAGGGTTGTATTACAGGCACTATGGCAGAATCTTTAACCATAGTTTTGCCCAAGCCAAATAAAGATCCCACTTTGGTTTCAAATTATAGGCCTATTTCCTTAATCAATGTAGATGATAAACTTTTAGCTAAGACATTAGCTTTAAGATTGGCTAAAGCTCTCCCTTTCATTATAGGTATGCATCAAACAGGATTCGTTGCTCAAAGACTTTCTTCTCATAATACTAGACTGGCTTTTCATATGTTATATTTGACAAAAGCCATGAAAGATCCGGCCTTTTCTTTTTCTTTGGATGCAGAGAAGGCCTTTGATCGAGTGGAATAGACATTCATGTATCAGGCAATGGACTGGTTTTGTATAGGTTCAGGATTTATACAAATAATTAAAACGTTGTATAGCTCCCCTACTGCTAGATTATATATTAATAATACATTTTCAGAACGTTTTAATCTGCAGAGAGGAGTTAGACAGGGTTGTCCACTATCTCCTTTGCTTTTTGATATTGTTTTGGAACCCTTGTTGTTAGCTATTCAGCAGGTAAAGGAGATACAAGGTATTCCCCGTTCAGATAGGGAATATAAATTATCGGCATATGCGGATGATATCTTGCTTTATTTGAGGAATCCAGAAAGTACCATTCCATGTTTACTTGAGTTAATTGAAAAATTTGGAAAATTTTCCGGTTACAAGATAAATTGGAATAAATAAGAAGTTCTTCCACTAATTGTACATTGTACAAAAGGTTTATTTGATCCATTTTCTTTCATTTGGAAGGAGGACGGTATTAAATACTTAGGAATTCGGATTGCAAAAACAGTGGATGATACAATGAAAATTAATGAAAAAAATTTATTACAAAAAGTAACAGAAATGTGTGAGCATTGGAATCCTTTACATTTATCTTGGTGGGGGAGAGTACAAACTGTTAAAATGATGATTTTACCTGTAGTTTGTTACCAGATGGGTATGATACCTATTTTTTTTCAGGGATCTTTTTATAAAAAAATAAATAGACCAATTTTATTTAGCTGGGAAAAATTCCTAGAATTGCTTTAGTGTCTTTGCAAAGGCCTATTGTGGAGGGCGGGGGTAAATTTTCCAAACTTTTATAGTACCATCAAGCCTATATTTTGCGACAAGGTATGTATTGGATCCTCCCAGAGCCCATTGACGATATTCCAGATTGGTTCTGGTTAGAGTGGAGACTTATGTTTCCATTGCGTCTTGGTCACGTTGTTAGTATCAAAATGCCAAGGTTATATAAAGATCATAAAATATTTGTTGATACCTGGAAAACTTTAAGGTATATAAGTAGTCTGACTCCTATTTCAATAAATAAATCAACAATTCAAACAATTTGGTTAAACCCCAAGATCAAAATAGGGGGTTTTAAAATCATTTGGAAGCATTGGATGTTGGCAGGAATACGTACTTTAGAGGATGTAATAACTAATGGTAAACTGCTTGACTTTTCACAATTGCAACATAAATTTGGTTTAAATAAATCACAATATTTTAGATGGTTGCAATTGAAGCAGGCCATTCAGGCGGGGTTCCCTGAATGGAAAAATCTTAACAATTATAGCCTAGAATTCTTATGCTTTCAGGTGGCTTCTACTGGTCACCAGGCTACAATGTGGTATAAATTAATATCTGGATTTGTAAATAAAAAACCAAAACATGGTCTTAGAGACATTTGGAGCATTGAGATTAAGCATCAAATTAATGCATCTCACTTTTACATCTCACTATTGTCTGGATGCATTCTCCAGACGGGATGGACACTTCGGCCAATCTGTTTTGCAAAATTTGTTTTCCTAATGGCCAACCTTCCCTCCATCCCTCTTTTTGTTAGCTTGGAGGTCACCCATCAGTCAAGAATATGCTGCCTGCTTGTCCTGGGATAAAGCACAGTTACTTACCGTAACAGGTGTTATCCAGGGACAGCAGGCAGATATTCTTGCGTCCCACCCACCTCCCTGGGTTGGCTTCTTAGCTGGCTTATCCTAACTGGGGACCGCGCGCCTCTGTCGCGTGCGCGGTGCGGCCTGCTAGAACTTTCCAAGTTCTTAGAGTGCAATCACTCTAAAATTGTCTGTACCGGGACTCCGTCAGTGCCGTCACCCATCAGTCAAGAATATCTGCCTGCTGTCCCTGGATAACACCTGTTACGGTAAGTAACTGTGCTTAATGTATTTTTAAGTATTAGGTTAGAGTTTCTAAAATATGAAGGGAGGGTTTGGGGGGGGTTATTTTATTTATATTTGTCATACATATTAAATGATTTATATATTATCTAAAACATTATAAAAATATGAATATAAATATGATATATTGTACTTAAAGTATTCATGAATGTGTGTTTATAAGATTATATATATTTTTCTGATACACTTGTTGTAATATGAAAAAATGAATAAAGAAATTTAAACCGAATTATTATTTAATTATGAATCCTTTTCCCTCCCCTTATTTTGTTAGTTGCATATAATATAACAACTATTATGATAATTTATTTATATTTTATGATAAAGAGAATAAAACCCACCCTTCCCTCCCCTCCTTTAACCATTATCTTATTATGGGAAAAATTATATCAATCATTACAAAAATCTGATAATGGTCCCCAAATCTTCTTGAACTTATCAATATATCCTTTTTGTGTTGCAAATGTATGCTCCATTTCACACCATTTAAGCCAATTAAAAAAAAATTTGTTTTGTGCAAAATAATTGGCTAAGTGCCACCAATCTAGCCACCAAATTTATTGAATCAGGGCCAAGATGTACAAGAGAGGCTTGGGGTTGGGGAGGAGAATGAGAATGCTTTAGTTCTGGTTATCTTTGTTTCTGTGCAATGTATTAAAGAGTTATAGTGCATCTTGGAGTGGAGGAGTGGCCTAGTGTTTAGAGTAGCTGCCTCAGCTCCCTGAGGTTGCGTGTTCAATTCCCACTATAGCTCCTTGCTACTCTGGGCAATACTTAATACTTCATTGCTCCGTTTATCCAGTCCCATCCTCTTTACCTTTGTCCTCTACTCTGTGATATTTACTTGTAAAATTTATATAAACAAGAAAATCTTGCTGTTTTGCTATTCTGAGCTGGCGTTAGTTCTAGCCGCGTAGCGCGCGGTAATATCCTGCATGCGCTAAAAACGCTAGTGCACCTTAATAAAAGGAGCCCATAGTATTTATTTCATTATCCGTTGATTATGATCCTCGGAGGGCTAAGAATTGCCCAATTGATTATTGTGAAACAGATCACAAAACCCGATCTTCATGGCAAAAACTATGCTGAAGCTCTGATAAGACTGAGGATTATGTTTTTTGTAGCCCCTTATTGGCCAAGACCAACAGGGTCCTCATCTCTCCTGAATCTTTCCATCAGAAGTTTCCCAAATGACAATCTGGCTAGAGCAGAGCACCCTCTTGCATCACGTCAGAGTCCCTAGTTTTCACAGTTTGGATGTGGACAAGAATTGCGTCACACTAGAGGGGAAAACTACCTTTGCACTGATGGCACATTCCTTCTAATCTCTGAGGGGCCACCCCCTTCAGAGTTTCTAGCTCTTTTTTTCTGGGAAGCAGTGACGATATGGAATCTAGTGATTTGCCATGGAGCTAAACCCCCAACATTGTATCGTTCTGTCACTCCCAACCACCCTACAAACTTAAGCTGCCAACTAAACCCTCATGAATTGTCCTGCAGTGACTTCCTGGTTTGGAACATATTCAACCATTGGAGTATGCCAGTGGTAGACTTGTTTTCTTCTCAGCAGAATAAGAAAGGTTTGATTGTTCTATTAACCTGTGATATGTTAGCAGTTTCTTGGAACCATGGTCTTGTTTATAAATTTCCGTTCTTATATACATAATCATTCAGACATTATTACATGGTAAAACTTCAGTCATTCTCATGGTCTCCTTTGGCCTTGACAGATCTGGTTCCCATGGCTACCACTTTTAGCATAGGCTCTTAACAATCCAGGGCTTCTCCTTGAGTCAGTAGATCAGCAGTTTCCTGCACTCCAATCTAAATGCCCTGGTTTTTAACAGCATGGATATTGAAAGGCATGTGAATTAGCTTGGGAAACTGATAAATCTTTGAGGTCTTCATAATCGCAAAAAAAAAAAAAAATCTGCTATTAGGAAGTCTTACTGTTCAAAATAGACATGCTTTTCCAGTTGGTATGCTGAGTTTCAGAATACCTCGATCTGTCCTATGCCATACTACCTTATCTATATCTGGCACTTTTCTAAGTCAAGTCTGAAGGCTAATTCTGTATATTTTCATTTCTTCACTATTGCAGCTTATTACAAGCAAGTCAATGGTGCAGTGGTATCTTTGCATCCTGTTGGAACAAGATTCATGTAGGGCCTCTGACACACAAAAGCATCCTCATGAAATAGTTTGAGATTTCAACATGATTCTCAGCTAACTCAATCCCCCTTTAAGCATTTAGGACAGGCTAGCCTTAAATACCTATCTTGGAAAATTATTTGACAGCCAGTATTTCCACTAGAAGAGTAAATGAATGTCAAACACTTATCTATTATCCACTTTACATGTAGTTTTTTTCCCAACCAAGTAGCGACTCTGGGCAAGTCACTTAATACGTATTTCATTGCCCCAGGTACAAAATAAGTACCTGTCTAAAATATGTAATCCACTTTGATTGTGACCACACAGAAAAAGTGGTATATCAAGTTCTATACCCTTTACCCTTTTAGTACTATGCACCCAAAAAGGTAGTGTCAGTTCCATAGGAACCAAACTCTCATTCTGCCACTGTTCTCCAAACTGTTTGCTGCTCTCTGCGGATGAGCTCTTCCTTCCCTAAAGAACATTCATAGCATGCAAAATGTTTTTAGCTTTTTGTCTTGATCCTAATAATCTAAATGGTCAGAGTGACAAAACAGGCCATCTCCCTATGGCCTGCTTACCACATTGACTATCCTATTCTTTGGTTGACATATTGCTATTGCTAACTTGAGATCAGCATCCATGGTGAACATTTTATAGAATGGTGACTTAATCATATGTTCATATCTCTATCAAACACTGTTTCATCTTCTCTCGGGACAGTGTTTTTGGACAATCTGTATGTTAAAACTTATTTATCCTGACCTCCAAACGCCTATAATTGCAAATTACTCATATATGTGTGAGTGTATATCTTTTCTTTGTCCAGAGAGAAGGTGAGATTGCTTATCTGTAATGGAGTTTCCATGGACAGCAGGGGACAGTAGCCATACTAATCCTCCTGCCATCCTCTGTAGGCCTCCATATATCTGGCTTTTCATTGACTGTTGTAAGAAAAGGATGGTCAGGAGTGTAGTAATATTTGCACATGCTTAGGACTCTATTTAAAGCCTCTGGATTTAGAGCAGCTATATCACTGGGAGCTGTAAATTGACGTGTGTGTATGTGTATACAGTATTATCTAATATAATAAAATGATAGGCCGCACATGCGCACTAAAAAAAGTGTTCCCTGATCCGTCGCGAAAATACGAGTGCGCATGCGCGCCCCTGGCGCGTCAGAGGGGACAGGGTATCGAAGCCGAGCGAGCTGAGGAAGTGGTGGTGGTGGTGATGGTGGCCGGCCTCAGGTATGAGTTTGATATTAGGATGGTGGGGTGCGGAGGCCTGAGAGCGACCGTGCGCGCACAGGGAGGAGACGGGGAGAGACGCGCTGGACTGGCAGGGGGTTGGAGAAGCGGAAGAGGGAGATACAAACTGAAGAAAAAGGAGGCGGGACTGGCGGCCTAACGCACGGCACGCATAGATGGTGGGGACGGGAGCAACACCCCGATCAGCTCCTCCAGGCCGATGATGCACACAGGGCTTAGATGGCTGACCGAAGCACCGGATCTGAGGCTGCAAAAACGGCGGAGCCCCCGCTATGCCAGTGGGACAGGACTGCAAGCGCCAGGAGAGAGGGGGGAGGCGGCGAGCGTCTACGCCGTGGGCCACAATCTCAGGGTTGCCATGGAAACAGAGGGGATCAGGAGCTAAACAGATATTTAAAAAAACAAACAAACAACAGTGGACAAGGACAGAGACACACAGACACTCACAGAAGGACATGGGGCTAAAGAGACAGATTGAAAAAATTACAAAACACAGAGGACAGAGAGAGACACAGGAAACAAATGGCAAACAACCAAACAACAGCCAAGGAGATAGATGGGAAAAAAAGGCACACATACAGTAGCCAATTAAAAAGACAGAGACAGTAAAAAAACCCCAACCATACAGTGGCCATGTCAACCGTGCCTCAGAGCGGCCTGCGAGGTTCGTTACAGCCGGTAGGCTGTTTTAAAGAAGAGGAGCCGCATGCTGGACAGGGGGAGCAGGTAAGGAGTGCTGCTGGACAGGGGGAGCAGGGAAGAGGGTCAGGGGGAGAAAATAAGGAGTGCTGCTGGCCAGGGGGAGCAGGGAAGAGGGTCAGGGGGAGAAAAGAAGGAGTGCTGCTGGACAGGGAGAGCAGGGAAGAGGAACAGGGGAGCAGGTAAGAAGTGCTGCTGCACAGAGGGAGCAGGTAAGGAGTGCTGCTGGACAGGGGGAGGTAAAAGGAAGGGAGAAGGCCTACTGCTGGACAGGTGGAATAGGCAAGGGGTGATGGTTGACAGCCAAGGAAAGAGAGAGACAGAAAGCGGCCAAGGGGAAAGAGAGAAAGAAAGAAAGAAAGACATACACATACATCTATTCTAGCACCCGTTAATGTAACGGGCTTAAAGACTAGTGCTTGAATAAAAATTGCAGAGAGAACTCCTAAGCATTTATAATAAAACAAAAAATTTCCAGAGAATAAAAGCTGGTATAATTCTGTGCTGTCCTGGAAACCCATTTTATCCCAGGACAAGCAGGCAGGTATTCTCACTAGTGGGGTGACGTCATCCAACAGAGCCCCGATGCGGACATCTCACAAGCATAGAAGTTTCGAGTTGCCCACACCGCACATTCGTGAGTGCCTTCCCGCCCGATGCACCGGGCGTGTCTCCTCAGTTCTTTCTCTTCCACAGAGCTGAGATGTTTGTCTTCGAAACTCTCTGCGTGAAGTTCCTTCTGTGTCCGTGGTTTTGAGGTTTTTTTGGGCTCATTATCATTGGCTCACGTTGTGTTTTCTTGTTTAAAAAAAAAAAAAAAAATTTCTTTCGATCGTTCAAACGGGCAGGCCGCATGGCCGCGGCCCCGCGGCTTTGATCTTGCGGCAGAGCTTTTTCGGCCTATGTCCCGGCCTGTTACCGGTTTTAAAAAGTGTGTCAAGTGCCAGCGCGCAATTTCGTTGACGGACCCTTATCGACGCTGTTTTCAGTGTCTGGGGCCTCAGCATCTTCCGAAATCGTGCCGGCATTGCTCCACACTTACAGCACGTGCGTTTAAGCGTCGCTGTATTTTGTGGGAGGTGCTGTTTAGCATGGAGGCGTTCCCGGAGCTGCCCTCATTGCAGAGCGCCACGCCTTCGACTTCCGCTTCAACATCTTCGGCCTCGAGTCTGCTCAAGCCTGCCTCGTTTGTGCCGGCTACGACTCCGACGCCTGCTGTGGTGCCTTCCGCTATCTCCTCGGGTCAGGTAGCACAGCCTCCCATTCCTCCAGTGGTGCTCAAGGTGCCCAAGGCTTCTAAGTCCAAGCCCCCTGGCGGCCGAGTAGCGATGTCCGTGCGGGAGGTCCCATTGCTGATGCGGATCCCTCTTTGCCGGCTTCGTTCCATGCCATAATGGAGAAGCGATTTGTCGAGCTCTTTACTAAGATTGGGCTGACGCTTCTCTCCCAGATCCAGCCTGGGCACGCGGAAGCCTCCCGCGAGGTCGAGCCGCCTCCGGTACCTCCTCGGCGCACACTCTCGCTGCTGGGAGCAGAGTCTCGGTGAGTGTCTGGTCTGGCTTCGGGGCATGCCTTGCAAGGAGCAGAGTCTTTGGCCTTGCCACCTTTGGAACCGATACCCTCGATGCATGGCTTGCCTGGATCGGAGATTTCCTCCTCGATGCCGAGCCTCGAGCCTTGGGGAGCGCCTCGGGGGGCTTCGTCTCAGCCTCTGCTGCTTCGATCCACAGCCTCCAGTCCCATCTACTCGGTGGCTGCCTCATCTGGGCTTCGCTCGCCTCGACGCTCGAGGCCTGCTTCTCGACACAGCTCCGGTCGTCGATCGAGGCATTCATCGAGGCACGCCTCGCCTCGTCGAAAGCAACCTTTTCGGGAGTTTTCACCGGAGTACTCGCCTCCTCCTCCTATGCCAGAACTCGAGGACTGCGGGGGTTCGTTCTCCCCTTGCCGGTCCTCGGCCTCGGCGGACCAGGCCGCCTCATCTTCTTTGAGCCCGTCTCAAGGCCCGGCCCTGGCGGACCAGTTGTCATTCTCGTCCTTCCTGAGGCAGATGGCGGTGGATCTGGACATCATCCTGGATTCGGGTTCCAAGTTTTTAAGGAATATCTGGAGACGATGCATCTTCCCCAACCTCCTGCTGAGTCTCTCCGTCTGCCTCTACATAAGCTTCTGGACCAGACTTTCATGAGATGCTTCGAGACTCCATACTCCATCCCTGCGGTCCCAGGGAAGTTGGATGCTAGGTACCGCATGGTGCACCATAAGGGCTTTGACGGGGCGCAGCTCTCTCACCAGTCCCTCTTGGTTGTATCCTCCCTGAAGTGGTCTCATCCCTCCCAGGTCTATGCCTCCACTCCTCCTGGCCGGGAGGGCAAAACCATGGACAGATTTGGCAGGCACATCTACCAGAACTCGATGATGGCTTCTCGAGTCCTGAATTACAGCTTTCATTTTGCGACCTACTTTGAGTTTTTTCTCATTTTCTTCATAGACAACAAGTCATATGAATACAATCTCTTCTGCCTCTCTGATCTGGCATAGACTGAGGGAATCTATGAATGGCAGAGATGCAGAAATTCATCATCATTCTTAGAAAAGATTCTAGTCTAGGGGCGTTCAGCCTTAACCCTCGCCATGTCAGGTGTTCAAGATTTTCCAAATCAATATGCATGAGATCTGTTTGCATATAGTTGAAGCAGTGCATGCAAATAGATCTGCAAGTTCATTGGGGAAATCCTGAAAACCCGATGGATTGAGTCCCTCGACCGAAGTTGGATAACCCTGTCCTAGTAACTTTGAGCTCTGAGAGAGCCTGTGCTAATGTCATGAATGAGATGATCCTTGTGTGTATAACTTATTATTCTGTCTATGGGGAATCCAGTTAAAGGTAAGCAGCATTAATTTTTGGTACTTGTACATATCAATAACAGATAAATGTTAACACATTCTATGAATATTTTTCTTGAAGGTTTGCATTTAATGCCATTATTTCTTTGAAAGGCTAAATATAAAACTGGTAGTGAATGTGTATGTGTATTTGTTACATTTTGTGGTATCTTTTTAAAGTGTTCTTTAACTTGTTGCACTTAGCTCTCCAGGTAGCATTTGGTTCCCTTTATCGTGATGATGTTTTGATAAAGCCCAGCAGAGTTATTTCCATCCTCGCTGCAGCCTGCATGCTGCAGTTGGTGAGTATAAGAAATGTCTGACTTGAAAGGATGATGTTCCATTGGTAGCTTATTTCTTTTAGGATAAATGCGTACCCCCTTGTATTTTTCAGAAACATTTTAGAAATATCCTTTTTTTTTTCCTGCACATTAATCTGCTAGTGAAAATTTTGTAACACATTTGCATCAAATCTTTTGTTCAGTGCCATATCAGCACATTTGTGAAGATTTTCATCTACAAAAATGTTGGAATTTTTATGGCGTGGAGTAAGGCTTGAAAGTCCCTGTTTGCTGCTGTGAGTTTCCAGCTCAGTTTGAATCTGCCTTTACTAAATTTAACAGTGCTAAAAGCATTAATTCACAACTACCTAATGTTTTTATTTTTCCAGGCATATCAGTGACAGTTTTTTGGCCTGTGGTTATAAGACCGCAACTTTATTTGTAGTCAGGTAGAGCACTGTACCTTTAGGCTGAACTGTAGGTTTCCTACCAAATGATGTTTAGGATTTTCTTCTCTCCCCAGGAACTGTGAATTAGAGAATGACACAGAGACCCCGTCCCTGTAGGAACTCATTTTCCCGTCCCTGCATGTTCTTTTCCTGTCCCTGCCCCAATCCTGCAAGTTCCATCCTCATCTGCACAATAATAAGTGTTTAAGGCTTGTGCATTTAAGGCAGAGCTTACAGGAATAGGACAGGGACAGGGGACAGTGACGTTGGATGAGTCAATTAAAATTAACAAAAAGAAATTATTGTTGAAGGTCACAGAAATGTGTGAGCAATGGAACCCTTTACATTTATCTTGGTGGGGGAGAGACCATACAGTTAAAATGATGATTTTGCCTGTAGTTTGTTACCAAATGGGAATGTTGCCAGTATATTTTCAGAGATCCTTTTATAAAAAGTTAAATAGTATTCTTACTAAATTTATTTGGCTAGGGAAAAAAGCAAGAATTGCTCTAGTATCTCTACAAAAATCATTTGCGGAGGGTGGGGTAAACTTTCCAAATTTCTTTAAGTATCATCAAGCCTATATTATGCGGCAGGGTATGTATTGGATCCTCCCTGAGCTCATGGAAACTCTGCCTGATTAGTTGTGGTTGGAATGGAAACTCTTGTCACCACTGAGATTATGTCATATGAGTATTAAGATGCCTAGATTATATAAGGACAATAGAATTTTAGTAGATACTTGGGAAACTATAAAATTTGTAGATAATTTAACACCTATTCCTATAAATAAATCTACATCTCAGACTATATGGCTTAACTCCAAGATTAGAATTGGCGGATATAAGGTCATCTGGAAATATTGGATGATTGGAGGCATACGCATTTTAGATGATGTTATTTCTGATGGTAAGCTGCTTGATTTTTCTCAATTGCAACGCAAATTTTGTCTTAATAAAACACAAAATTATAGATGGTTGCAGTTGAAGCAGGCCATTCGGAAGGGTTCCCTGAATGGAAAAAATTGGAGGTTCAAAATAGCTTGCCAGTCTTATGTTTCAGGTAGACTTCCTTGGTCACCAGGCCGCTCAGTGATATAAATTAATATCTGGATTTTTGAATAAGAAACCAAAAACTGGTCTGCGTGACATTTTGGAGCACTGAGATAAAGCATCAAATTACTGCGTCTCAATGGCCACGAATTTGGTCTTGGAGGATGAGATGTACAATGTCTGCATCTATGAGACAAACATGTTTTTTCTTATTACATAGAGTATTTTGGACTCCAGTTCGTTTGCATAGAGTAATTAGTTCTAAATCTATTTGTCATCTGGAAGTTGGGATGTTAGATCATTTACTATACTATTGTCCTTTGATACTAAAATTCTGGAGATCAATTTGGGATAGGGTTAATAATTTATTAGAAAATCCAGTGGCACTATCGTATGATACCATTTTATTTGGAACATCTTTGAGGGCAAAAAGTCAAATTTGGCAAAAAATAACAAACTTTTGTTTAGAATGACGGGAGTGCAAGGCCAGCCGAAGGGAGACTGTAGGAGCTGTGCCTAGTCCTGAGCACATGGTAGCAGAGTTCTGAGCACATGGCAGAACAGTGAGCGGAGAGTGTGCTAGCAGGAAGAAGCAGAGAGAGGAGCAGAGAAGGCGGTGCTAGCAGGGGAAGAGGCGAGAGCTAACTCCGCCCACCCCTGACATCACCAGCCAAACTCCCCCCTTAAAAGGGGACGAGCCAACAGCAGAGAGTTCACAGTGCAAGGCCAGCCGAAGGGAGACTGTAGGAGCTGTGCTAGTCCTGAGCACATGGTAGCAGAGTTCTGAGCACATGGCAGAACAGTGAGCGGAGAGTGTGCTAGCAGGAAGAAGCAGAGAGAGGAGCAGAGAAGGCGGTGCTAGCAGGGGAAGAGGCGAGAGCTAACTCCGCCCACCCCTGACATCACCAGCCAAACTCCCCCCATAAAAGGGGACGAGCCAACGGCGCGCAGCTGTTCGGCGCGCGGCGAAGGCGAGCGGCAAAGGCGCTCGCCTTAGCGAGAGCGCCTTTGCGAAGAGCCTTAAGAAGAGCCAAACTACATAAGACAACGATACCTTAGGGCAACAAGCGGACCTCTCAAACACACTATCCCTTCACCCTAATCGTACAGGCTCTCATACTAACTCACAGACAGCAACCCTCTCAGACATCTCAAACTCTCAGTCTCTCAGACACCCTTATCTTTCAAGCACTAGATACCCCAATCTTCCAACTCTCAGACACCCTAACTTTCAAAATCTCACACCTGCTCACAGACAGATTTTTCTAATTTTCCTAATTCTCTTCCTTACTGACAGGCAGACCTCAATTACAACTCAGCAATGGCAGGGAGGACAAGAAGCGCGAAGTCTACAATCAAGACCAGTATTCCAGTCGCTATGGGGATCCAGGAAGCGACTACGGACTGCGTGCAGAAGGAGGAAGACCCAGGACGGTGGACAGAGGTCTCTGTGCAGACTGAGACCATCCCCCAGCGCTACACTACAGTCTCTACACAGACAGAGGAGGCTGCGCAGCTGGATGGAGATCTCATGCAGGAACTAAGGAGCCTCAGGGAGGAGGTGATACGCCTGAGAAGCATCCGAGAGGACGAGGCCTACATCGACGGAGTCGTCCAGGAGCTGTCCCAAATCACTGAGCAGGCCCATGACAAGTCCATCTTCGAGACACCCAAATCATCAGCTTTGAAACCAACAATTGGGATACAGGAAATGGCTAGCGGCACTGACTCCTGGCAGCTGGTGACCTCCTCCACGGGCAAACATAGGAGACCCCACCCCCCCTTTTTCAATCTCTTCATCTTCTCCTTCTTCTTACAAACAGGGCAGCTATACATCAACCCCTCAACTCGTCCTGCGGAACAGATTCCAGATTCTTCAGGAAGGAACTGCCGATGAGGAACAGGAGCAGGAACAGGAGCAGGCCCAACACCCAGCTCCATCTCCAGGGACAACTGACCAGCTCCCCCCAAAGAAGCGCAGAGTAATAGTCATCGGGATTCCATGCTGAGGGGCACCGAGGGACCAATTTGCAGACCGGATATGAAATCTAGGGAGGTCTGCTGTCTGCCTGGAGCCAGGATAAGAGATGTCACCGCCAGTCTGGATAGACTACTCACGCCCCGAGACCACTTTCCTATGCTTCTTGTCCACATAGGAACCAACGACACTGCCAGGAACACACCGGAGACCATCACCAGAGACTTTGGAGCACTGGGTGAGAGGCTGAAGCAGACAGGAGCGCAGGAGGTTTTCTCATCGATCCTCCCAGTTAGAGGCAAGGGAAGAGCCAGAGATGAACGTATCCTGAGGACGAACGAGTGGCTACAGGGATGGTGCCGGGATATGAACTTCGGATTCCTAAACCATGGGGAAGCGCTACAAGGACTTCAGGGACCAGACGGACTCCATCTGACCAGTAGGGGTAAGAACGTCTTCGGACACCGACTAGCCCGCCTGCTTCACAGGGCTTTAAACTAGGTAAGTCGGGGGAGGGTACCCATTCACATATTAGTGCAGAAAGGAATTATCCTGATGAGGTGAGTCGAAACTCCGCTTCCATGTCCAAGGTAAGTACCCACATTGCAAACAGTTCTTTGGGAGTCACACCGACTCGGGTAGGATACGCCTCACAGGGACTTAGCAAACACAAGATATGGAGGGCCATGTATGTCAATGCACACAGTTTAGGTAACAAAATTCTAGAATTGGAGGCTGAAATAAGGAATGCCGACCTAGATGTGGTGGCAATATCTGAAACTTGGTTCACGGACTCACATGGGTGGGATATGGCTATACCGGGCTACAATCTACTTCGTCAGGACAGAGAGGGCAGGTTAGGAGGGGGGTAGCTCTATACATTAAAGAGGACATCAAAACCACCAGGATCACAGATGTCAAGTACACCGGGGAGTCCCTCTGGGTAAACTTGGCAAGAGGCAGAGAAAAATGCCTGTATCTAGGTGTGGTTTACAGACCCCCAAGACAACTGGAAGACATGGACGCAGAATTAATTGAAGACATAGAGAATATCACTCTACGAGGAGAAGCCGTACTGCTAGGGGACTTCAATATGCCTGATGCAGACTGGAACTCATTTTCAGCGACAACCAGCGGTAGCAGGAGGCTCTTAACCTCCATAAAGGGAGCACGTCTCAAACAAATGGTAACGGAGCCCACTAGGGCCCAGGCGATCCTCGACCTGGTACTCACCAACGGGGAAAGCGTTTCAGAGGTCTCAGTAGGAGATACGCTAGCCTCCAGCGACCACAATATAGTATGGTTCAACCTTAGGAAAGGCTTCCCTAGATCAAACACGAAAACAAAGGTACTCAATTTCCGGGGCACAGACTTCGCACGCATGGGAGATTTCGTCCATCAGACGCTGCAGGACCAAGCGGAGACCGATGATGTAGAAGCTAAGTGGTTAACACTGAAATCAACCATACATGAAGCAACTAGCCGCTTCATAAAATCAGTAAATAAACGACAAAGAAACAATAAACCCCAGTGGTTCACCGCGGAGATCTCGCACCTCATTAAGGAGAAGAAAAAAGCGTTTCTCTCCTACAAGCGCACGGAGAAAAGAGAGGCAAAAGTAGAATATAGGACCAGGTCTACAGCGGTCAAAATGGCAGATAGGGAGGCAAAACTTCTAGTGGAAGAAATTCTGGCAAAAAACATTAAAAAGGGGGACAAATCCTTCTTCAGGTATATTAGTGACAGAAAAAGGAACACAGGCGGGATAGTACGCCTTAGAAGACCGGACGGAAGTTACGTGGAAGCAGATTCCGATAAAGCCGAACTACTGAATGAATACTTCTGCTCAGTCTTCACCTGTGAAGCACCGGGACATGGTCCCCAGTTGAAGGCAACACAAAGCACAGAAGTCCCGTTTCAGAATTTTGAGTTCACACCAGGTGAAGTTTACAGTGAACTGGCAAGACTCAAGGTGAACAAAGCCATGGGACCAGACAATTTGCACCCAAGAATGCTCAGAGAATTGAGCGATGTCCTGGCGAAACCGTTGGCTGAGCTATTCAATCTCTCCCTAAGTAAGGGGAAAGTTCCCCTGGACTGGAAATTAGCTAATGTTGTTCCTCTGCATAAAAAGGGTTGCAGGGCAGAGGCTGCGAATTATAGACCGGTGAGTCTCACATCAATAGTGTGCAAACTCATGGAAACACTAATTAAAAGCAAATTGGACACGATCTTGAATGAAGGGAATCTTCGGGATCCCAGTCAGCATGGATTCACCAAGGGTAGGTCCTGCCAATCCAATCTCATCAGCTTCTTTGACTGGGTAACAAGAAAGTTGGACTTGGGAGAGTCTTTGGACGTCGTGTACCTGGACTTCAGGAAAGCTTTTGACAGTGTCCCACACCGCAGGCTGCTAAGCAAGATGGAATCGATGGGGTTAGGAGAGACACTAACTGCATGGGTCAATGATTGGCTGAGTGGCAGACTTCAGAGGGTGGTGGTTAATGGTACCCTCTCTAAAACATCGGAGGTGACCAGTGGAGTGCCGCAGGGCTCGGTCCTGGGTCCACTCCTTTTCAACATATTCATAGGGGATCTGACTCAAGGGCTTCAAGGTAAAATGACACTATTCGCCGATGACGCCAAACTATGTAATATAGTAAGTGAATGCAGTTTACAGAATTATATGGCGCAGGACCTGCTTACATTGGAAAGTTGGTCCTCAACCTGGCAGCTAGGCTTCAATGCTAAGAAATGTAAGGTCATGCACCTCGGAAGCGGAAATCCATGCAGGACGTACTTCTTGAACGGAGAAACTTTAACTAGGACTTCAGCAGAACGAGATTTAAGAGTAATCATCAGTGCAGACATGAAAACTGCCAATCAAGTGGAGAAGGCTTCATCTAAGGCAAGGCAGATATTGGGTTGTATCAATAGAAGTTTCGTCAGCCGAAAGCCTGAAGTCATAATGCCGTTGTACAGGGCCATGGTGAGACCTCATCTGGAGTACTGTGTGCAATTCTGGAGGCCACATTACAGTAAAGATGTGCGCAGAATTGAATCGGTTCAACGGACGGCCACCAGGATGATCTCGGGGCTCAAGGGTCTCTCGTACGAAGAGAGACTGAACAAATTGCAGCTCTACACTCTTGAGGAACGTAGGAAGAGGGGAGACGTGATCGAAACATTTAAGTACCTCACGGGACGTGTCGAAGTGGAAGATGATATTTTCTTTCTCAATGGACCCTCGGCCACAAGAGGGCACCCGCTCAAACTCAGGGGCGGAAAATTTCATGGCGACACCAGAAAGTATTTCTTCACAGAGAGAGTGGTTGATCATTGGAACAAGCTTCCAGTGCAGGTGATCGAGGCAGACAGCGTGCCAGACTTTAAGAATAAATGGGATACCCATGTGGGATCCCTACGAGGGTCAAGATAAGGAAATTGGGTCATTAGGGCATAGACAGGGGGTGGGTAAGCAGAGTGGGCAGACTTGATGGACTGTAGCCCTTTTCTGCCGTCATCTTCTATGTTTCTATGAGTTGCCATGCAGCTTATTTTAAAGAATTGGAAAAATTGGGATAGATTAAATTATTCATTCTAGTGGGAATCCCTATGTTATATCTTTAAAATGGAAAAGTTTATGGACATTCAGAAGGGTTATTATAAAAAAAATTATGGAAGTTTGGGAACCATTAACTAAATATTGTAAAGATTGATTTATTTGTATAATTTGGGGAAAACATGCACATCCGGGGAGGGGGGATATGTTTTGGTATTTGTTAAGAAATATAGAAGGTTGATTACAAGTATTTTATGAGATGTTTGTAAATTGAAAATGGGTGGGAAAAATAAGTTTTGTCTTTATTCTATTAAGTATATTGTGCTGTAATGATATTAATTTATGTAAATTCATCATCTTTTGTGCACAATTGAAGTTTTAAAAATGAATAAAGAATATAAAAAAAAGCGGTTTTTAGTGCAGGCCGGTGTGCTGAATGCTCTGCGCTGCTCCCAAGGCTCATAGGAACTCTTGAGTGTTGGGAGCAACGCAGAGCATTCAGTGTGCCAGCCTGTGCTAAAAACCGCTGTTAAGGTTTTGTAAAAGGGAGGGAATATTTATAAACGAAGAGTTGATTTGGAGTTCATTTAGTTATAACATCCTATATAATAAAATGCTAAGAATGCATGCGCACTCTTACCCTGTGTTCCCTAATCCCTAATCTGTCGGGCTGTGGCAGGTAAGAGTACGCATGTGCGCGTCTAAGGACCAGCGACAGGTAACACGCTGCGACTCCCCCCCTGCCGCCGACCCTACCCGGCACACCAGTAACATGCCGCGACTCCCCCTCCCCCCCGCCGCCGACCCTACCTGGCACACCAAAAACCCCCATTGACCCTCCCAGCCGACCCACCGCGAAATGAACACAAACCTCCCAGCTCCAGCAGCATCCGAGGCAGAGTAAACACGCTGCTTCACGTTCTTCTACTGGCCTAATTTCCTCTGCCGCGTCCCTGATGACATCATCGGAGACACGGCAGAGGAAATTAGATAAGTAGAAGACCACGAAGCAGCGTGTTTACTGTGCTTCGGACACTGCTGGAGCTGGGAGGTTTGTCAGCTATCTAGCGGTGGGAGGGTCAACGGGGGTTTCAGGTGTGCCGGGTGGGGGTTAAATGGATACATGTTGCTCAAGGGGATGGGAGGCAGGCAGCCAGGCTGGCATGGGGGGGAGGGAGGGTTTAAATGGAAACATGCTGCTCAGGGGGATGGGAGGCAGGCTGGCATCAGGGGGAGGGTGGGGGGAGTTTAAATGGAAACATGCTGCTCAGGGGGATGGAAAGCAGGCAGGCAGGCTGGCAGGGGGGGGTTAAATGGAAACATGCTGCTCAGGGGGATGGGAGGCAGGCAGGCTGGCATCGGGGGATGGGGGTTTAAATGGAAACATGCTGCTCAGGGGGATGGGCGGCAGGCAGGCAGGTGGCATCGGGGGTGGGGGTGGGACAAAGTCTGGAAGATAATGATGAGGACATAGGAAGGAGGCACTGGGGGCACTAAGGACATAGAAAGGGACACTGAGGGCACTAAGGATACGGGAAGGAGGCACTGGGGGCACTAAGGACACGGGAAGGAGGCACTGGGGGCACTAAGGCGTAGGAAGGGGTACTAAGGACATGGGAAGGAGGAACTAGGGGCACTAAGGACATAGGAAGGGGCACTAAGGACATAGGAAGGATACACTGAGGGCACTAAGGTCATAGGGAGAGACACAGACAAAAAAAATGACAGACAGACAGTGTGCAAGGAGAGAGAGACAAAGAAAAAATAAAACCCAGACAGACAGACATCTACTCTAGCACCCATTAATGTAACAGGCTTAAAGACTAGTTGAATATATTTTGGAAATGTGTCAAATAACATATGATGTCCATATCCCTTTTAATGCTTTTTGTTTGCTACAGGTAATCCATTTTGGATCTGGTTTTGTGTGAGTGTGTGTGTAAGAACTAGTTCAGCACCAGATGATTTTTTTGGCATGGATTTTCTTTATTTTGCTGTTCATGAGTGGTATTGCACCATAATGGTTCAGCCCTTTTTTTATTTAAGAAGATAGGGCTAACATAGATCCCCTTTGGCAAAGCAGTAGTTTTTGAATAATTTGCTGTTATTGCTTTTGTTCATTTGATTATAGGATGGTTTAATACAGCAATGTGGTGAGACGATGAAGGAAACCATCAGTGTGAAAACAGTTTGTTGCTATCACACTGCAGCAGGGACCTATGGACTAGACTCTGTGAAGAAAAAGTAAGAATCGGATTGTTCTAATGATATTGTCTTCTTTTTTTTATCACTTTTTTAAATTTACAAAAATGGTTTTCCAGGGAAATAATTAGGTGCTATAGTGTTGCATAGTCAAATGTTCATAGTTTTTATTAAAATATATATTTATTAACCAAATATCTCTTAATGAAGAAATAAATAACTTGAACATGACAAGAACAATACAAGTCAATACAATACAAGTCAATGCACACAGTAATTTGGTCCCAAACATTCCCATTCCCTCCCTGTCTATACAAACAGATGTGCTAAGCAGCTGAGATTTGCAGGAAGAGTAGACAGTGCTATTTGTTACAAGTTCAACAAATGACTACATAACATAGAAAACTGAAGGCAGATAAAGGCCATATGGCCTTTCTAGTCTGTCCAACCATGCCATCTGCTGTCTCCTCCTTTCCCTTAGAGATCCAGCATACGATGTTATATTTAATGGTAAGCTGCTTGACTTTTCACAGTTGCAGCATAAATTTGGTCTTGGTAAATCACAAAGTTTTAGATGGTTGCAACTGAAGCAGGCCATTCAGGCATGGTGGAAAAATCTTAATAATCAATATAGTTTAGAGTTCTTATGCTTTCAGGTGGACTTCCTGAGACATCAGGCCACACAGTGGTATAAATTGATATCTGGATTTATGAATAAAAAAACCAAAAACTGGTCTTAGGGACATTTGGAGCATTGAGATTAAGCATCAGATTACTGCATCTCAATGGCCACGAATTTGGTCTTGGAGATTGAGGTGCACAGTGTCTGCATCTATGAGACAAACTTGGTTTTTTCTGTTACATAGAGCATTCTGGACTCCTGTTCGTTTACAAAAATTAGATAGCTCTAAGTCTATTAGATGTTGGCATTGTCATCTTGAAGCAGGGACTTTAGATCATTTATTATTCTATTGTCCATTTATTTTAGCTTTTTGGAAATCAATATGGGGCCAAATAAATTGCTTGTTAGAAAATCCGGTGGCATTATCATAGATACAGTATTATTTGGCATGTCAATGAGGGCTAAGAGCCAAATATCTTCAAAAAATAATAAGCTTTTACTTATTATGACAGGAGTTGCTATACCTTCATAAATAAAGGGAGATATTGAATGAAAAAGTCTGTGATGAACATACAACAGTATAACCAATGCATCACAGCTCTTTGTATAAATATAATTTTCTCATTAAGTAGTAAAGTGCTCGGACCTCATAACCATTAGTTAGATGATAACACTTGACTGTGGTTACTATAGGGACCATCATTGCCTTTACTGTCCCTTGCCCAGCCCTTAACATGAAAAAATATAAATGAACTTATCTGAAAACTCCATCGGGTTGGGAATTCAATTCAATAACCACAGTTTCTCAACGTGCAGTGCTGTGCTCAAAAAGTGCTGCTGTGCCTAGACCACCGAATTAAAATTCATGGGCCCCCCCGACTCGAGTTTCGGCTCTTCATCAGGAGAAGTCACTATTTAAAATTTTAAGTTTATTTGGGAAGTGTAATTTAGAATATGGTGAAGTAATATTATTTAAGAATGATAACGTGAATTAATCTAAATAAAGTTGATGTTTATTTGTTTTAACAATTTTAAATAGTGACCCCTCCTGATGAAGAGCCGCGCAGTGGTATAAATTATTATCTGGCTATTTGAATAAGAAACCAGAAATTGGACTTAGAGATATTTAGAGCATTGAGATTAAGCATCAAATTAATGCATCTCAATGGCCACGTATTTGGTCCTGGAGGATGAAATGTACAATATCTGCATCTGAGACAAACGTGGTTTTTTCTGTTCGTTTACAAAAATTGGATTGCTCTAAGTCTAATAGATGTTGGCATTGTCATCTCGAGGATGGTACTTTAGATCATTTATTGTTTTTGTCCATTTATTAAAGCCTTTTGGCAGTCATTTTGGAATCAAATAAATTATATGCTGGAAAATCGTGTATCCTCTAATAATAATAAACTTTTAATGATTTTAACAGGTGTTGCCATTCAACAAATAACGTATAACTGGAAAGATTGTAAAAGATTAAACTACTGTTTTTGGTGGTACTCGGTGTGTCACTTGTATAAAATGGAACGAGCATTAGCAGTTCAAAAAGGATATTTTAATAAATTTAAGGATGTGTGGGGGCCATTAATAAGTTATTATAATGTTATGTTATGTTATTTATTTCTTATATACCGCTAAATCCGTTAAGTTCTAAGCGGTTTACAGAGAAAAATACATTAAATATACAATAAAGGATACAATAAAATAAGATGAATTAAATAAAGAATTGGTACTTTGAAATTCCCTTACTGTCCCGAAGGCTAGTCACAATCTAACTAAAGTACCAAGGACAAACAAAATTAGCAAATAGTAGATAAGAAAATAAAGATAGCGGAAATGAGATATAAAGCATCCTAACAAGAATACATAGAACTCTCAATATCATACTGTTGAAAAACAAAATGTACATACCAAAATAATAAAGTAATAGAAAGAAACTAATTAAATAGAAAATAATTTTAAAAATTAATCAAATATAGAAATATAGAAAGGAAATAAACATTTGAAGTGAGGAGAAAAGAAAAGGTAGAGGACGGCATATGAATAGAATGGAATGAAAAACAGTTAAGCAATAGAATTCTAGGAAAATTTTTTCAATGAAAAATATACAAAAGAAATAAAAAGAAATAGAAATAATATACATAATAGGACAAAAGTCAGGAAGGACTTGATTTTATTTCCCTCAGTCATCAATGTTATCGTCTCTAGAGCTTTAGCTGTTTCAGCTGGGCAACCGCCATCATCGAGCTTTGCACATCAGCCCTGGGATCACTTTTTAAAGCAGAGAGAAGCATTTCTCGATTTTCTAGATTACTGTTCATTACATTCAACAGCTCACAGATCTTCCAGCTTCGATTCTCTGCTCTTTGGTTAGGATAGTGCAGTTCATTCAACCCTTGAAGATATTGTAACTCACAAACAGTGATCCAAGTCGGCTGTGGGACGTCTGACGCTGTAATACTCCGGCAAGATAAAAAAGTCATTCTTTAATTTGCATTTTTCCCTACTTACTATATATATTGTTGGAGGGTGGGGGGTTGGGTTTTGAAGTCTAATAACAAATTATAGAACAAATGGTATATGTTATTATATTATGTAGGATGTATTTGCTTGAATACAATTTTGGAGAGTGGGTTGGGGTTAAATCTTCTTTTTGAGAATTGGTAGAGTTTCAAGTGATGTTGTATATTGATTGTTGATTTTTCTATACACTTGATGTAATATTTAAAATGAATAAAGATATATATATATATATATATATATATATATATATATATATATATATATATATATATAAATTTTTGTTGGTTTTGCAATTTTATAATTGCAATTATAATGTGCTGCGAAAAACATTTGCTCCATTTAGTGTTCCAGAGCTAAAAATGTTTGAGAGGCACTGCTCTAAATGGTACCATGCAGTAGGTGTCAATAAATTACAAAAGGGTTCCCACATAGACTGCAGAATTCTCCCACTTGGCGAGTCCATTTCAGAACCCATTTGCCTTTCCATTTGTAAGAGTTGGATCATAGTGGCTGTCCACTGCTGCAACACAAGTGGTTTAGAATTCAGCCAACGCAATAAGAGTATAGTAGAATCTCAGTTATCTGGCACCCATGGGGATTGGTGGATGCTGGATAACTGTAGTTTATGTATATTAATATCAGACCCCTAGTATGTGTCAAGTTAGGATAAAAACTTGTATTGTAATCTTGTACTGTAACCTGTTCTGAGCTCTCTGGGGACAATGGGATAGAAAACGAATTAAATAAATTATGAAAAGAGACCGACATCAGACCAGGCAATAAATGAGGATTCCCTGGATGGACAAAAGTGGAGAAAGGACATAAGAACATAAGAATAGTCTTACTGGGTTAGACCAATGATCCATCAAGCCCAGTAGCCCGTTCTCACGGTGGCCAATCCAGGTCACTAGTACCTGGCTAAAACCCAAGGAGTAGCAATACTCCATGCTACCGATACAGGGCAGAGGAATGCCTGAAAGATAGAAGGCCGCGAATCAGCCTGTCTAGATTGCTGCCGACGCTGCCAGTTTGTTATAAAGTATTTATTTCAGTCTTGCGGTTCGGATGTTAGGGAGAGATGGGTCGGGGGGGGGGAGGGGGAGCACAGCTGCTGCCGACGACTAGGGCTTACTTTTGAGGGTACGGCTTATATTAAGACCTACCCCGAAAATCATGCTAGGGCTTATTTTTGGAGTAGGTTGTTTTTTTTTGGTTTTTTTTTAATTCTTTATTCATTTTTACATCTGACATCAAGTGTTTAAATAATTGACATATTTGAAATTGAATACATCACTTGAATTTCTATCATTTTAACATTAATATATAAGATTTAATCTCTTCCCTCCCCCCTCACATAACATGTGCAATCAAATATATAAGTATTCTTTTCAAATGCAATAAACACTTAATAGAATTTAGAATCCCCACCCCACCCCTCATTTAGAAATGTACTTTTAATGGAAAATGGTATCTAATCATTACAGTAGTTTGTCAATGGCCCCCAGATCTCTTTAAATGTATTATAATTCCCTTTTTGTATAGCTATTATTCTTTCCATTTTATAAATGTGGCACAATGAGTTCCACCAAAAACAGTAATTGAGTCTACTCCAATTCTTCCAATTAGTTGTGATATGTTGTATGGCGACCCCTGTCATTATCAATAAAAGTCTGTTATTTTTTGATGAAATTTGGCTCTGTGTTCTCATTGACATACTATATAGAACTGTATCATATGTATCGAAGCGGGGACTTTAGATCATTTATTGTTCTATTGTCCATTCATTTTGGCTTTTTGGAAATCGATTTGGGGCCAAATAAATTGTTTGTTGGAAAATCCTGTGGCTCTATCCTATGATACTATATTATTTGGAATGTCAATGAGGAAGAAAAGTCAAATTTCTGCAAAGAATAATAAGCTATTACTTATTATGACAGGAGTTGCCATTCAGCAGATTACATTTAATTTGAAAAATTGGAATAGATTAAATTATAGTTTTTGGTAGAATTCATTATGTCATATGTACAAGATGGAAAGAATGTTAGCCTTGCAGAAAGGTAATTTTAATAACTTCAGGAGGTTTGGAGGCCATTAATAGAATATTGTAATGAGTAATTATTGGATTATCATTTTTCCCTAATAGGTATAATTGCAAAGTATGGGGGGTGGGATTTCTGATTTGATATTAAATGATTAGATTAATAGAACAGAATATATAATATATTATATGATATATGTACTACATATGAATTAGTAGGGTTGGGAGGGAGGGAGGGTTTAAATATTATGATTTAAGTTAAATTGATAGAGAATCAAGTGATATTGTATAAGTTTAAATGTTATTTTATGATACACTTATTGTAAGATGTAAAATGAATAAAGAATTAAAAAAAAAAAAGAACTGTATCATACGATAATGCCACAGGATTCTCCAATAGACAATTTATTTGACCCCAAATTGATTTCCAAAAGGCTAAAATAAAGGGACAATAGAATAATAAATGATCTAGAGTCCCTACTTCAAGGTAACAATGCCTCTATTAGTCTTAGAGCTATTAGCATCTATTAGTCTTAGAGCTATTCAACTTTTGTAATCTAACTGGGGTCCAAAAAGCTCTATGCAGAAGAAAAAAACAAGTTTGTCTCATAGATGGTGGATCTCATCCTCCAAGACCAAATTCGTAGTCATTGAGATGCAGAAATTTGATGCTTAATCTCAATGCTCCAAATATCTCTTTTTTTACTAATCCGTTTATCAATTTATACCACTGTGCAGCCTGGTGTCCCAGGAAGTCCACCTGAAAGCATAAGAACTCCAAACTATATTGATTGTTAAGATTTTTCCATTTAGGGAACCCCGCCTGAATGGCCTGCTTCAGTTGCAACCATCTGAAGCTTTGTGATTTATTAAGACCATATTTATGTTGCAACTGTGAAAAATCAAGCGGTTTACCATTAGAAATAACATCATCCAAAATACGTATCCGATACTTCCAGATGACCTTGAATCCGCTAATTTGAATCTTGGAGTAGGTCTTATTTTCGGGGAAACATGGTAATTGTTTGAATTCTTTATCCCAGCGAGCAGCCTGATATGAAAGCATGCATACATGGAATCTTTTGAACTTACAACCTTTCACTGATGGATAAACAAAAAAAGCATGAGCTTTACGAGAATGTGTTTGAGTATCAAAAGAGAATGATTTGATCAAATAAGATGGAGCTTGACCCAACATGACTTTATGATAGATACAGCCCAACTTAAAAATAATACGTTCCTCAACAGACAACCAATGCAATTCACAATAGAAGGGAGTTAAATGGTCATATTTCTTCAAACCAAAGATAAGTCTAACCACGGTATTTTGTATAACTCACAGCCTAGAGAGAGTCGTTTTTTTGTCCTGTCCAAATAAACGATGTTACAGCAATCCAGATGTCCTAACACTAGCGATTGAGCTAGTAATTTGAATGCCATTATGTCAAAATGAGCTCTAATAGAATGCAATTTCCATATTATATTATATGACTCTGGATGGACAAATTCTGGTCAAACATAACTCACAAAATTTTGACCGAGGCACAAACAGGATATTGTGTATTCTTGATAGTGAGAGGGTCTTCTAATATATTCTGCTGAGGTGAGGCAAAGAAAAACTTGGTCTTTTCAGAATTTAATTTTAATCTGAAGTCCAACATCCAACCCTCAATCAGTTCTGTTACTTCGGCAATGATATGAATAATGTTAGAGAGCCGAAATAGATAAGGAATTATAACTGTAATGTCATCAGCATAGCTGAAAAGCTTTACTCCCAAATTGCTTAGTCTTCTAACCAAAGAAGAAAGATAAACATTGAATAGAAGGGGAGAGAGTGGTGAACCCTGAGGAACACCACATGGGTTTTTCCACTCTTCAGAACAGACATTGTCCATTTGGACTTGGTAGGTATGTGACTTCAAAAACCTTGGAACCAAGTAAAGTACCTTATTTTGAATCTCAAACACATCGAGGCATTCTAAAAGTTTGGAATGATCAACCAGATCGAATGCACAACTCAAATCAAATTGCAAAATAAGGGCACAACTGCCTTTACTGAAAAGATTATGGAGAAAATCCAAAATTACAGCAAGTACAGTTTCTGTACTATACCGAGAGCGAAAACCCGACTGGGTATCGTGTAATAGAGAGTGACTCTCCAGAATGGGAAGCAGGATATGACCTGCCTATTAACCAAGATGGCAGCTTCCGGATTATGGTATAATGCATTAATGACCTGCATATAACAGCCTGAGAATTCCACATACTTTAGTATTGTAAATGGATACCTCCAATCAACCTTGTTGAATGCCTTTTCAGTATTGAGGCTCACCAACATTGCTGGAACCAAGAGTGACATTGCTGAAGGGTTAGAAGGAAAAGTGTGCCTTTTTGCAGATGATACCAAGATTTGTAACAGAGTAGACACCGAAGAGGGAGTGGAAAATATGAAAAAGGATCTGCAAAAGTTAGAGGAATGGTATAATGCCTGGCAACTAAAATTCAATGCAAAGAAATGCAGAGTAATGCATTTGGGGATTAATAATCGGAAGGAACCGTATATGCTGGGAGGTGAGAAGCTGATATGCACAGACGGGGAGAGAGACCTTGGGATGATAGTGTCCGAAGATCTAAAGGTGACAAAACAGTGTGTCAAGGCAGTGGCTGCTGCCAGAAGGATGCTGGGCTGTATAAAGAGAGGCGTAGCCAGTAGAAGGAAGAAGGTGTTGATGCCCCTGTACAGGTCATTGGTGAGGCCCCACTTGAAGTATTGTGTTCAGTTTTGGAGACTGTATTTGGCGAAGGACATAAGAAGACTTGAAGCGGTCCAGAGGAGGGTGACGAAAATGATAGGAGGGCTTGTGCCAGAAGACGTATGAGGAGAGACTGGAAGCCCTGAATATGTATACCCTAGAGGAAAGGAGGGACAGGGGAGATATGATTCAGACGTTCAAATACTTGAAGGGTATTAACGTAGAACAAAATCTTTTCCAGAGAAAGGAAAATGGTAAAACCAGAGGTCATAATTTGAGGTTGAGGGGTGGTAGATTCAAAGGCAATGTTAGGAAATTCTATTTTACGGAGAGGGTGGTGGATGCCTGGAATGCGCTCCCGAGAGAGGTGGTAGAGAGTAAAACTGTGACTAAGTTCAAAGAAGCGTGGGATGAACACAGAGGATCTAGAATCAGAAAATAATATTAAATATTGAACTAAGGCCAGTACTGGGCAGACTTGCATGGTCTGTGTCTGTGTATGGCCGTTTGGTGAGGGATGGACTGGGGAGGGCTTCAGTGGCTGAGAGGGTGTAGATGGGCTGGAGTAGGTTTTAACAGAGATTTCGGCAGTTGGAACCCAAGCACAGTACCGGGTAGAGCTTTGGATTCTTGCCCAGAAATAGCTAAGAAAAAAAATTTAAAAATTTAAATTGAATCAGGTTGGGCAGACTGGATGGACCATTCGGGTCTTTATCTGCTGTCATTTACTCTGTTACTATGACATCAATACCTTGCACACATTGACTACAGATTGACGACCTTTGACAAACCCTACCACTTGTTGACAAATTTTATTTAGACAAGAACAGTGCCAAACAATCTGCCAAAACATGAGACAAAATCTTTAGGTCAACATTTAACAAGGATATTGGCTGATATGATTCTGGTTGCTGTACATCTTTACCAGATTTTGGAAGCAGGGTAATTTAAAGCCAAATTAGCTCCCAATGGGAAATTACACTCGGTGATCACAGTTTCATAATGATAGGAGTGGATCACATAATTGGGGAAATAGAAATTTATTGGGGAAAACACCCTCCAGGGATTCAAGACTAAGTTAGATGAATTCCTGCGGAATTGGAATGTACGCAGGTAGGGCTGGTCTCGGTTAGGGCGCTGGTCTTTGACCTAGGGGCCACCGTGAGAGCGAACTGCTGGTCATGATGGACCATTGGTCTGACCCAGCAGCGGCAATTCTTATGTTCTTATGTAAAATTCTAAGGAGAACATATCAGGATCTGGATCTGTTGCATTAGGCAATAATTTTACTACCAATTGTAATTCCTTTGCTCGTAAAGGAGCATTTAAGACAAGCACGTGGTCTGATGTCGGCTTGAGCAAACCCCTCTAGATAATCATCTAATGATGGCCCTGAATTGGATGATGGCTCTTTGTGCATATTTTGAAAATAGTCATAAAACATTTTAGCAATACCCCTTTACAATGTTTCAGTTCACCAGTACCATTAACAAGGGAAGTAACAAAGGTAGAACATTGTCAGGTTTTCATTATCCTTGCCAGCAGTCTACCAGGCCTGTTTTCCGTAACAGTAAAATTTAAACTGGTAGAGTAACTCGGGTTTTTTTGTCTATTCATGGATTAAAGCATTTACTCCACCCCTCCCCCTTACCAAAGCATAGTGCATATTTTAGCACTGGCTGCGGCAGTAACATAGGAGCTGTTACAGCTGTGTCCGGCGCTAAAAACCATGCTACACTTTTGTAAAGGGGATGGGGGGGGGGTTAGTGCTGATTGAGTAGAAATGTTCATGATTTAAATTCAGTTTTCTCTATACCACTTTTCCATCATATGGTCTAATTAACTAACTATGTTTAGTTTTAAAGATCTGTGCCATATTTACAAAATGGAAAGAACAATTGCTATGCAAACAGGAAATTATAATAATTTTAAAAAGATCTGGGGGCCATTAACAACTTATTGCAATGATTAGATGACATTTTTCTATTGAAAGTACATTTATAATACAGGGGAGGGAGGGTGGTATAAAGTTCTATTTAAGGTTTAATCATTTGATAAGAATGTAATATTTATACGAATTTTATGATTAAAATATTTGTGGGAAGGGTAGGTGTAGAGGGAATAAATTTATGTATTTAAGATAATAATAGAAAGAAATTCAAGTGATGTGTATAAATTTAAATGATGTAATATTGTGTATTTGATGTAAGATTAAAAATGAATAAGGACTTTGAAAAAAAAGATCTGTATAATAGTTTTGAGTATTTTATATATAACTTCTAAACCTAAACACTATGGGCTCCTTTTACAAAGGTGTGTTAGGACCTTAACGTGCGGAATAGCACGCACTAAAATGCCGTGCGCTAGCCGCTACCGCCTCCTCTTGAGCAGACGGTAGTTTTTCGGATAGCGTGTGCTAATCCGGTGCATGCACTAAAAATGCTAGCGCACCTTTGTAAAAGGAACCCTATATAATTGGGTTGTTATGGGGTAATAAGTGGTGAATAAGTGAATGTATACTAAGGGCGTTTGGCAAATATTTAGAATCCCTTCTTACCTGTCTTCAAATATAAGATTTAAAAAAATTCTGTAAGAGTCTTGAATCTTTTCCTGTTTTAAAATTTTTACATCAAAACATATGTCATCAATTAGTAAAAGTTTTTCTTTCATAATTAGGTGTCTGGCGTGGCTGCTGAATAATCTGATGACACATCAGAGTGTTGACCTTTTTAAAGAACTCAGGTAATTATTATTAGTAACTGCATGATAACATTGTTTTTATTATTTTTTAATAATTTTATTTAGATTTCTAGACCGTCCTCCCCAGGAGCCCAGAACAGGTTACAGCTATACATTCACAATGTTTTCAAGACAGACAATTTAGGGTACATACACATTATTTTGATATAGGACTGGGTATACGAGTAAGGATACTTTTATATTGGCATAGGACAGGGTATATTGACATTATACTAGGGAATTAGGTGCGGGATATAGTGACTTATTCTTAATATGTTGACGGAATAACATACTATACTCACACACTCTTCCACTATAGTGCTCAGGGCCAGATACATTCACATTTATTCTTTCTTATCATTTATTGTCCATGCTAGTGCAAGACACAAGTGGCTTTTGTTCCCCTACCAGCAGAAAAAGAAAAACTTGAGGCTGTCTCCAGTAGATAGTGCTGGTACAGTAGGTTAAATAGGCCTCAAAGACAGTAGTATATAGACTATTCTCCACTGGCAGATTAAGTTCCTGTTTGAGCTCCCAGGGCAATATTTCTTGGACTGATTCCTTTGGTTGAGTAGGCTCCTAGAATTTGACTGTAACTTGAATGTTAAAGTCCATTATCTGCACAGTCACTTAGATCACTTTCCAGAGAACCTTGGTGACTTAAGTGAAGAGCAAGGTAAAAGATTTTACCAAGACATAAAAACAATGGAAGCCAGATACCAAGGAAGATGGGATGCAAACATGATGGCAGACTGTTGTTGGAATCTTATGCGGGATTGTCCTGGCAGATCCCACTTTTGAAAGTCTTACAAAAGAGCTATTTGTGTGTCAAATGACTGGAAAGTTTATATCATAAACTTGTTCTTTTGGTATGAAATAAGTAGATTTTCATGTTGTACACTTTTCTTTTAATTTTTAATGTTTCTGTAATGCTTAAAAGATATTAATTTAAATACTACATTAAAAATCCTGATTTTTTTTTTAAATTGGCAAGCAGAGTGAAGAGTTGTATATGTTTGTATCTCAAAAACTAGAGCTGATAGGAGAAAACTGGTGCCATTTTTGGAATCAGCAGGTCAGATATACCCAGAAAGAGGTCTAACATTTGAGGCACCAAAATGAGTGTTGGCCAGTGTTATTGCTTCCTTTCCCTCAGGCATGAGAGCTGGAAATGTGCAAGCTGAGTTAATATTTCAGCAAGTGGTATCACATGCATGTCAGAACGCCTCCCTACAGTCTCTCAGCTAGGGGAGCAACAGTGGAATCGGCCTGAACTAGCTTTTTGCCCCTCTACACAAATGGAGCTGCTCTGAGTTGTGGGTTTGTTTTGTTTTTTTCCCTCTCCTCAGCATTCATCTGCTGGCAGGGGAGCATAAGCTACACTTCTGGACTTGAAACTAACAGGTGAAATAAGATGATGGTACAGAAAACGAAAACTTGTGATTGGAAAGAGTGACACTTCATGTGGAATATATACTTCTTTCTATTCCAGTATAAAGATGATGAAGCAGCTAATCAGCTCTCCTGACCTCTTTGTGATGCAAGTGGAAATGGATGTGTACACTGCTCTTAAGAAGGTACTGTAGTAAAATCAATAATGCTTAATTTGAACAAATTGTGCAAGGGAATAATGTGATTTGTCTGTGCTAAGTGAAGTATTTGGTCTATAATCCTTGCCTCATGGGTTTGCATAAATGAGAACAGCATTCTGTATTTTACCATTCATTAGAAAGTGAAGACCTATGGATCTGCTTAAAGTACGAGGGCCATTTCATAAATAATGCACACTATTTTTTAAAATTTACATGTTTGTTCTTTCATTTGTATGACATTGTTTTTGATTAAAAATCAATAAAGAATTAAAAAAAAAAAAATTTACATGTTTTATTTTTTTTCCAAGTATTTCTTTACAATCCTTCAATATAGTCTCCCTGCTTTGCAATGATCAAGTCCCAACGTCCGGGAAGCGTCATTATTCCATCCAAGACACTGTTTTGTTCAGTTGCCGAATGGCTCAGTTACCGGCGGAAGAAAGCTCTTCCAGAGATGCAAAACGATGTCCACGCATAGGATGTTTCAACTTTGGAAAAAGGTCAAAGTCTGGTGGACTCATGTCTGGACTGTAAGGAGCATGAGATAACACCTCCCAGCTGTATTCGCGTAGTTTTTTAATGATGAATGGAGAGTTCCATCTTCCCTACGACCAAAAACTTTCAATGAGCTCAATCAAAAGTCAAACAAATGATGATTTTTGCTTATGATCATGAAGGCATCATCATTACAGACAAAGTTCCATGTGTCACAGCAGTGTATTATCGTGATTTTTTTGCGCAAAATGCACAAAACCCAACCTCAGTTGCTCATTCTTCATGACAACGCTTGCCCGCATATAGGGAATGTCATTGAAAAACTACACAAATACGTCTGGGAGGTGTTACTTCATGCTCCCTACAGTCCAGACATGAGACCACCAGACTTTGAACTTTTTCTAAAGTTGAAACAACCTATGCGTGGACATCGTTTTGCATCTCTGGAAGAGCTTTCTTCCGCCGGTACCCGAGCCATTTGGCAATTGAACAAAAACAGTGTCTTGGATGGAATAATGAAGCTTCACGGACGTTGAGACTCGGTCATTGCAAAGCAGGGAGACTATATTGAAGGATTGTAAAAGAAATACTTGAAAAAAAAAAAATAAAACATGTAAATTAAAAAAATAGTGTGCATTATTTATGAAATGACCCTCATAGATAAACGCTTAAATATTAAATCTAGATTTAGAGGGGCCCCAAAGACATTATTGCTTGTTTCGGAGACTATTTGCTCAAAGAAAAACTTCTGCAGGCTGCCCGGCGCAAACCACACTTGCAGTGGCATGGTTTTGAAGTTGGAGTTTTTCAGGACCTGGCTTTCTCCATGCTACAAAAGTGGAGGGCCTTCAGGGAGGTTACTCAGGTGTTGCGAGTGGAGGGACACCGTTATCGGTGGCTGTTCCCGTTTGGGGTTTGGATGATGGTGAACGGAAGATCGCGGAAAGTGGAAACGGTGGGAGATGCCTGGTTGGCCTTGAAGGACCTGGACTGTAATAATTTACCTGCGGCATCGGTGTTGGGAACCCTGATGAAAGGCAGCAAATCGATGGAAGCCTGGCGTACAGTCACCCGTGCTACTAAAAAGGCGACCCTGCTGGAGAGTGGAGAAGCGGTTGGAGGAACCGGAGGTCTACTAGTGTAATCCAGGAAGACTGGTCGAGACGCTTTTATCATTTATTCAGACTTTTGGACTTGGCTGTTTGGGGTATTTGATGACTGGGGTTCTGAATGAGTGTGATGTGGGTTGAGTGTGTTGAATTAGGGGGGAGGTTGGTGGGTGGTATGTTTGAGAGGCCATGGTTTGATTGGTGGGGACACAGTTCTGTAGGTATGGGATGGTTGATCTGGGGATTGCTGGAGTGATTGTCTGGGTGAAATTGGGAGGCCTGCAGGTTGTTGGAAGGGGTTTTTATACTGTTGGGTATGGAGGGGAGGGAGTTATTACTCAGTGAGTGTGACTTTGGCTTTGTTGGGAAGGTTATGGAGTTAGATGCCTTTTGAGAGAGACTTCATCTTTTCTCAGTGGCTGATCTGGACTTTGCTAGGTCAGCAAATGTGGGGGGGAGGGGAAAGGGGAGGGGATATTGTTGAGTACTAAAGGGGGGGATACAGGGGCATGGACAGGAGAAGGAATTACTCGGGATCGGGTGCTGGAACGTTAATGGGTTGAATAGTCCGGGGAAGAGAAGTATTGTTCACAGGGAAATGAAAAGAATGGGTTGGATTCTTTGTTTGTTACAAGAAACCCACTTGAGGCCTAGGGATGCCACATTGTTAAATAATCCGTCTTATGAGCAAGTATGGACACTTCAAGGCCCGCACACCAACAGGAAGGGTGGGATAGCTATATTGGTGCGCCAAGGGTTGGGGTTGGTTTGCCAAGGGTTGGGGTTGGTTGTTGACCAGGTGTATCGGGATTCTTAGGGGAGATGCCTTGCACTGCAAGATCCTTGCAGGGACAAAATGTAACTATTGTGAATGTGTATGGCCTCAATGTTGACTAGGGATCATTCTACCGAGAATTGAAGACTGCTTTGTTGCAGTTTGTACGGGGAGTGGTGTTTTGTGGGGTAGATTTCAGTGTGCTCTCAAATGGGATGCTGGATCATTCCAGGTTATCATAGGAGGCATGCCAGGTCTTTTAAAGGGCTTATGCGTATCTTGGGGTTGGTGGATTGTTGGTGCCTCCTCCACGAGACTCAACGTAATTATACCTATTATTCTCATGCTCAAAATACTTACACCCGAATAGATGGGATCTGGGTAAACCGGAATCAATGGAGTACGATAAAGGAGGCTGAGATAGGAGGGATCCAGATCTCAGATCATGCTCCGGTCTCAGTGAATTGTCTGGGGGTGGTCCCGGGGGGGGGGGAGGGGTACCAGGTATTGGAGATCGAATGACTCACTACTTACCTCACCGGAGGTAGAGACTGAGGTTCTCCGTACTATTGATACCTACTTGGAGTTTAATGATACTGGGGAGGTATCTGATGGAGTCCTCTGGGATGCATTGAAAGTGGTGCTGAGGGGAGTATTTATTAATTGGGGGGAGCTAGATTTAAACGGTTGAGGGCCCGAAAGCAGCTTGACTTGCGGGAGCGTTTGATTTCCCTAGAATTGACACATAGGCATTCTCCGGATCCTCAGACGTTGGCTCACCTCTGCCGGGTACGGGGAGAGTTGACACAGCTTCAGATGGAAGATTATCACCATATCCGGGAGCAGTATCAGTCTTGTCTTTTATGAGCATAGTAATAAAAGCAGTGCCCAATTAGCGCATTATATTAAAATTAAACAAGCTAGAGATACTATTACACAAATTAAAGATCCGAGTGGGAATCTGCATGTTACAGATGCTGCAATTGGTGAAGCTTTCTTGGACTATTATCGTCTACTATATCAGTCAGGAGAGGGAAGGGAAGAGGGGGTGGTGGAGGGGTTTTTGGATAAAATAGAGCTGCCAACCCTGTCCCCTGAAGCACAACTTAATGAACCGGAGACGCTGAGGGAAGTATTGGAAGTCATTCGGGGAATTAAGCCGGGGAAATCTGGTCTAGATGGATACACCAATCGTTTTTGTACAAAATTTAGAGACCAGGTGGGATCTCTGTTGGTTTGCTTAGTTAATGGGGCTCAGTCTGGTGGTCTTTTGCCTGGAACCATGGGGGAGGTGGGGATTATGATTTTATTGAAACCTGGAAAAGACCCGAACTCTTGTGGATCTTATAGACCCATCTCCCTGTTGAATGTGGATGCTAAAATCATTGCCAAGGTCTTGGCATTGCAATTGGGAAGAATGCTTCCCAAGATAATTCATATGGATCAATCGGGGTTTATTCAACAGAGGCAAGTGGGGGATAATATTCGACGTACTTTGCACTTGATGTGGAAAGTGAAACGGGATAAGGAACCAGCGGCTTTGATGGCAATAGATGCTGAGAAAGCCTTCGATTGGGTCTGTGGGCAGTGATGGGGAAAATGGGCATCGGGGGGTCGTTTGGGGCATGGGTTCGAGCATTACATCATTTACCTCAAGCTTGTCTGCGTATTAATAGATCTTATACGGAATTTTTCACCATCGCAAGGGGCACCCGTCAGAGATGCCCGTTGTCTCCCCTGCTTTTTGCGCTCACCATAGAACCCTTGGCGATTCTGATGTGGGATTCAAGTGGGGGTGTGGACCATCATATAGCATTATTTGCTGACAATGTTCTTTTATATCTGACGAAGCCGGAACAGGCTATACCCCAATTGCTCCAAATTTTTGAGGAATATGGGAGGGCTTCTGGTTTTAAGATTAATTTAGATAAGACTGAATTGATGGATCTTACTTTGGAGACTGCTCGGGTTAGTGCCCTTCAGGGAGTGTTTCCTTTTAAATGGGTTCCTCATCGCCTTAAATATTTGGGGATTATATTGCCCTTGGAGCTCACCAAGTTGTATGCAGTCAACTATGGCCCGCCCATTTGGAAGGTCCGTTTGGACCTTCAACTATGGCAGGGGTTTTGGCTCTCATGGGGGGGGGGGGGCGAATAGCGGTGCTTCAGATGAATATTCTACCTCGATTTTTATTCCTATTTCAGACTTTGCCTATCTCCATACCGCATCGGACGTTTAAATTGCTGCAAGCTGAATTTCACAAATTTATTTGGCAGGATAAGGCTCCCAAGATTTCCCAGTGGGTGATATGGGTTGATAGAATTTGAGGAGGGAAAGGGGTTCCTAACCTTTTTTGGTATTATCAGGCGGCGCAGCTTCGGATGTTGTTAGAATGGGATTTGAGTGCACATAAATGGGGAGTCCAGCTGGAACAGTTTTTTGTCTCTCAGGGTCGATTGGATGCTAAACTCTGGTCATCTCAGACGGTTCGTCAGTGGGAATTGGAAACAGACAATCCATATAGCCTCCATTTAATTACATTATGGGCTAAAACTAAACAGATCTGCAATGAGGAGAGGGGGACTTCCACCTTAGCATCCCTACGGGATGAACCAGAATTTGGAGTGGGTAGAACTAACCCTGTCTTTAAGCGGTGGGAAACCTTGAGACTGCGTACATTTAGAGATTATTTATGTCTGGGGACCTTGATACCATTTGAGGCTCTACAGCATCAGTCGGGGGTGCAGGCTGGGGATTATTTGGCATATCTTCAAGTAACACACTTTATGGTGGCTAGAGGATGGGTCACCATTCCCCCGGTTGAAACTGAGCAACTGGAGCACCTTTGAGGAACATTACAGAGAGTACCAAGACCTATTTCTGTAATCTACCAATACTTGAGGGGAGTCAGGGACGGGTATTACCCACTTTTGGTTTTCATAGTCATTGGGAGCGAGATCTACACTGTACTTTTACCTCTAAAGAATGGAAGATCATCTGTGTAGAGGTGGGTAAAGCGTCTTCCTGTGCACTTATACAAGAGAATACATATAAAGTATTGAGTTGCTGGTATTATACATTTGAACGGTTGCATAAGATGTACCCTCAGGTGACACCCATGTGCTGGAGGTGTCAGGTAGCAATGGGCACTTTTATGCATATCTGGTGGGAGTGTCCAGTGTTAGTTCCGTGTTGGCGGGCGATGCTGGGGTCCTTGGAGAACACCCTGGGGGTTTCCCTTGCTCTTACGCCTCAAACTTGCTTATCGGGGATTCATAATATTTGTGAGATGGGCTGGCAAACCAAGGTATTACGTTTGGGATTGGCAGCGATTAAATGTCTAATAGCTGCGTATTGGAAGCAGACCTTGGTTCCTGACCTGAGTGAATGGAGGGTGAAATTGTCTTTGATGGGGAAAATGGAATTATATGTGGCTAAACGTAGAGGTTCTTCTGCACAATCAATGAAAACCTGGAACATTGTTCTTCAAAAATTACATGTCTGAAGGGTTGGGTGAATAATTGCTCCTGTTATTATCCTTCGCAGGTGGGGGTGGTGGGGGGCGAGTGGGGATTGGGGATAGTGCATCAAGCTTTCTTTGTTGTTTCACTGTTTTCTTCAGTGGTTATTTGGTGTTTTCACTTTGTTGATGGTATTCCTTGTGAGCTGTATGTGATGATTTGTATTGTTTAAAATTAATAAAAAATGTAAAGTTTTGGTTTTTTTAAAATCTAGATTTGGCTGCCAAGATGTTCTCCAGGCACTAATAAGATTGTAGCAATAAAATGCAAACTCATCAGTATCCATTTTTCCATTTGTAAATTTTAATGTAAAATGAGAGAATTTGTTATCAAAGCCAAAACCAGAATACATTCTTTTAAAAGCCCTTTTTTAGTTTTAAGAAATGACTACTATTTGTGACACATTTATTTCAGCGCAAAACACATTTGAAGCACAAATATGGGAGGTGGGGGTGAAGTGAACTGCCCACCTAATGGCAAAAAGACATGTATAGTGGTTAAATGCTTTCATATGTCTAATGGGTTCTGTAACTTGTCAGAGCAAAAAGTGTAAACTCGCGTCAAGATTCTGGAAGGCTAGTGGTGAACCTCTCTGAACCCAGTGCTACTTTTGCTGTCCACTGTTTGATTTATTTATCTGGTGACCTTATTATAACAACCTGAATCACTCAGGATGGTTTCTCTTCATCATTCTCTTGAATGGAATTCTAGATTTTTGTTATTTTTATTTTTTTTTTTATAATTCTTTATTCATTTTTAAACTTTCAGCAAGTGCACAATATAAGTAATACATAGATTTACTAACATCACTTGATAAATCTATCAAGATCATAACAAAGGTATATATATCTAAACCCTTCTTCCCCCCTCCCTTTCCATACAATTATTTAATTGAATCAATCTTTGTCATATTTCTTTTTTACATTTTTATTTTTATTTTTTTTCATTTATATAAACCCTCCCCTTTCCCTTCCAATCATAAATAATGTTAAGAAAATGGTGTTTATTCATTACAAAACAGTGTCAATGGCCCCCATATTTCATTAAACCTTTTATAATTTCCATTTTGTATTGCTATTGAACGTTCCATTCTATATATGTGACATAGTGAATTCCACCAGAAATTAAAATTAAGTCTTGTGTGATCTTTCCAATTTGTAGTAATATGTTGCATGGCAACTCCTGTCATAATCAATAAAAGTTTGTTATTACTTGCCGATATCTGACTCTTTTTCCTCATAGATATGCCAAATATCACAGTATCATAAGTTAATGCTACAGGATTATCTAATAAAGAATTTATTTGATCCCAGATCGAATTCCAAAAGGCTAATATATAGGGACAGAAAATAAAAGATTTTTGTTATTTTTAAATCTAGTGGATGTTTCTCCAGTTAGTGCCTTCTTGGATTGGATCACTAAAGCAACTGTTAACTGAAGCAGATTCCTGGCTTTCTAAACGCAGAAGAGGTAAGAATTATTGTTGTTTTTTTTTTTTGAAAGGTCATCTTAAATATTCCGCTCAAGGTGGATCTCTTCTAGAGTTGCTTGCATATCTTCTGTAGATTTTAACTCTCATTTGGTGGCTGTGAGCCTGCTGCCCCCATCACCTGTCAAGGAAAAAGCATAGAGATAAGATTATATTGGTTCCATCCCCTACCACGTTCTTCCTGTCTAGAAGAAGCTTCATGTCTTGATAGAGTATCTTTGATAATGAGATGGCCTATTTCAGGATTTGCTCTGGATTGTTAAACATGCAGGCGTTGACCATAAGGGGTAGCAAGTGAAAAATCTGCTCAGGATCCTGCACTGTACCTGCTGCCACCACCCATGCATGGCAAAAGGGATGTGGTGATGGCAGCAGCAGTATCAGCCACATGAAGGAGGGACAGAAGCTGGAACAGACTTAGCTGTGGCATAATTATAGGGAAGGTGAACTGCCACTATTATATTGATCATTATATTGGCCATCATTCTGCCAATGGGAGAAGCTTGCACAGGAAGTGGGGGCAGGGGAATAATAAAGAGAACTGTACCAGGGAAAGGGATGCTACACAGGTAGTTTACCCCAGGATAGCATTGTGATTGCACTTGGAGGGAGAAACCAACTGCTCCCCTGTCTAATTTAGAGTTGTGTATATGTGTTTTGAGCCAGATTTATTGGTTTTAATCAGTTTTATGATCTACAGATTGGTTAAATAAGGTACATACACCTGGATGACATAAATTGCCCCAAATGCCGAGTTCCTTTCCTGCCTTAGTTTTACATACATGAAAGAACATAATTTTTCAATATATTATGCTTATACAGCCCTCCACTCCTGTGTAGATTTGAATTTAACATTGTATGTTGAAAGAAGTGGTATATGTTAGAGTTGTTAAAACATCTATTTCAGAATTTCAACTGTCACAGGCTCGCAGCATCCAGATGGATAGCAACAAGGAAGAGCAACTCAGGGAAGCCACACCACCTACAACATTATCAGGTTGATCTGCTCTTTCATAATCATAAAAGTTTGTCTTGTATTCTTGGGCACAGGAAAGTGAAAATGCAAAGCTTCCTTCTAATTTTACTTTATTGTGACAAATTTTGATAAAGTAAGAGTTGTAAGAGAGCTACTTACGCATTATAATGATGGGAATGGCCTATGTAATAGCCATAACTTTTATTGAACCATGACTGTAGGATAACTTTTATTCTGTTTAGTAGCACTTAAAACTTTTCTCAGGATACACAGCAGAGGACGTGTTAGTAAGAATTCTGTTAAAACTTCCAATGTTCCGTAGCGTGTGAAGAGAAAAAAGTGGCATTCCTGGACTCTGCACTAGGAAGTCCATTCGTGGCAGTGTTTAGACACTTAAGGTTGCAGTATATCGTCAGTGACCTGGCATCAGCAAGAATCATTGAACGGGATGCAGTTATTCCTTCAGGTGAGATCAATACTAATGATGTACAGTAAGGGAATCCAGATACTGTGATGCTGTATAGAACACCATTGTGTATATAAAACTAAAGAGGTAGAAACTAGGGCTGAACCAAAATATCAGAACTTAAAAGAACATGTAGAAGATTAGAAAGGAAATGGTGGAAATTAAAGGATAATCAATCTTATCTAGATTGGAAAGATAAATATAGACAGTATAAATTTAGAATTAATGAAGTAAAGAAGCTTTTTTTAATGAAAAAAAGAATTAACCAATCTGGTAATGAAAATGATTTTTAAGTTTTTCACAGAGTTAACTAATGTAATTTTCTGTTAAATCTTTACCACAAGATTTGAAACTTTTGGTGATCATTTTGATAACATACGTACCAAAGGATATTGCCTTTATATGAAACTAGTCATTAAGCCCATTACATTAACAGGTGCTAGAATATATGTCTTTCTCCCTCCCGCTGTCTCTCTCTCTCTCCCTGGCCCCCTTTCTCTGTCTATCTTGTTGTCCCTCTCCCTGCCCCTGTGTCTTTCTTCCTTTCTTTCTGTCTCCCTCCCTCCCGCTGTCTGTCTGTCATTCTTTCCCTCCTTTTCCTGTGCAGCAGCATTTCCACCCCACTTCCCTGTGCATTTCCCTCCTTCCCCCCCTCCACTTTCCTGTGCTGAAGCAGCAGTGGTATTTCCCTTCCCCTCCAGGTCCCTGTGCAGCAGTAGCAGCATTTTCCCCCACCCTCCCTTCCCTTCTCTTACCGCGATCTGGCCTGCTCCATTTGGCCCCTCTCCCTTCCCGCGGTCTAGCCTGCTCCATGCCCCTCCCTTCCCTTATTGCGTTCCTGTGGCTGGAGTCCTCTTCTTTGTCGGCTCTCCTTCCCTTCCCGTGGGCTGGCTTGCTGTGGCCAAAGATTTTTTTTTTTTTTTTTTTTATTTTTAAATTCTTTATTCATTTTTTGTGTTACAACAAGTGTTACAAATAAACTCAATAGGAACTTAAATACACACTTGACTAACTCATATATTAATATCAAGTTTATCATTAATATAATAATCCCCTGTCCCACCCTCCTTCCCAACCAATAATACATAAATCAATTTTATTGTATATTCTTTAAATATTAATTTAGTATATAATAATCAAAATTGAAAAACCCACCCCATTTCCCTCTTTACAATTTTCTTATCATGGGAAAAGTTCATTAGAGAAATCATGTTAACGGTCTTTAGATGTTTCCAGTGTTATTTATGGGAAAAATTATCCTTCATTACAAAAATCGGTTAATGGTCCCCATATTTTTTTAAATTTATTCATGTATCCTTTGTGTGTTGCAATAGCAAGTTCCATTTTATATATGTGGCATACCGAATTCCACCAGAACATATAGTTCAATCTATCATGTTGTTTCCAATTGAATGTAATTTGTTGTATTGCAATTCCAGTTAAAATAAATAAAAGTTTGTTATTACTGGATGAAATTTGGCTTTTTGCTCTCATAGTTGTTCCAAATAATATAGTATCATATGTCAAGGCTACTGGATTTTCTAACATTCTGTTAATTTGGGGCCAAATTGATTTCCAGAATGATAGGATAAATGGACAAAAGAATAAAAGATGATCTAGTGTCCCAATTTCAATATGACAGTGCCAGCATCTATTAGATCTTGAACTATCTATTTTTTGTAAACGAGTAGGGGTCCAAAAAGCTCTATGAAGAAGAAAAAAACCAAGTTTGTCTCATAGATGCTGACACCGTACATTTTAGCCTCCAAGACCAAAGTCGTGGCCATTGAGATGCACTAATTTGGTGTTTTATCTCAATGCTCCAAATGTCTCTAAGACCATTTTTTGGTTTTTTATTTATATATCCGGATATTAATTTATACCACTGTGCGGCTTTGTGACCTATTGAGTCCATCTGGAAACATAAGAATTCCAAACTGTGATATTTAGCGAGATCTTTCCATTCAGGGAACCCTTTCTGAATAGATTGCTTCAATTGCAACCATTTAAAATATTGTGTTTTATTGAGACCAAATTTTTGTTGCAATTGTGAAAACTCCAGCAATTTATCATTTTTAATTACATCATCCAAAGTGCGAATGCCTGCTATCATCCAATGTTTCCAGATGACTTTAAAACCGCCAATTTTGATCTTGGGGTTTAGCCATATAGTTTGGTTGGTTGATTTGCTAATTGGAATTTGAGTAAGATTACTTATGTATTTTAGAGTTTTCCAGGTATCCATAAATATTTTATGATCTTTGTATAACCTTGGCATTTTGATACTAATTACATGATTAAGACGTAATGGAAACATAAGCCTCCATTCTAGCCAAAACCAGTCTGGAATATTATCTGTGGGTTCTGGGAGGATCCAATACATACCATGACGTAAGATATAGGCTTGATGATACCTATAAAAGTTGGGAAAATTTACCCCTCCCTCCTTAATTGGTCTTTGTAATGACGCTAGAGCAATTCTTGGTTTTTTATTAAGCCATATAAATTTTGTCAAAGTCCTATTTATTTTTGTATAAAACGAATCTTGAAAGAAAACTGGTATCATCCCCATTTGGTAACATACTACCGGTAAAATCATCATTTTTACAGTTTGTACTCTTCCCCACCAAGATAAGTGCAAAGGATTCCATTGCTCACACATTTCTATTACTTTTTGTAATAAGCATTTTTCATTAATTTTCATTGTTTCATCTACTGTTTTTGTTATCAAAATTCCAAGGTATTTAATATATTCTTCCTTCCAAACAAAAGGGAATGTATCAAATAAACCTTTTGTACAATGTATATTTAGTGGAAGAATTTCTGATTTATTCCAATTAATTTTATATCCTGAAAATTTTCCAAATTTCTCGATCAATTCAAGTAGATGCGGAATGGTGGATTCTGGATTTTTCAGATATAGTAATAAATCATCTGCGTAAGCAGATATCTTATATTCTTTATCTGAATGAGGTATACCCTGTATCTCCTTAGCTTGTTGGATAGCTAATATTAAGGGTTCTAAAACAATATCAAACAGCAAAGGGGATAAGGGACATCCTTGTCTAACTCCTCTCTGTAGATTAAATTTTTCTGAAAACGTATTATTAATATATAGTCTAGCAGAAGGGGAGCTATACATTGTTTGTATCATTTGTATAAATCCAGGACCTATACCAAACCATTCCATTGCTTGATACATAAAAGGCCATTCTACTCTATCAAAGGCCTTTTCTGCATCTAATGAAATTGCAAAAGTAGGTTCATTCATTTTCTTTATTAAATATAACATATGGAATGTTAATCTGGTATTGTGAGATGAATGTCTTTGAGCAACGAATCCTGTTTGATGCATACCAATTATATGGGGGAGAGCTTTAGCTAATCTTAGCGCAAGTATTTTTGCTAATAATTTTCCATCTACATTTATTAAAGATATTGGTCTATAGTTTGATACCAAAGTGGGATCTTTATTGGACTTTGGCAAAACAATAGTCAAAGATTCTGCTATAGTGCCTTTAATACAACCTTTATTGAGTTGATATTGATAGAGATTTAATAAATAGGGTAATAAAAAGTTTTGAAATGTTTTATAAAATTCCACTGTATATCCATCACCACCTGGAGCGGATCCAACTCTAAGGGACTTCAAAGCTGTTTCTAATTCTTTTAGTGATATTGGTTCTTCCAAACTTCGTTTTATATGTTCAGGAATTTTTGGACCCTCTAACATTTTTAAAAATTCAAAACCATCTTTTTCTTTATTTGGATAATTTTCAGAAGAATAAAGAGATTTATAGAATTTTAAGAATTGTTTTAATATAGGTTCAATTTGTGTATATGTATTTCCATTTTCATCTTTTATTGCTATTAATTTTGTTTTTCTTTTTTTCGCTTTAAGATAGTTTGCCAATATTCTTCCTGATTTGTTTGAATTACCATAGTACAATGTTTGTTGAGAAAATAAATCTTTCCTAATCATCTTAGATGAGATCTCATTATATTTACCTTTTAATTTTAATAATTCTTGTTGAATAGAATATTCCCATTTTTCTATAAGTTTTGATTCTAAATTTTTTATCTCTTTTTCTAAGATTAAAAATTGTTTTTTAATTTGTTTTTTTAGAAAAGCCGAATAAGAAATTATTTGTCCTCTAATGGTTGCCTTAAAGGCATCCCATAAAGTTTCTCTGTTAATATCATCATTATCATTTATTTGAAAAAATTCTTTCATTTTTGTTAGAAGATTTTCACAAAAATTTTTGTCAACCAACATTGTATTATCTATTTTCCAAATTGGTCTGTTATTATTTTGATCTGTAGTTTTAATTTTGATCCACACTCCACCATGATCAGATAGAATAATTGGATCAATGGCTGCTTGTGTCACTTGATGTGCAAGATGTTTTGAAGTAAAGATATAATCTATTCTTGAAAAAGAATTGTGAACATGAGAACAGAAAGAAAATTCCCGACCATCAAAATGAAGTATTCTCCATATATCTATTAAATCGCAAGATTGAATCAAATTATCTAGTCCCATAGATTTCATAACTCTACCTGGGTTTTTATCTAATAAAGGATCTATTACAGCGTTGAAGTCCCCTGCTACTATAAGATTTGAAGTAGCCAGTGGTATGATCAGTTGTTGAAGAGTTTTAAAGAATTCGTTTTGGTTCGAATTAGGGGCGTATATATTGATTAACGTCATGGTAGTATTTCCCATATTCATTTCCACCATTATCCATCTTCCATGAATATCTGAAGCTTTTAGTTTAAATGAAGCAGAGCATTTTTTGTTAATTAAAATAGCAACACCTGCCTTTTTCCCTATAGCTGGTGAGAAAAAACACTGTTTGACCCAGCCTCCTTCTAGCTTTTTAGATTCTATATGTGAGAGGTGGGTCTCTTGTATAAGGCATATATCAGCATCTTGCCTTTTTAAAAATGATAGTGCTTTTTTCCTTTTTATCATATGATTTAGACCGTTAACATTTAAAGACATAATTTTAATATCCATTTATTTTTAAATTTTCAGGTATTAAATTATGTATATTTTCCCAATGTTTTAAGTATTTCATTTCTCTTTTTTCCTTTATTCCCATGATTTCCTTATATATTTCCCTTTTATTCCCTCCCATCCCTCTTATCCCTCCCTTCCCCCCCTTATTAATTACGAAAACTTGGATACGCAGGTTGAGGTTAGATTTAGATAACTCCCACAAGCTATTAATAATTATCTAAAGTACTACCATTTTTTCCCCTATTTTTGTATATTTTCTTTTATTTTATTATTAATTATAAGAATAAGTAAAAAGTTTTTCATTCTTATGTATTGAAAGATTATTTTCTGTATTTGTATATCTTTAAATCCATAAGAATGATTATATTAAATCAATTATATCTAATAACATTTCAATTACTATTCATTTCTTTTCAGGTGGTATATTATATTTATTTTAAAAAGCTTTCCAATTTAGCCTCTTTCCTCAGAACTGTAACAAGAGTTTACAGCACAGGAATCCACTCGTCTCTTATATTCATTATTTTCTTATGATTCACGAGAGAATTGTCAATTAAGAGGAGCTAACATTCCCATCAGTGTTCTTGTAAGTTTTGTCTCATTAGCATACTCTCTAGACATCTATGATTTTAAAGTATCTGAGGCCTGTGCAGACAAGAGTGAAGTCCTGTGCCAAAAACTCTCCTTTTATCTCCCATAGAAGATTCCCAGGTTGAACTATTGTGGATACTAAATTAAACTTAATAAATAAAAGAACATAAAATTTGCGTTTCAGATTTATTCTTTTCATATATTTCGTATTGAAATGCATTTTAATGTATCTGAAACGCAAATTTAAACCTGAAGTACCACCTTCAACCGGAAATACAACAAACCAATCACTTCATCTTTTTTTTTTTTTTTTTTTTTTTTTTTTTTTTTATAATATTCTTTGTGATTGAAGGATGATTTTCTTTCTCACTATTACTCCGCTTTCAAAATTTCGGATTCAATCAGTACATTTTTAAGTTTGTTGAAGAAACTTTCTTCGTCATCATTTGAGTTCGGAGATGTGTTTCTAATCGTTTACGTTCCTGCCATTCAGTTTATTCTATTTATTCTGAATAGAATTTTTATATTTTTCAGTTTTCTTGTTTTCTATGTAGAATGTTGCAAGTTGTTTAAGTCTTTAATTTGATCCTTGTGTGTTCTTTTTCCATTGCTTTCCGTTTTGATCTATCTTTAACCGTCAATAGACTTTAGTATGAACCCATTAATTGTTCTTTAGATTGTCATAGGTTGCTCCAGTTGATTTATAAATTCCTGTAGTTTTTCTGGATCTGTAAAGTTTTGCGTTTTGTTAGCAACGGTAACCTTCATAATTGCCGGGTACAGGAGCCCAAATCTAGCTCCTAGAGATCTTAGTTGTGGTCTCATGTCTAAGAATAGTTTTCTTCTTTTTGCTGTTTCTTTTGCAAAGTCCGGAACAATGTATATTTTTGAATCTTGGCATTTAAGATTTTTGATTTCCTTGGCTAATTGGCATATTTCAATTGCTTGTTGGTGTCTTAAAAGTTTGAAAATTAAAGTTCTTGGACCTGTTTGAGTGTTATTTCTTTGTGTTGGAATCCTATGGGCTCTTTCAATTTCCAGTTCCGTTTTAAATTTCAATGGTAATATTTTAGGTAGAAATTTTTCAAGAAATGCAATCGGATCATTCTTTTCCACTCCTTCAGGTAATCCGATTATTCTTAAATTATTCCGTCTTTCACGATTCCGGCTGTCTTCAAGATTTTTTTTTATCTCTGTTATTTCTTTCCATATGATTTTGCTGTGATTCATGTCTGTATTTAATTGTTCTGTAATATCTTCTAATGTTGAAATTCTATTCTCTGTAATGTCCACTCTTTTAGTTAGGATTGCAGCATCTTCCATTGCTTTTTGTAGTTTTTTGTTACTATCTAAGACAATTTCTTTTATTTGTCTTAGTTCTTCCATAACATCCAGATTTTTTTCTGTTGGTAATGGGATTTTAGAGGGTGTACCTGGCTCAGGTTTCGACCTCTTATTGCTTCCTGATGTTCCAGCTCCTAAGTCAGCTTTATTTTGTTTAGTTGAAGTCATATTTCAATATATATTTTAGTTTCTTTAAAATATTTAGTAGTAATTCTTTTTAATATATTTTTAATATATTTGCTTATAAGGAGCTATTCGTTTATCCAACCATTCGACAAAGCCACACCCCCTTTTTTTTTTCAGTATTCTTAAAGCAACTGTAAGTTATTTGTCTTAGGCTCTATTACAGACTCTTGTTGGCATCTAGCCTGAAAAAATTTTGCAGCCTTCTTGTTCTAGCTCTCCTCTTACAAGCCCAATCGCAGCTTTTGCCGAGGAGAGCAATATTCCATCCAATATGTTTACTTTAATCTTTCAATGTGCATGTATATGTATTTCAGTGTCTCTCAACTGTCTCAACTGTCTCAATGTCACTTTTCTTCAGGTCAAAGAAATTACCAATCCTTTTATTTGACCTTCCTCAGAGCCCAAAAACCTATAGTCTCTTATATCTGAATCTCTTGAATTATAGTAGGAGAGATTAACAATTATAGTGATCTTTCATAGTTTATTTTTGAAGTTGGCAGCAAGGAAATAAAAAAAAAAAAAAAAACCGTTGCCAAGTATCTTTTACTGCAGATCTCTCCTCATTTCCAGCTGAGGACAGCTATTTCAAAGCCCATTCCCTGATTTAAACAGGCATCAGGCATTTCAAAAAACTAATCCTTGTCATTAGGCAGACCCAGACTTTGTAAAAATTTATTTTTTTTTTCCGATCCAAGATGGCCGCGGTCGTGGTGCACCGAGCAACTGTCTGTTAACCCCCACCTTCGGGAAATCTTTCCTCTTGCTCTCTGCCAGAGATCGTGCTAAAGAGGAGGGGAAGGAAAGCCTCCTTGGCCTCACGGCGTCCCGGACCAGCCCACCCTGGTAACGTTTAATAGTAAAACTTGTTGTCTCTGCCAGGGGGACCCAATCTTGCCGGTTCTGCCTGGGGGATTTTGCTGTTTTTGCCAGCGGAGACCCGATCTTACCGGCTCTGTCAGCAGGGATCTGATCTTGCCACCTTTGTCAGCGGGACCCGATCTTTCCGGCTCTGCCTGGGGGACTCGATTTTGTTATTTTTGCCAGCGGAGACCCGATCTTACCGGCTCTGTCAGCAGGGACCCGATTTTGCTATTTTTGCCGTTGAGACGGATTCAGCCCTTCACACCTCTTTTCTCATATATCAAATGAAAACGGCACCTCTTTCTCCCGATTTCCCCTTCAATTTTTCTCTCCCATCTAATCAAAGAGGTAAACTCAATTTGTTATACCATTAATATCGTTTTTTTTTTTTGTAGTTTTCTGAAATTTAAGCTTGTTTATACAGGAGCTCTTTCTTCATCCAACCGTCATCGTTCGCGTCCAAGCCACGCCCCCCAAAGATTTTTTTTAAAGTTTAAAAGTGTTGCAGCGGCTCGTCTCATGATCCCCACCAGCGTCGGAAGCCTTCTCCAACGCTGGTGCGGCTCGTTGAGGAGCCGACACCGCAGCTTTTAATTTTTGCTTGAGGAGGTGAAGAGCAGGGAGTCCAGCGCTGCAGGCCAGTCCTGGCGGCCACAGAGAGAGGGAGCGATATATGCGCGCATGCACACTCCTACCGCCACAGACCTACTCATCACAGATCAGAGATCACGGAACACGCAGGTAAGAGTGCGCATGCGCGGCTAGGGTTTTATTATATAGGATGCTGCATGGTGAGGCTGGTACCTGGCAATTTACAGTGGGGAAACTTCTTTGGTTTCTGAGCAATAGGTGCTCAAAATTATACACTTATATTATACTCAAATATAAAACGATCCAAATATAAATTGAGGTGACCTTTTTGCCCCCCCCCCAAAAGGAGGAAAAAAGGTTGATTTAAATATATAAACTGAGGTTAGAAGTTTGGGTGATCCTGGGGAGAGAGTCTACAAAGACCCTGTTGAAACCAAGACAGCTGGAATGAGGGCCAAAAATTTGGTTCATCTCAAATTCTGCTGTTAAATGGGAAGAAATTCAAGTCATAATTTATTCACATCTACAGTAATAATAACCCTGAAACCTCTCAACAAATTTTTACACCATTCACAAGGCTTGCAAAATCAAGGGCTCCTTTTACAAAGGCACGCTAGGGCCTTAACGTGCGGAATAGCACACGCTAAAATGCTGCGTGCACTAGCCGCTACCGCCTCCTTTTGAGCAGGTGGTAGATTTTCTGCTAGCACGCGCTATAGCGTGCGCTAATTCAGTGCGTGCGGTAAAACCCGTAGCGCACCTTCGTAAAAGGAGCCCCAAATGTTCCTGGGTAATTTGAAGTCTTACCAAACAGAGCTAAATATCTTGAAAGACAAATTGAAGATGACAGTAACCCAGGTGGAATCCATCTCTCAACAAAATTCTGCTCTGATCAATCTAGGCCCTCTTCTATCAAACTGCAATAGCAGTTTTTAGCGCGGGGAGCCACGCTGACTGGCCCGCGCTGCTCCTGATGCTCATTGAGCGGGCCATTCAGTGTGGCTCCCCGCGCTAAAAGCTGCTATCGCAGTTTGATAGAAGAGGGCCCTAGTATTACATAAAAAATTAGAATATATGTAAAATATTTTGAGGAATAAAAATTTACATTTTATAAATTTTCCTAAAGTATCAATTATTTTTGAAAGGAAATGCTAAGAAAATATTTATTGGAAATTGAAGATCCCAGAATCAGCTGACCCTTCTACTTTGAAGATTATTATTTGCCTCAGAAATCTAAACCTCTTTTCTCTTGCATGTTACCAGATTCTTTGGATCTAGTTTTAGATACTGATAAAATGAGACTAACAACTTTCCTAGAGACATCTGCAGAGCAATAAGCTTCACCTGCTACTTTGATAGTGATACTGAACATATATTGCCCAATTTTTATTTTTAATAGAGATACAACCTAATAAGGGCTTAAAATACAGCCACAGAGACACAGCTGATGCTACAACAGTGAATAAAACTGTTACTGTAGGTATATGCTGATCTGGTGTGGGGCCTTGATCAAGGCCCCACACCACATGATCAAGGCCTGCCAGCGCCTGCCTTCTCTGAGGTTCTTGGAGGGGGCAGGAGCCAGCAGGCCTTGAGTATGCCCACATGCTCAAGGCCTTGCACCGGATCAGCAAATACCAGCAATAACAACTTTATTCATCATTGTGTTAAAGACTTAATTCAAGTTCGTCTTTTTGAAGAGCAAATTGTAGAGTTCCCCAAGGTTCTTCTGTTTTGCATCTACTTTTTAATTTGTACATGAGCACCTTGGGTAAATGATTAGTAAGTTTAGGATTATTTGTGCTATCCTGTGCTGCTGACATTTTTATTTTGAGAACTTTGGGCAAAACGATGTGCTTCTTCAAATTACCTTTCAACTAATTTTTATTTTTTTTTTTTTTAATTTTTATTTATAGATTTTCCATTCTTACAACATCTGAATCATAGTAAATATAATTAATTATTACATATCTAGTATACTATCATTAATATATCATAGCTTTTAAAATATAATATGATAAAGATTATACATTATCATAAAAATATAAATCCCTCTCCCTTTTTATATAACATGTTTCCAATAATTAATCAAATCCCACCCCAGTCATATATAATTTTTATCAATGTGCTAAGAAATCTAATCATTAGAATAATTAGTCAATGGTTGCCAAATTTTCTTGAAATTAAGAAGATTCCCTTGTTGTAACGCTAATACTTTTTCCATTTTATAAATATGACAGACAGAATTCCACCAGAACGTATAATTTAATTTGGTATAATCTTTCCAATTTTGAGTAATTTGTTGCATGGCGACTCCTGTCAATATTAATAATAGCTTGTTATTATTTGCTGAAATCGGACTCTTAGTTCTCATTGCAGTGCCAAATAATATGGTATCATATGAGAGTCCTACATAATTCTCTAGTAACTTATTAATTTGGGGCCAAATTGAATTCCAAAATGCGTTTACACAGGGACAGAAAAAAATTAAATGATCTAACGTCCCTATTTCCAATTTACAATGCCAGCATCTATTAGATCTAGTACTATCTATCTTTTGCAGGCGCGTTGGGGTCCAGAACACTCTATGTAATAAGAACAACCATGTTTGATTCATAGATGCTGACTTTGTAGATCTTAATCTCCAGGACCAAAATCGTGGCCATTGAGACTCAGAAATTGTCTGTCCAATCTCAATACTCCAAATATCCCTAAGACCTGTTTTCTTTTTTTTATTTAAAAATCCGTATATCAATTTGTACCATTTTGCGGCTTGGTGACCCAAAAAATCCGCCTGGAAACATAGAACCTGTAAACTATATTGATTATTAAGATTTTTCCATTCAGGGAACCCTACCTGAATGGCCTGCTTCAATTGCATCCATTTAAAATATTGTGTTTTATTTAATCCAAATTTATTTTGCAATTGTGAAAAACTAAGCAGTGAACCTTCTGAAATGACATCATTCAATGTTCTTATTCCTGCATTTATCCATTGTTTCCAGACGATTTTAAATCCGCCAATTTTGATCCTGGAGTTTACCCATATTGATTGATTTAGAGATTTAGCAATAGGTTCTGGTGACAGATTACTGATGTATCTCAATGTTTTCCAAGTATCAAATAAAATTCTGTGGTCTTTATATCTTTTAGGCATTGTTATAGTTATTAACTGTTCTGGATATAAAGGGAACAGGAGCCGCCATTCTAAATACAGCCAATCTGGTACATTTTCTAAAAGATCTGGGAGGATCCAATACATACCCTGTCTTAAAATATAGGCTTGATGATACCTATAAAAATTTGGAAAATTTACCCCCCTTCCATAATTGGTCTTTGTAATGATACTAAAGCGATTCTTGGTCTTTTCCCACACCAAACAAATTTTGTAAGAATATTGTTAAGTTTTTTATAAAATGACCCCTGAAAAAATATTGGTATCATACTCATTTGGTAACAAACCACAGGCAATATCATCATTTTAATTGTTTGAATTCTTCCCCACCAAGAAAGATGTAACGGATTCCATTGCTCACACATTTCTGTTATTTTTTTTAATAAAAGTTTTTCATTCTCTTTGACTGTATCTTCAATTGTATTTTTGATCATAATTCCTAAGTATTTAATTCCATCTTCTTTCCAAATAAATGAATATGGATCAAATAATCCTTTGGTACAATGAACATTGATTGGGAGAATTTCAGATTTGTTCCAATTAATTTTATATCCAGAAAAAGTACCATATTTTTCTATTAAATTAAGTATACATGGAATAGTAGTTTCCGGTTCTCTTAAATATAATAATATGTCATCTGCATATGCAGATAATTTAAATTCAAAACTGGTAAATGATATTCCCTTTATCTCCCTAGTTTTGTTTATTGCAATTAATAAAGGTTCTAGGACAATATCAAAAAGTAAAGGAGACAGAGGGCATCCTTGTCTAACTCCCCTATGCAAGTTAAATCTATTTGATAAATTATTGTTAATATATAATCTTGCTCCAGGAGAGCTATACAATGTCTGTATCATTTTAATAAAACCGGATCCTATACCAAACCATTGTAAAGCTTGGTATATAAAATTCCATTCCACTCTATCAAAGGCTTTTTCTGCATCTAAAGATATTAAAAAAGCTGGATCATTTATATTTTTTGCTAAATTTAATGAGTGGAATGCTAATCTAGTATTATTTGATGAATGTCTTTTAGCAATAAATCCTGTTTGATGTACATCAATAATGAAAGGAAGAGCTTTTGCCAATCTTAATGCTAATACTTTAGCCATTAATTTATTATCCACATTCAATAATGAAATAGGCCTGTAATTTGAAACCAGAGTAGGATCTTTGTTTGGTTTTGGTAAGACTATAATTATCGATTCTGCCATAGTACCAGAAATATTTTCATTCTTTATTTGATATTGATACAAATTTAACAGATGTGGTAATATGATATTTTGGAAAAATTTATAAAATTCAACAGTATACCCATCTCCACCTGGAGCGGATCCAACTCTAAGAGACTTCAATGCTGTTTCTAACTCTTTTAAAGATATAGGTTCTTCTAAACTTCCTTTTATATGATCTGGAATATTTGGTCCAATAAATGAATTTAAAAAAGTTAATCCGTCTTGTTCTTTATTTTTATAAGAATTAGAAGTGTATAATTCTTTGTAAAAATCAAGAAATTGTGTTATAATATCTTTTGTGTTGGTATGTGTGTTACCTTGTGTATCTTTAATTGCAATAATCTTAGATTTTCTTTTCTTTACTTTAAGAAAATTTGCTAATAATTTCCCCGCTTTATTTGAATTTCCATAATATTGTACTTGTTTATTGAAAATGTCTTTCCTCACAATTTGAGAAGAAATCTCATTATATTTAACTTTTAATTTTAATAATTCTTGTAATGTATTATTTTCCCATTTCTCAATTAATTTATTTTCTAATAATTTAATTTGCTTTCCCATCTCAAGAAATTGTTTTTTTTTTGTTTATTAATAAATGTTGAATATGAAATAATATTTCCTCTCATAGTTGCTTTAAAAGCATCCCATAAGATCTCAGCATTTATAGTATCTGATTCATTAAATTGAAAAAATTCTTGCATTTTTATTTTAAAATCTTCAATAAATTTTGAATCCGCTAGTAAATCATTATTAAATCTCCAAATTGAATCAAAGTTTTCAACATCATAATTTTGAAGATTAATCCACACACCAGCATGATCTGAAATTATAATGGGATCAATTACTGCTTTTAATACACGCTGCGCTATATTATTAGAAACAAATATATAATCAATTCGTGAAAAGGATTTATGGACCTGAGAACAAAAAGAAAATTCCTGTTCATTAAAATGAAGAATTCGCCATATATCTACTAAATCACAAGATAGTATCAAATTATCTAAGCCTAATGATTTCATAACTTTACTTGGTTTTTTATCCAAAATCGGATCCATTACAGCATTGAAATCCCCTGCTACTATTAAATTAGATGTAGCCAGTGGTAAAAGTATTTGTTGAATTTGTTTAAAAAACTCAATTTGATTCGTATTAGGAGCATATAAATTGAATAAATTCAGGGTTGTATTTCCCATAACCATTTCGATATGTACCCATCTACCTAAGGGATCATAATTAATTAATTTAAAATCTGCATTACATTTTTTGTTTATTAGAACAGCCACTCCAGCTTTTTTCTTTAAAGCCGGTGCAAATAAACATTTAGAAATCCAACCTCCAGATAATTTTTTTGATTCAATTTCCGAAAGATGCGTCTCTTGAATGAAGTAAATGTCCGCATTTTGATTTTTAAGGAACGATAATAATTTCTTCTTCTTAATAGGATGATTTAAACCATTGACATTCAGCGAATACATTTTTATATCCATCTAATTAATAATTATGTTTTAACCAATATTATATGATAATTTACAAGATTAGATCCTAGCACATTCAATAAAAATTTATCCCCTATCCCACCCATTATTTTCCCTCCCCCCCCACCCATTATCATATTCTGATCTGGAACACGCATTGGTCATGCAAAACCTAAATCTCCATCCCCAAGCAACTAATAATTCATTATATTATTTAAAAACATATCTTTAAATTCAATACATTCTTTATACTTCCACTCTTATATAATTGAAAATTATATCCATTTAATCTATAAAATTTTATAAAATTACTAAGAATTATATATAGTTGATTCATAAAATTAAATTCAATATCATGCATACATGTAATATAATAATCTTAATAAATAAACATATTACAAATATAGCTCTTATTCTCTATATATCTGTTATTCATCATGTAAATTAAATATATCCATTTTTATAAAAATATTAATATTAATAATAAATGCATTTCAATCATCTCATAATCATCTTCATAATGAATTAATTTGAATGAATACTTGAATAAATTATACATTTTTATCAATAAATAAATTTTATAATGAATTCCTATTTTATTAATTATCTACCAATCAATTAATCAATTCCTTATTTTTCCATAATAAGTTAATATGACTAAATAATTGAATTAAATATAAATTTTATAATAGACACCTATTTTATTAATTAATCCCTTCAATAAATCAAATTCGTATCTTATATATATTTCATAAAATTACAATCTTCTTACATAGAATATTGTTTTTATAATAAATTAATATATTTCATTTTTAAGTCTTATTCTCAATATAACAAATTTTCCTTTTAATAATATTAATAATAAATGCATTGTAAATCATTTTCATTATTCATTAATCATAATAAGTTAATATGCTTATATAATTGAATAAACTATCTATTCTGATTAAAATATATTTTTATATAAATAATTTAATTTTATAATTAATTTATATTTTAATAATTAAAAAAATTTTTTTTTTTTTCCACTAGTATTAATGAATGTGGATGCAAATATTTTATTAATAATTAATTTGATAAAATAATATTATATTATTGCATCCAATATATCAATAAATTATCTTTCCAGTTAGTAAACAATTCTTATGTCTTATTTATTTATTTATTTATTTATTTTTTATTAATAATCTTCTTTATTTTTCCCTTTTTTCCATCTTCTTTCTTCTTTCTTCAGCTGAATTGTTCCTTTTATTCTGTTTTTTATGTAAACATAGGTTCTTCTTGTGTCAAAAATTCTTTCAGTTTTGCAGGATCTTGAAAGTATATGGATTTATTTCCGCTGGATACTCTCATAGTGGACGGATAATATATTCCATATATGTAACCTTTTTCTTTTAACTGCTGTCTGAATGTGAGGAATTGTTTTCTTATATTTGCAGTATATTTAGCAAAATCAGGAACTAAAATCAGTTTTGATCCTTTATAATTTAAGTTTTTATTTGCTTTTGCCATTTTTAATATTTCCTGAGCATGTTGGTACCTTAATACCTTGAATATCAAAGGTCTTGGAGCAGCCTGGTTTACTGGCTTTCTTATGGGGATTCTGTGGGCTCTTTCTATCTCTAACGGCCATTTTGAATTGAGCTGAAGCAGTTTAGGTAAGAGATTTTCCAAGAATTGTACAGGATCTCCCCCTTCAATATTTTCAGCCAGACCTAAAATTCTGATGTTCTTTCTTTTTCCTCGGTTTTCCATATCCACCAATTGATTTTTTAAAGCTGCTACTTCTTTTTTATCTTTATCATATTCTTGTGTGAAGGATTCAAATTGCTCCATTTTTTCTTCCATCACTGCCATTCTCTGTCTTTCGGTTTGAATCTCTTGTTTCATGTTGAGAAGTTCTTCTTTAACTTCAGAGATTTTATTAGCATTTTCAGTCAGCATCAGTTTTATTTTGAACAGTTCAGTCATAATATCGGACTTTTCAGTGAGTTCTTCAGCTTCCATCGGGAACGGCACACTCGATGGTGACAGGGGAGTTACTTTTGTTCTTTTTGCTGATATACCCGATGTTGAAGGCTTTTCAGATTTTCCCTGCTTCATACTTGCCATTTCCGATGTTGTTTTATGTTATTTTTATATCGCTCAAACAAAGTGAAAGTTTTATTTTTTTCCGTTTGTTGCCTGGATACGAGGAGCGCTGCGGTTAAGCTGCCATATCGTGCGCGCTCCAAGCCACGCCCCCCCTTTCAACTAATTTATGATTGGATGTGTAATAGTTTTTTGAAATTGAATAAACAAAAAACCAATTTAGTTTGTTTTAGTAATTTATATGGGTTTGTTGAACAGAAAATTTCATTATATTCTGGGGGATTGCTAGTTAGAGGATAAATCAAAGGTTTTGGGAATACCGTGTTTCCCTGAAAATAAGACAATGTTTTATATTAATTTTAGGCCCAAAAAATATACTAGGTCTTATTTTCAGGGTAGGTTTTAATTTTTTTCATTTACAATGATCATCTCTCCCTTCCTCTCTTCCACCCCAATTCTTCCTCTTTCCATTCTTCTCCCCCACATGTGCAGCATCTTTCCTCCCCTCTCACCCATCCCCTTGTGCCTTCCCTCTGCAGTATCTTTCTATCCCTCCCTCCCATTCCTCGTGTAGCAGAACCCTTGCCCAGCTTCTATCCCTCCCTTCCATGCAGCTGCAGCAGAACCCTTGAGCAGCCCTTCTCTCTGCCGCGCAACTGAACCTCCGCTAACCATCCTATCCTTCCATCTCTCCCTCCCATCCGAACCATGCCGACTACATACCTCCCTCCACAGAGCAGCGTCAGCAGCACTCTAAACAGGTTGCTTTGCGATGTGCCGCGTTGCTGATGACATCATCAGTGATGTGGCAGAGGGAATGCCCCGGCCGGAGAAGGCCATGAAGCAGCCTGTTTAGAGTGCTACTGACGCTGCTCTGTGGACGGAGGTAGTAGGTCTCATGGTCAGAGGGACGGCGGGTTTCGGATGGGAGGGAGATATGGAAAGATGGGAGAGTCAGCGGGGGCTTGGCTGCACAGCAGGGGGGGCGGGGGGAAGCACTGTTGATGGCGAATCCAGGGACTAGGGCTTATTTTTAGGGTAGGGCTTATATTAAGATCTACCCCGAAAATCATGCTAGGGCTTATTTTCGGGGTAGATCTTATTTTTAGAGAAATACGGTAATATTGGATTATGGATTGCCATCAGATAAATGAATTGGGAAGAAGGATTTTTTCCCCGACTATGTCAATTATGAATGATTTGTCCACTTTTGTTCTCTGACAGTTTGAACGGTGGTTCAAGCAGTTTTGCCTCAGTTGGATTTATTATAATTCTTTATATAGTAGTACAGTGTTGAATTTTAAGGAACAGATTGCAGCTGCTCTAGAATACAGAGGATAATCTGATATTTCAAAGCAAAGAAAATCAACAGAATTACTCTGTTTCCACAATTACATTAGTTGACAATAGAAGAATTGATTTTAAAGTGGTTGTGGTGATAATCAAATTACTACATGGTATGGGTCCAGAGGTCTTGATAAGTTACTTATCTTTTCCAGTGAATCAAATTAATTCTCGTTTTCAGCTGTCTTTAAAACTGGGTTATCCATCGGTGAAATATATTCATTTGAAGTCCTTAATTGATAAATCCTTTGTGTGCTAAATTATGAAGTGATCATCCTACAGAGTTGATAAAAACACATTTTATTGTATTTTCTACAAAGTCTTCAAGGCTTTTTACTTCTAATTGTGTCATATTTGCTGTATACATGCATTATAATTTTATGAATTGTTATCCACCTAGAATCTAGTACTGAGATGTGTGGGCTATAGATCCTGTGGAGTAGAATGGGAGTATTCATATTCGATTCGATTCAGCTCTGAATAGTGCTCCTAACACATTATTCGGCTTTGGCTAAATAGTGATTTTTTAGAATTATTTTATTTTTATTCAAATTATAATTAATAACAAGTCAATATACTTGCATAAAGATCAATCATATATATGATTGATAAGGTAACAAAAAAAGGAAGATTAATTAATTATTTAGTTCACAAATTGGATCCAAGAACAAAGATATTAAAACAAAGCAAGAAATATCTAAACTTACTAAGACAAAGTAGGAGACCTAGGGCTCCTTTTACTAAGCTGTGATAGCGGGCTTAGCATGTACAGAATTGCCGCACACTCTAATGCCACCATTGAGCTGGTGTTAGTTCTAGCCGCGTAGCGCAGGGTTAGCATGCGCTAATATTCTGCACGCGCTAAAAACGCTATCGCAGCTTAGTAAAAGGAGCCCCCAACAACACCCCCCCTTCTTTGGCCACAATAAATTTAACTAATTGTTTTGGCTCAAAAAAAAATAAAGGGAAATACAGCATTCTGTAGGAAATTTCAATACAAATAATGCACCTAAGGCCAAGACCCTTAGTTCATAACCCAAGAAATCTTTCCTTCTTTTCTGTGTCTCCTTTGATAAATCTGGAAATAAACGAATAGTTGAGCCAAAAAACTTATTCATGTGCCTGAAATAAGTTCAAAGTATTAAATCCCTATCAAACTCCAAGGCATATGTCACTATAAGAGTAGTTCTCTCAGTTATAACTTCAAGCGAGTTCTCCAAAAAGTTTGTCAATTTTAAATCACTCTTCTGTGTTCCCACTTCTCCACTAGGAATAGAGGCAATCTGTTTTTTTCCCACTCATATAGATATACTGAGCTATAGTTATTGGTGGCAAACTTTCCTCTGGTATTAGGAGGATCTCTTTCAGATATCTCCGCATCATTACTATCGAAGCGATTACCAGAGATTTTGGAAAATTCAGCAATCTTTTTTTATTTTAAATTCTTTATTCATTTTATGTTTAACATCAAGTGCACAGAAAGTAACAACAATTTGACTAATACATCACTTGAAATTCCACAAACATTTTTAGTAAATAAAATTTGTCCCCTTCCCTTCCACCATACTAATATTAAATACATATAATATAGTAAATTCTTCCCTTCATAACAAATAATGAAATCCAAACCCCCCCTCCCCATTCTTTCATTTATGTTAATCATGAGAAAATGATATCTATTCATTACAATAATTTATTAATGGCCCACACACATCCTTAAATTTGTTCAGCAAGCTTAAATTATTTCTTCTTTGCTTATATTCCATATATTCCAGTTTTCTCTGAATGGAAGATCTTTCCTTAGCAATCTCCGACTCCATGCATTTTATTTGACTTAATCTGTTCTTCATGTCTTCGTGTTCTTTTAACATTACCCCATGTGTATTAACCTGGGAGCTAATAGAAGCACAATTGGCATACACCAAGGATACTGCCTTTTTAAGGTTGGAGTGCATGGTTACAGCTGCTTTCCGCAGGTCGTCTAAATTGACTGTAGTAGGCTTAATTAACTCCTTAAACTGTTCTTTTAGAGAAGAAATGTTCTCACCAGCTTCTACATTGAACATCGTTGATCTGTCTTCAGTGGGGGGTATGTCTCCTCAAAGACTCTCTGCCCACCACTCCTCCGGGGTTCACCAGCTGTCCCTCTCCATGGGTAGACTGGGTTGCCTCTCCCTCCGCAGTGCTTCTTCTCCCAGGCTGGAGAGGAGCCTGCCTCTGAATCGGGCTAAGAGAAGCTCGATCTACACTAAGGTTCGCCAATGAAATCGGCATTCCTCCCGAGGTCTGGAGTGTCTCCTGCAACTGGCACGATACTCCAGCGTCCAGCATCGTCTGGATCAAGTTTCTGGAGCTTCCGACTGCTTGAGGTCCTGGCCACGAAGCTCCCTTCTTCCCCGAAGCAAAAGAAAAAGTTGATCAGTACAAGAACTCGGCCAACTCCTGGTAATAAGACCTGGGAGAAGGTAATATAACGGTGCAATGCGGAGCGCAGCGTCAAACAACCGTCTTGATCAACATCCTGGATCCCACTAATCGGCTAAATAGTGATTTAAATTCAAATAGAAATAATCTGGTTCTCTACTGTGTTAAATCCTACTAAAATAAATACCTGATCTCTGATTTCATGTTGCTTCTTCTGTTGTGTATATTAACATTCAGTGCCCATTATTTGAATTCAGCTGAACTGTAAAATATGGTGGTTGGTACAATTGTAGATATGATACAATGAAGGGTTTACATTATGTAAGAATTTTAATATAATAATAATAACTTTATTTTTATATACCACATGCAGTTCAGAGCAGTTTACAGAGGAAGAGACAAAATAGTTAAAACCTTAAAATGTCCCATATATATACAATAAGATATATATGATCTGAGGCAATGAGGATCACATCTATCACATTTTTGGTTTTTTAAATAAATGTTAGTACCACATTTTTGGTTTTTTAAATAAATGTTAGTAAGTCTGAGATACTGAGTATTTCTTTGGACCCTCTAGATCCCATCATTTGAAATAATCTCTTCCCTTCAGTTGGGCTAAGGGATTTATATGCTATTTGGGTGTAAATATTTGTCCAAATTATGCAGATCTTTATAAAATTAACTATGACAAAGTGATTCAGAATTTGTCTATGAAAGTGTCCACTCGACGCCATTTCTTGTCGGCATTCAAACATTTGGGCACCCACTTGGTTGACGGCTGCTGCATACCCATCCTTGGATATCTGTAGTGTCTCAGCAATTGTTTTAGCTGATATTTGCCAATCTGCCAAAATCAGGTCATGGACATGGTCAACAATTTCAGGAGTTGACACCGCTTGATTCCTCCCAGACCTTGCTGCGTCTTCGGTCTCAATCTCCATGCTGAAAGTTTGCATACCACTTCTTCACTTTGGAGTATGATGGGCATTTTACACTTAATGTTTGCTTCATACATTCATGGATTTCATTTGGAGTTTTCTTCTTTTTTTTTTTTTTAATAAATCTTTATTCATTTTTATCTCTTACATCAAGTGAAGATACACATATTAAATCAATTTTTACAAAACACTTGAAACTACAATCATATAATCTTATAGAATAAGAATAAATACTCCCCCCAATGATCAATACTTAATTGACAATATTATACATATATCCCATCCCTATCCAAGTATAAACTATTCATGTGCTTAAGATGTCTGATCACTAGAATAAGAAATCAATGGTCCCCATATTTTTTTAAAGTTATGAAAATTTCCTTGTTGTAACGCAATCAACTTTTCCATCTTATATATGTGGCAAACTGAATTCCACCAGAAGGTATAATTTAGCTTAGTATAATCTTTCCAATTTTGAGTAATCTGTTGCATGGCAACCCCCGTCAATATTAATAATAACTTATTATTATTTGCAGAAATCGGACTCTGAACTCATTGCTGTACCAAATAATATAGTGTCATAAGAGAGTCCAACATGATTTTCTAATAATTTATTAATTTGGGGCCGTTTGGAGTTTTCTTCTGTAGGAGTAGGAACTTCATGATGGCTCAGAGTTCCTCACTTGAAAATTCCACACTTTTCATTGACGTGGCTCAATCAATGATCTGAAACAATGTCAAAACAGAGAATTACAATTCTGCAAATTGGCACTTTGCAAAATAAAATAACACTCTTTCCAGCTACATTAGAAAAATAATGCTCAGAATTTAGGAAGTTGGTTGGTTTGAGAACTTTTCATCACCCCCACATAATTTAGCAACACTCATTTAAACAGATAATTTTAACGAATATACATATTAAGTGCTAAGCTTAAAATCAGATCTTTTGTTTCTAAATTCATGAGAGAACTTTGTGTCGAACCATCAGTCTAGAAGCTTCTAGTTCATGGAATCCTAATGCTGTGCTGTCATATCTTATGGAATTGTTGTTTGAGCCAATGGAATCTAGGTCTCCCAAGAATAAAACATGGAAACTGATTATTATAAGAAAAACTGAACTTCAAGCCTTAGTTTCCTTCAACCATGAATAGTATATGCAATTTAATCATGGTATCTTACATATTGTAATAGGTCATAATTGATAGCTCTTGAGATCTATGGGAGACGTAGTCTGACCACCATTTTCCCTTAGTATATGCATTCTATTATGCATTCAAATAGGAAAAGGTAGCAGTCTCCTAGGCAAATGAGTATGGGGGTGGGGTCGGGGCATGATTAAGGCACAGGCAAACTAGATACTTGTCTATGGTCCCAATGTTTTACAAAGGGCTCTCAAAATATGCTAGTTTCAATGGTTCCTAGGGCATGTGTTTGTTTTGGAAAGTTAGTTGCTGGCAGAAATGGAAGGGAATGGGGATCAATCACCACTGCCACACAAGCCTTTTTATTCTCCCTACTCCTTTGCTATGTCCTCCATTTGGCAGGAGAGTGATGTTTTTATCTACTGTTTCTTTTTCTGTTGGTGTTAATCTACAGTCAGAACCATAGGGGACCCCATTTGTGGAAGTTTTAAAATACATTTATATTGTGATGGGGGGCCAATAGACTTGTTTCCTTCAGGTTCACTGAGAGATTAATCCTGCCCTGGGCGAAGCTGGTAGTTCCTGTATAAAAGCAGCTGAGAAAACTGTTAGGCCAGCTGGGAAGAAGTAGGACCCACAGTTGCAGATAGAAATACAGTGGTACCTCGGTTTACGAGTGTACCAGTTTGCGAGTGTTTTGCAAGACGAGCAAAAAATTCGGCAAACTTGGTGCCTTGTAAACCGAGCTTGCCTTGCTGTACGAGCGCCCTCCCCCCGTGATCCGGCATCCCTCCCAGTGATCCGGCATCCCCCCCGACCGCGATCCTACTTCCCCCCCCCCCCCCGAGCAGTCAATGACACCCTTTACCCGACTTGGCACCAGTGCCGGTGCCCGAAGATCCTTCCTCTTCTGGCGCGGCTGGGCGGTGCGTCAGAGATCCTCCTCCTTCTGGGCTGGGCTGTACTGGCTTTGAGCATTTGCGTATGCTCAAAGCCTTCTGGTCTCGCTCTCTTTATCTCTCTGAGAGATCCTACATGCCTATCCCAGGCTTTCTTAAATATAGATACAGTCTCTGTCTCCACCACCTCTTCTGGGAGACTGTTCTATGCATCTACCACCCTTTCCGTAAAAAAGTATTTCCTTAGATTACTCCGGAGCCTATCGCCTCTTAACTTCATCCTATGCCCTCTCATTGCAGAGTTTCCTTTCAAATGAAAGAGACTCGACTCATGCGCATTTACATTACATAGGTATTTAAACGTCTCTATCATATCACCCCTGCAAGACGGACCAGCCCAACAATTAAGCAGGGCTAGGCAGTTACCTAGGGCAGTAGCTTCTAGGGAGCAGCAAAAAGCAGGTGCAGTCAAAGCTAAACATTAGATCTGGACAGTCCCAGAAACTCTGAAAGGGGTAGTGTTGTGGTGATCATGATTGTTTTTGGGGAGGGGAGGGGGTGGAGGTGGAGGTTTAACTAGGGTGCCTGATACCCTTGTATCAGCCGTGGCCACAAGTTGAACTAAAGCAAACTTCCTTTCTTTTTGAATTAGTCTTGGTGAACAAAACTCTCCAGCATACTAAATTATTGCTGCATCCATCTGTGGTCAGGCAGAGTCCACACTATTATTTGCATTGGAGGTGGCAAAGGGGTTCATTCCACAGAGCAATGCTTCTCTTCTGTCTCCTGAAAGCGCACCTAGCTGGCCATGTTTTCAGGCTTACTTTCTCCAGTATATGCACATTTTTCATACATATTCATTGCAATCTAGAAAACCTGATTGGTTAGGTATGCCTTCAAGAGAGGGTTGAAAAGCATTGCTGTAGAGAACCAAAGCAAAGACAATAGATGTCAATGACTGAGAAAATACTAACAGGGGTTCATTTTTTTTTTCAGTTGATTTTCTGAGGATGACAAAGAAATTGGTATCTTCTATATTTTCTAGCATTTTAGCCCTGTGACATAATCTGGGCAGAACAACAGGATGTATCCCAAGTATAATAAAGCTCATTTAGTTTAACTCATGCTTGTGGCTTGTTTCTTAACGTTAATAATGGAGCTATGCTTTTTGGTGAAAGAAGTTTCTACTTGCTGAGAACGAAATCTCTGGCTAACCCAGGCATCTGTCTTAGTATTAGCCATGGTACAATGAAAAGTTTTTAATGCTGTCAGGCTGACATAAAACTTAAGGCATTTGTAAAAAAAAAAAAAAAAGTTTTCTCATCATAGATATTTTTATTAGGTAAAATTAAGCAAAAGTACAACTAGGCATACGAGTATTTATAAATCTTGATTGTTTCCAAGTTAATCGATGGCCTGGGTATGGCTCCTCTGTGAATTAAAATAGCCGGTAACAAGACTGTTGACTAGGGATGTTCCAAATACAAAGAAATTTAAACAGTGGATCAATTATGTTTTTCCCTAGTGTTTTGTTTCTTGTCTTAATTTATGTGTCATTCTAATTAGTAGCTTTAAGAATACGTTGACCTTGCTGTCAGTGCAATGGTAAAATACAGTGCTATAGACCTCAAATGGGGAGGGGGGAATCTTTTAAAAAGATATTTTCATTATCCTTTTGGGATTTTCTTCTGAATGCAACACATTTTGACTGCTAAGTTCTTATGTTCTGACTTTATATGAGACCCTGTCAAGGAGCCTCTGGATAGTTTTTGCAGGGTTAGGGAGGAAACAGAGGTGCTAGCTAGCCAAATCATAGAGGGACATAGCCTTAAGTTACATTTAAATTATGATGCTCTTAGTGTGAGGATGTAGGTATTATATTTTGTAGTGCACATCTCCAAGGAATACTGTAGTTTTCCTGAAATGTGTGTCTATTTGTACTGATCTATACTCCATTTCAGCAAATCTTAGCACTTTTAAAATATTGTGGATAAAACTTGATAACGTCATGGCTTACTGCATTTGAGATTAAATTTACAATCCGTTTATCTGTTTAGGTTCCTTCATTTATTTCTTAAAATTTTCTATACCCCCCAAAGCCTTCATTTATAAGCATGTATCTTTTTAAATTATAGAATGGCTGTCCTCTGTTTACAAACAGCAATGGTTTACCATGCTCAGGGCAGAACAAGACAATGATACAGGGTATGTATGTTACAGGTTTTATATTGTAATAGTTATAATAGACAATAGAAATAGATTACCAGGTAAAATAGTTTTGGAAACTGAAGAGGGAAGAAAAGCATAGCTATTGTAAGTGGGAAGGGGTAAAACGCGGACCTTACGGACCTCGCGGATCTAAAACCGCACGTCCTTAAAAATCTGAGGTCTGTGCCACTTGTAGACTCTGGCTCTGACAGACCTCTATTTAGCTCTGACGGATCCTAATGCTTTTCCCTCCCTATGCTGAGACAAAAAGCGGCAAAACTTTTGCCCTGAGGTCTGTGCCACTTTTATTCTCAGCATAGGGAGGGAAAAGCATTAGGATCCATCCATCAGCGCTAAAATGTTATAGAGGTCTGTCAGAGCCATAACCTATGCTGAGACTAAAAGTGGCACAGAACTCAGTTTTTTAAGGATGTGCAGTTCAGATCTGTGAGGTCCGCTAGGTCAGATGCACTGCAGACCTTGCACACATTTTTTTAAACCCCCCTCCCCCCCAAAAACCCCCAGCTATTTGCCATACAGTGCCATATCGCGGGGGCTCTTGGAATCAGCGCAGAGGGAGAGATCTGGAGGAAGGGACGATCAGGCTAATTAGCAAAAGCCACGGTGTACCTCCTTCCTCCTTAGCTATTAGGGAAGGCAGAGCCAGGGGCCAGAGCTGAGTGTGCAGGGAAAGCAGTGGAATAAGCTAAAAGGCGGACTTGTCAATAAACGCCAGAAAATTTTTAAGGATGTGCTGTTTTAGATCCGCGAGGTCAGCGTTTTGCTCCTTCCCATTGTAAGTTGGTAATGTTATAGTGCTTTCAGCCATCTTTTTTTAAGTGAATTTAGGTTATTTTATCGGGCCTGGAATGAAGTAAGAAGGGAATGTGGGAGGTGTGGGAAAATTGTATGATTCTAAAAGTTTATTGTAACCTACCTAGATATTACAAAATTTGAAGAAAAGCAAATTTTGAAGAAATAAGTATTTTGTCATTCCATTCTAAGAATGTCAGTAGCTCTACAACTTATTTTTAGACGAAGTTCAGTCTGTTTAAGACCATTTTTAACTATATTACAAGTAGCCTTAGGTAATGCAGTATTCATTGTTAATATCTTTCGGAACAGAAACTGATTTTACTGACTTTTTCTTTTGCCATGCAGTTAAAAAGCTGCTTGTGCTGCTAATTCCATACTCCTTCAAGAGAGAGCTTTACTAACTAGTTATTTTCTCTGTGAGCTTTGAAGCTTTAAATGGGACATTGTCTGTTTTTCTGTAGATCCTCTGTTAAGGGGATTTGGGAGGTTTTTGCTAGAATGCACAGTTACCTGAAACTGTAAAGATGAAGCATGTCATTGGAGGGGCTAGGAGTTCAGACAAGTCAGGTTTCAAACTAGAGAGTTGAGCGGGAACAGAAATCCCACCCGTCCCTGCCAAAGTCCCACCCGTCCCCACGAGGAATCCCCTCCGTCCCCATCCATCCCTATAAACTACAGAAATAGTTATTTCATTTAATTATGCTACTGAATTAAAGGCTCTGGTAGAAACCCATTTACAAATAAGCAAAAAGACTTTATTAATTTGGAAATATTAACGTATTTTCACGTAGATAATGCGCACCCGTGTAAAACGTGCACACGGGTATAGTGCGCGGGAAACCGAAAATATGTAAAAAAAAATTTTGTATACCACGCACACCCGTATACCGCGCATGCTGCCCCGACTCTCCCGTCGCCGCCCGACTCTCCTTTCGCCCGCCCTGACTCTCCTCTGGCCACACCGACTCTACTTTCGCCCGCCCCGACTCTCCTCTCCCCCTTGAAGTCCTGTCCCCACCTTGAAAGCCTGATGCCCCCCCGACGTCCGATTCACCCCCCCGCAGGACCGCTCGCATGCACCCACACCCCCACCCCAAAGGACCGCTCGCACGCACTCCCACCCGCACCCCCACCCTGAAGGACCGCTCGCACCCCCACAGCCTCCCGACCCCCCCCCCCATCATGTAGACGCTCCTACCGGTGTCCTGCTGCTTCCTCTTGGCGGTCCCGGCCCTTCTGTGAGCCCTGCGCCTGCGCTGCTTCCTCTTCCGGTGGTCCCGCCCTTTCAAAAGGCGGGACCGCCGGAAGAGAAAGCAGCGCAGGCGCAGGGCTCACAGAAGGGCCGGGACCGCCAAGAGGAAGTAGCAGGACACCGGTAGGAGCGTCTACATGATGGGGGGGGTCGGGAGGCTGTGGGGGTGCGAGCGGTCCTTCAGGGTGCGGGTGCGGATGGGAGTGCGTGCGAGCGGTCCTTCAGGGTGCGGGTGCGTGCGAGCGGTCCTGCGGGGGGGGTGAATCAGACGTCGGGGGAGGGAACTATGTAAAAATTTGTACAACGCGCAAGGTTATGCACGGTTTGTAAAATTGTGTATAACGCGCGCGTTATATGCGTGAAAATACGGTAATTGGGAAGAATACATACTTTGTAAACGGGTTTCTACCAGAGCCTCTAATGTTTATAAATTTTTATCAACACAACTAATATTACTTTATCCTAAAGCAAAAAAAAAAGGAATAGAATTTTTTTCCTACCTTTGTTGCCTGGTTTCTGCTATCCTCATGTTCTCATTCAATTCCTTCCATCCACTGTCTCTCTGCGTCTTCCATTTGCTTTGTTACTGTGCCTCTCCCTTTCTCCCCCCTTCCAAATTGGTCTGGCACCCATCTTATTCCCTCCGGTCCCCCCATAGTCTGGCATCTCTGTCTTCTTCCCTCCCAGCGTCTTCTCCCCACTCTCTCTTCCCCATTTCCTTTCAGCGTCCTTCTCCCCCCCCACCTTCCCCATGTTCTGTCAGCATCCATCTCCCCCCTCTGTTTTCCCCATGTCCTTTCAGCGTCCTTCTCCCCCTCGTCTTCCCCATGTCCTTTTAGCGTCCTTCTCCCCCACGTCTTCCCCATGTACTTTCAGCGTCCTTCTCCCCCCCGTCTTCCCCATTTCCTTTCAGCATCCTTCTCCCCCCCCCCCCCGTCTTCCCCATGTGCTTTCAGCGTCCTTCTCCATCCCTTTGTCTTCCCCAAGTCCTTTCAGCGTCCTTCTCCCCCCCTCAGTTTTACCTTAAGCATCTTTTCCTCTCCACTCCACCTTTCCTCCCTCCCTGCCCCTTACCTTTGTGGCGCTTCCCTGCCCAACTGACAACAGAACAGGCCTAGTCCGACAAACCTCCCTGCCCTGTAGCCGCGAATCTAAATTACCTTCTTACAGCAGCTGAAGTATTGACGTCAGCGCTGACATCGGGAAGACTTCTGTTTGGCTCTGTGCTGCGGCAGGGCAGGTAAGGAGATAAGCCTCGCGGCTGAGTACATCCAGCCCCACAGGAATCCCACGACCCTTGGAAGCTTCCCCACGGGATCCCTGCGACCCGAAGGGGGAACCTGCGGGTCCCACGGGATTCCTGTCGTCCCCGTTCTCGTGCAGCTCTTTATTTCAAACTGCAGAGAAATGACTTGTTAAAGTATGTTTGTTTAGCAGACTTCAAGCTGCCATCATGAAAACAATTTGCCTTAATACCAGAGAAGTTTTACAGAGACAGCTGGGCCGATACCTTTATTGGGGAAGAGAATCAGTGAAGAAAAGTTACGTCTTTAACAATGGGATTGTTGGTGGAATTTGTATGTAGTCTGGTATTTCCAGTGCCTCTTTTTGCCACCTCCACTCTGGGACAGAAAGATTTTATTTTAAATTTCCTTCTGAGACCTATCGCATTAAGTTGACATTCAAAGGCAAGCTGTCTGGAGAGATGCTGGAGAAGTTGGCTTAAGGACTTGGATGAGTCAGAATACCAATAACTTGCAGAAGAAAAGCCTTGGCCGTCGTTTAGAGGAACCTTCAAGCTGCTGTCGCTTTAAAGACTGTAGGCCAGAGAAGAAGTTGTCCTTGAAGCTCAGCAGGTTTCAGAGGAAAACTAGCCCTTTTTGAGGGACCTAGCGAGGTCTGTCGCCACTCCCCTAGTAGGTTCTATTACCATTTGCCTCAACAAAGCTCCTTGTGGGGCATCACACGATCTTTCTACTTCTCTCCAGGTTTGCAGATGGGATACTCCAATCCACTTCTGGTAGGTGCAAGTTACCTAGTAGTATTGACTCTCCCTTCATTTTCACTCCGATACCATTGATCAGATTCCTGTCCTGTCCTTCTGTTTGAATTCAAGGTCTGTAATTTACACTTTCATCCTCACTTTGTCCGGGTTTTGAAAAGCTTTCCTTTGGGCAGGAGGGCATCTGCGCATGTGCGGATATGACGCGATGACGTGACGTCATTGCGTCATATCCACGCATGCGCGGATGTTCTGCCTGATGAGAGCAGGCAGCGGGGGGAGGGTTTGGAGGTGGGATCGGGGCGTGACGGGGCAGAACCGGGACAGGGTTGGGTGGGCTGGGCGAGCCTGGGGGTAGGTCTAGGGGTCTGGATTTTCAAGATGGAAAATCTTGTGACCCTAGCTTATTCACAACAATAAAATGGAGGAATAATCTTTCTTTTATTGCTGATTAAGTTGTCACTCTTTGTTAGGATGAAACTCATTTTTGTGTGCTATATTAAGTGGTAATGATTGCTGAAATGGGAGGTTGAATATATGGCCTGCATTTTTAAATACAGATGACTGGACATGTTGAAAACAACTATGGTGTTGATATTGGAGGACCTTACTGGACTAGCAGAAAACCGATTTCTTTTTAGATCTGTAATTCATTAAGTTGCTAGGACTCAAGCACAAATTGATAGCACCTAATATTTATAAATTTAATTTAAGTTTCATCTGGATTTTGAGTGTCACAAAACTTTCTTCAAATCATAGTTGACACAAAACATAAAAATCCATGAGTGAAGTTTTTTGTTTTTTTTAATTATTCTACTTATACTGAAGCCCCATAACATTTATTTATTTTAAAAATTTATACACTGCCTAAAACTAGACAGTTTCCAAGCAGCTAAACACAATAACAAGATTATAGGCCAAAACATAAAACAACACAGAAGAATCTCTCTAATGCCATCAAGTTCCAACTTCCTGCAGTCACAAAAAGTTGAGTCTTCAGTAACGTTTTGAATCCCAGCCTGTTGGCACACAGCTACAGTTGACCAGAAAGAGTATTCCACAATTTTATTCCTACAGTAGAAAAAGCAGAAGCCCTGGTATCAGCTTAGTGAACTTGCCAGGATATTCAACAAAACAAGAAATATGGTGGTGAGGTGGTTTTTGTTTTGATCAATAAAATGCCAAATTCTTAATTTATTGATGCCTGCAATACAGTTAGTAAGGCGTAAAGTGAAACATCTTGGATATCCCCTTTCCTTTTATCAGTTGCATACCCTATTATTAAAAATAATAAAGAAGACTGTGTGGTCTCTCAGGATTTCCACAACTGGTATTGTGTCTGTTGCAGGATTCCGGGTCTCGCTACATCTTTGTGTTTCAGCCACCATGCTGTGGCTTTCTTCAGGGTATGCTCTGAAGTCTGCAGTGTGACTTTGTAAAAAGTGGGTTCACTGACATGCTTGGGAACAGGGCAATCCACCAATTTGAATTTTTGGTGGGAAAGTCAGTTGGTCAGAAATTTTGAGTTTTGTTGTGAAAGTCCATAAAATGGAAAAAGTCTCTGGTAGGTTTAAAGATGTTCTCTCTGTGGAGCTGGGTTAGATGTTCTCTCAGGGTTTCCGCAGCGAGACCTGGAAACCTCCAACAAGCAAGACTGTGTGGATTTGCTACTTCTCTTCTAGGTTATTCATCATGAGTTCTCATGATCAGTGACATGCTTCCTTTATATCTAAAACTGCATTTACGTAAGTGGTCTGGATATTATGCTTTTAATCCTGACAAATACAGTGTTAGAAAGGACGCCTCAGCCCCACCGCTCCACCGCAAAAAAATGTTTACATCGCGGGAAGTCTAGTGTGGTGCTTCATCATTGGCTGTCTTTTCCAATTATAATGTTTTTTCTTTGTTTTTGTGATTTTTTTTAAGCATACATCGTTCTCCTGTTGCACTTATTAATAGTAATCCAAAAGTTTAAACAATACTTATCTCAGCCAAACCTGGGGAGCCAGACCCGACATGTTTCGCACAGAGTCTATTACAGTGGGTTTTAAATGTTGCAACTTTCTGTAGGGAGGGGGCTGTACACAATTGTATGTTTATGGCTCCTTTTCTATATTTTTCTAGGGAGACCCTTGAGAAAGCACGTTTTATGTGCGAAACATGTCGGGTCTGGCTCCCCAGGTTTGGCTGACATAAGTACTGTTTAAACTTTTGGATTACTATTAATAAGTGCAACAGGAGAACGATGTATGCTTAAAAAAATCACAAAAACAAAGAAAAAACATTATAATTGGAAAAGACAGCCAATGATGAAGCACCACACTAGACTTCCCGCGATGTAAACATTTTTTTGCGGTGGGGCTGAGGCGTCCTTTCTAACACTGTATTTGTCAGGATTAAAAGCATAATATCCAGACCACTTACGTAAATGCAGTTTCAGTGATATTTTAAGGTTGGATAAATATTACTACGACAAGTGGCCACTACAGCAGTTCCTTTATATCTAAGACATCTATTTTTACCTGTTTCTGCATTTTAAGGCTGATAATTCATCAGGACGTTTTTCAGGTTTTTAGTGGGTGCTACTATGTGTGTCGGAGCAGTATTGCTGCATTTAGCGCTGCGGGCCACAGTAGTAACATCTACCACGGCTTAGTAAAAAGGGGGGAGAATAAGTCAACAAGGCAGTCGTATAGGAAAACAAAATGGCTACATCAGGGGAGAATAAGGAGACAATAAAGAAAACTTAAAAATTAAGATAAAATATCCATTTACATCCTGGGTTAATTATAAGGGAATCTGATTAAATTTCTGCCTATAATTAACTAACTTGTTTATTATATTACATTAGTGACTTTTATTCCGGCTTAACCTTGCGGTTCTAGGCGGATTACAAAAGAGGTAATCTGGACATTTCCAGGTAAATTATAGGATCAGGAACAAATTATAGGTCTGTGACTTATGCGGAAGTTACAGGATCAGGGATTATTAAGGAACAAAGTTCCTGAGTAACAGGGTTTTTCTTTTTCTTCGGAGGGTTTTGTAGTCTGGAGTTGTGATCAGCAACCTCTCTAACTGCTCAGGCTCAAAGAAAATATAATTACAATCAGGAAATGCGACAAAACATTTGGAGGGAAATTTTTTAAAAAATAGTACCCGATGGCAAGAGTTTAGCTTTATTTTTTTATTTTTTAAATTCTTTATTCATTTTTAAACTTTCATCAAGTGTACAAAAATTCATAATAAACACTATTAATTAGACCACTTAAATGGAAGACATTGCTTATATGTTGCTTGGGTACCATAGAAACATACAGGAAATATTTGACTCCCCTCTCCAACAAAACAGGAAATCCTTTTTTCTTAAAATAAGATTTTAAGAGATTTATCCTTCTTCGAAGAAAAGGTGACCAATAAGGTGGCCTTTGATATCATCTTGACTGGCTTCAAGAAATTGAATTAAATTTGAAAATTAATCACTTTTTAGTGGCGACACATCAGGAGCCAACCCTGATTTGGTATTTATGCATTACCTTAACTGGCAAATAACTTGTTGAAACAGGAATTGAGTCAATATTAGTCAACCATAATATCTCTTTAAAGATATTTCCAGAGAAGTATCTCTGTAGATAACCGTGAACAAACAGGATAATTCAAAAATTTCAAATTAAGAGCTCTAGCTTGGTTTTCTAAAAATTTCCAGCTGCCTAATCAACAACAAACTATTTTTACGCTTGATCAGTGGTGTAGTAAGGATGGGCATGGGATGCAGACTGCTGCGGAGGCTGACATCTCTCCTTGTCACCACTCCCTCCCCCCTGCTTGTCCCCATTGCCCTGACATTAACATCCCCCCCAATACCTCTTTACAACTTTGCTGTCAGCGAGCAGGCTGTCCTACCCGCTGCTCATGCTAACCTCGTCCCTCCTTTGGCAACAGTTCCTGTGCATGAGTTTAGGAAGTGACATCAGAAGAAAGCCTCAACTGGCGTGAATAGTGGCTTTTCTAGTCTGCATGCTGCTGGTGAAGATAGGAAAGAGGATAGCAGGGAAGAGCAGGGGGGGTGCGGCGATATCGGGGCAGCGGGGAAGAGAGCATTGGGGAAGGCACATGGGGCAGCGATGCCAGGTGCCTCCACCCTGGGTGCCATCTTCCCTCGTTGTGCTACTGGTCCTGATGATCCAGTTACTTACAAAATTCCAATTTGGAGTTCTCTTTCTTCAACCATTAACCAACTTGAGACAATGTAGTATCCACTTCATTTATTTTAGAAACTACCTGTCAGGAAAAAAATCAGGGCTGTTGTACTGGTTCCAGCAACATGGTCTCAGTTCTTTACCACTTTCCAGATATTCAACATGGAAATCACTGGAGTCTCTTCCCCTACTATCTCTAATTCATGAAAGCGAAAGCACACCGGTTTCAAAGATGTTTCCTGTGACACTTTGTATTAAAAAAAATGAATGAGAAGGGGAACCAGATCCCTCAACAAGGGAAAAACTATTTTAGGATAAACCCCTTTGAGGAAGGAGAATGGAACTTCCTGGACTCAAGGAAGCCCCAGAATCCAGTGCTGATGTTACACAGGACCTTCTCTGCTAAATGGGTTCAGATGTTTCTCCATTGGACCTCAAGGTGAAGGGGTACATTTACCTTTCCTTTCCATTTCCCCATCAAATAAATAAAATACCTGTTAATTAAGTTCCAGTGTTCAAACAGAGATTTTGGACCTACCGGGGCTCTAAAGGGGCTCACCTAGGAGCCTGGTGTGCCCCTTAGGGCACACCCCTTTGGCCATACCTTATGGCTGCATTGCAGGGGCTGCTGGACTTTTATTCTTAGTTGGCCCACAAAAAATGACGTCAGGGGCTAACTTCTCTCATCAGACTCTTCTTTATAGCGCCTCGATTGGCTGGCCTATAGGTGCTCTTCTTTCCAAGATATTCTCTCTCCAAACTCTCCCAATATCTGGCTATCTTCTAAGTGAATGTTCAATGCTATAGCTGAATATCACAGCATAAGAATATCCATAAAACCCTTGACCAAATATTGGTTGAATTTCACCATTATTAAGAATTGAAAACCTTCCCTTGCCATGCATCCAATTTCACCCATTTTTAAACAGGTCATTTTTGTTAGGACGTTTAGTCCTGTCACGTTATCAGGTCACTGGACTGTGTTATGCTGGATTGTCTGTGACATCACAGAGATCTTTTTGTATGCGTTGTGTTTGTATTTGTGACTTATATGGTTATTTGTAAACTGCCTAGTTATAGGCGGTATATAAATTTTTAAAATCAACTAATATTTTAAACAATTATTTTCCAGGTAATCATTTTGAATATGAGCACCTATATACTTAGGGGGAGGGGGTGTTTTCAGCCAATTTGAGGATGTTGTGAGGGTATGCAAAGTTCATGGCTATCTATATTTTCAACACAAGTACTAGTGTCTCCCCACCCCCTCTTTCCCCCTCCCCTGAACAATCAAATACAGTAGACTGTTAACTGGAACTCAATTAACCAGAATTCTCAATCAAACAAACAAAAGAAAGAAATGCTGTAGTAATGTAAATAAAAATGAAAATAAAATCAATTTCTGGCAGAAATTTAAGTGTAAACCTGAGTACGCCCACGCTTTGCCTACCACATGTCCAGTAGTTTGTCTGGAACGGTTTATGGTGTGGCATAGTATGGGGTATGGTATTAGTATTTTTTAAATAGTAACTCTCAAGCAACCAGAAACTATATTTATCCAGTATCTATCAATCTCTATGTAGGTGCCAGTTAACTGAGTCTACTCTACATTCATATAGTTGTAGAGTTGACAACATAAAAAAGGCACAAAAATTCAAAGCAGGTAAGGGAAGGGGTTGAGAGTACTAAGATGTGTTATTTTTCTTTTTGTTGCACCTATTTTATTTTGCATTGGATGTTTGGGGGGCTTATCTGTTAAGCAGGGATTCCAATTTTAGATTTTGTGTCTACAGGCCTCAGGAAATCAATAAAGAGGAATTTGAAGGGAACAGCATGAGATGTGGTAGAAAACTCACTAAAGATGGTGACGTAAGTATTAAAGGCATCCTTTTGATATAAACGTTAAGACTGCTAAATATGGAATAACATACACAAGAACATAAGATGTCTTGGCTATCATAAGCATGTCTACCTACTACTATGTATTTGGGGGCGATTTGAATACATTTTATTTCCCCCCGCACATCTCTCAAGACTATAAACAAGTCTGACAAAAACATGTTTCCAAGATGTCTTTATCCAATAAGAAAGATATCTCTTGTTGCCAATATAATTTAATGTTCTGATTGATCTTGAATATGTGTATCTACTTACAGTATTGCTGGAGATGGACAGGCTTCAACTTTGGCTTTGACTTGCTTGTTACTTATACCAACCGGTACATCATTTTTAAACGAAACACTCTGAACCAACCATGCAGTGGATCGGTCAGTCTGCAGCCACGGAGAAACATTGCATTTAGGTAGGAGAGACCAAGTGTTAGCTTATCACAGATTTGGTTGTATAATAAACTAGAAAACCATAGATTGAGATCTCTCTATACTTCTCTATATTCTCTATGCTAAAGATCTTCTATACTTCTGTTTAATTTTTTAAGAATTGTGTATTTCACTATCAGAAAAACCCAGTTCAAATACAAATCATGTACATATAATCCACAAATTATACAATAAAAAAACAGCATCACCAATTTCTATTACCGTATATATGCGAATATAAACTGGGATTTTTTGCCCAAAAATTGTCCTAAAAATGGGGGTCCCGGTTTATATTCAGGGTAGAGCCAGCACCCTCCCCCTCCCAGATTTATTGCAGGCCTCTGCTGGGCCACCAGGCTCTGTATCCTGTTCCACCTCCTTGCCCTGTCCGTCTCACCTCCTCTGCCGCTGGAATCCCTGGTGATCAAGAGGTGTAGTGGGCAGGAGTGAGCTTTCCGTGCTTCTGCCCCGATGCTAACCTAGTCATTCACTGCCGCAAGTTCCAGCTTCAGTCACTGAGCGGTACTGAGTAGGAGCGCAATTTAGCCCTGCTACTCAGCATTGAGCGGCTTCCTGAATGACTCCCGTGAATTCTCACAAGGGATTCCAGCTGGAGAGGAAGTATGATGAACAGAGCAGGGAGGGGGGGACAGGTTGGGGAGGGAGGGAAGGAAGGGGGCTGTGTGCAGTGCCTGGCAGGGAGGGGGCTGTGTGCAGAACCTGACAGGATGGAGGGAAGGGGGCTGGGTACAGATCCTGGCAGGACAGTGCACTTGAATATTAAGCCACCTGACTTATATTCGAGCCAGCCATTTTCCCTCCTATTTGGGGGGGAAATGGGGGTCTCGACTTATATTCAAATTGACTTATATTCGAGTATATATGGTATACAACAAACACATCTACCAATATAAAAATATACTAACCCCCTCTTATGAAACTGCGCTAGCAGTTTCTAGCGCAGGGAGCCATGCTGAATGGCCCACGCTGCTCCCAACGCTCATAGGAACTCACCAGGCTGCGCAGTGGTATAAATTATTATCTGGATATTTAAATAAGAAACCAAAGACTGGACTTAGAGATATTTGGAGCATTGAGATTAAGCATCAAATTAATGCATCTCAATGGACACGTATTTGGTCTTGGAGGATGAAATGTACAATGTCTGCGTCTCTGAGGCAAACATGGTTTTTCCTGTTGCATAGAGCACTCTGGACCCCTGTTCGTTTACAAAAATTGGATTGCTCTAAGTCTAATAGATGTTGGCATTGTCATCTCGATGCTGGAACTTTAGATCATTTATTGTTTTATTGTCCATTCATTAAGGTTTTTTGGCAGTCTATTTGGGATCAAATAAAATTGCTTGTTAGAAAATCATGTAGCATTGTCATATGACACAATTTTATTTGGCATGTCTATGAGAGCTAAATGTCAAATATCTGCTAATAATAACAAGCTTTTGATGATATTGACAGGAGTTGCCATTCAACAAATAACATATAATTGGAAGGATTGTAAAAGACTGAATTATTGTTTCTGGTGGAATTCAGTTTCTCACGTGTATAAAATGGAAAGAGCGTTGGCAGTTCAAAAAGGATACTATAATGAATTTAAGGATGTGTGGGGGCCATTATTAAATTATTATAATGAATAATTTACATTTTTCCCAATTTTAATATACATGTGGATTCGGGGTGGGGGTGGGGGGTTGGATTTTCCACTAATTATATACGTAAGAATGACAAAAGCTATTATAGTCATGTGGTATATTTTAGTTGTATATGAATTTGGGAGGGGGGTGTGGGTTAAATCTTCTTGTTGTATGATGTTGTAGAATTTCATGTTGTATTTTAATTGTGTGATATTTACTGTACACTTGATGTAAATTATAAAATGAATAAAGAATTAAAAACAAAAAAAAGGACAGCTTTTCTGCTGTGTGGTTAACTGCCACCTCCACCATATCCACAGACCACCTAAGTGCTACCCAGATAGCACTGCCATGGTCAGAGGGGATATTCCGCAACACTATAAGAACATAAGAATTGCCATACTGGAAAGACCAAAGGTCTATCAAGCCCAGTATCTTGTCCCAACAGTGGCCAACCCAGGTCCCAATTACCTAGCTACATCGTAATAGTAAAACATTTAGGAAATTATCCAGATAAATGCTGTTGAATATCCCCAGGTGGCTTGCTAACCATGAGTTTAACTAGAAGGGAGCTGTATTTCCCAGTTATCTTGCTCTGAATATTGACCCCTTGATGGTTTGGTTTGTTCTTTTATAAGTATTCCAAATTGTTTGGTTTGGAAATAACTTTTCTTATGCATGCAGCATTCAATATTGTTTAGTGCTTCTAATTGAGGTTTGGTTTCTTTTATTCCTAGGTTACGTCTAGCGTCTTTTGACAGCAATGGGAAAGTGATTTGCAGCAGAACAAGTGGATACCAGATTCTGTCTCTTGAGAAAGATCAGGTATTACTTAACACTATTTAAAGAGAAAGACATATCTTGTTCTACTGGTTCCTTTGCTGGAAGCACAAGGAGTTTAGTCTTCGCTGTTAAATTATTGCTTAAAATTAAGCATCCAGTTGCTGATTATAGAGAAGCAGTTTTGTTGGTTTTTTTTTTTTTTTTTAATTCTTTGTTCATTTTTACATCTTACATCAAGTGTACAAATTATAAAACATATGAATTAAATACATCACTTGCAGTTTTCAATTTTAGGTATTATCTCAGACACATCAATCCATGTTGGGATCGGAACTGTGATGTCATCCATGTAAATATGTTTTAAAACCATAACTTTCCAGTACAAAATCAAGTGAGGATAAAAAGACATTAAAAAGAACGGGGGACAATAGCAAACCCTGAGGCACACCACAGAATATAGACCATTTATCAGAAAAAAAACCCTCCACTCATCCTTACCATATAGAACCTTTTAGTAAGATAACCCTCAAACCTTTTCAGCATGTCCATTAAACCAATAATATTTAAAATATATAACATCTTGTGATCCACAACATCAAAAGCGCTCAAGAGACAAAATTGTGTAATATGCCATCTGATCTGTATTAAAATTCTTACGGAATTATGATTGCAAACCATGTAGAATGTCGTACTTCTACAAATAGTCTGTTATAGAATGGCTACCAATTTCTCCTTCAGTTTCCGTCAAAAAAGAATAGAAACCACCGGAGCTAATTAGTTAAAGCCGAGTATGAATCCCTTTTATTTTTCAGACTAGGCATGAGAATAATGTTGCCTAAACAGCATGGGAATTCACCATGGATAATGAATCTGTAAGCCATTTAGGCCTGCTAACATCCATTGGCGCTGCTCTCATAAATTGTGGAGGACAAACATTCAATTGGCAGCTTGATCTGCAGAATTTGTTAATTGATTCATTTCAGTTGTTTTTATATAACCTCTCTAGTAGTTGAATCAGCTATGAAAAAGGACAAACATATGCAGAAACTTTTTTTTAAAAAAAACTATAAGATCATGTTAGGAACAGTGACTTCCATGGAGTCTTGCAATCTGTAAGGGATTGCATATCAGTTGTATATGGAACAGCATATGCAAACCCTACAGGGAATGATGTCTTCTAGTCTTACCATTCAGACACAATCTGAGTTAATGGCTATTTTATCTGAGGAAGATTGAGTGTGGAATCCTTTTCATCTGCTCTGCTGATGTTGTCTTTGATATGTCATAGACTATAACTACCAGTGATTTGCTGCCAGATTCACTGCATAACTGAAGATGTGCATACTAAATTTGCAGAACATACTTTCTGATAAAAGGTAAACAGTTCCTCCTTGTCATCAGACCAGATGAATCCAGAAACGTACCAGCAGGTGGAGACATGTACCAGCAGGTGGAAACAGAGAATATTGACTGACCAGAATGCAAGCTGTCCTAAATAACATAGTTCAGGTTGTGTCCTCTATCTTCAACAAGATGTGGACAGCTTTCCATCTGCTTCTGATCTTTTCTGAAGTTGTGTGCTCCTGTTTCTTTAGGTTTAGTGGAGCCTGTGGTGTTGGACTTCAACTGGTGCCTTCCAGTGCAACAGGTGTAGAGGTCCTGAACAGCTGGGTAGTTTCCCTCAAACCACGAGTTTTTGCAGAAGGGCATTGATCATTTTCTTTGGAGTATACTGAATTCCCTTCTGCAAGCGTGTTCAGAAGGTATCTATCTGCTCTGATTTTTTTTGGCTTTTGTTTCTGCTTTTCGAGATTTTTAGTACTGCAGAGGTTCCTAGTACTCCTGGGATGGCTCTCAGTGAAGAAGTCTGTTGCTAGCAGACCTCTCTGATCTCAGGGTACCTGACTAGCCAGCCTGCTCTAACCCTTAAGGACATTCTGGGGACCATTACCCAGGTACTTGGCTCACCCAGGAAATTTTTTCCGGGGCTCAAGTACAGGCTATGTGGCTCCAAGTTGGTCCATTCCACAGGATGAATCTTTAATGGTCATTTGGCAAGCTTTAGAAGACTGTCCCAGACCAGATGCCATAACTTCTATATTTCTTCAAGGACTAGCATGTCTTCTTATTTAAGGATCAATTGTTTTTACAGATCTCCAGAGTGGTGATAGGAGCCATCTTTGCTTCTTCTGTGGCCAACCTACACATGTCCAACTTTGAGCGTGAATGGCTTGAACATTCTCCTTTCTGAGAGAAGATCAAATTGTGGCATTGAAATATTGCTGATATCTTCATGTTATGGACTGGAACGAATTTCCAATCATTCTTTTAGGCTTCTGTGGCTGACATCTTGATTGTTGCAGTTGTCCGGGTCGCCAAT